>NW_026870614.1:658301-987452 GCF_963576545.1 Limanda limanda
CGACCTCTTCCGAAGGTCGTACAAGCTCGGGGATGGTACCAATCGATCCGCAGGACCCAAATTAGTCCAGATGCAACCACTTTCCAAGTCTCTCCGACCTTCACAAAAAAAGTTATTCAAGAATATCTCTTTCTCCTATGTGCTTTCATCCCTAACCCTAACCCTAACCCTTCCGAAAGTCGGAGAAGCTCAAGGATGGTACCGATCGATGCGCGCTACCCCATTTAGTGGGGGTAGAGCCTACTTGCAAGTCTCTCCGACCTTCACAAAAAAAGTTATTCAAGAATATCTCCTCAGATTTGGGGGAATTTCGTCGGTCGACCTCTTCCGAAGGTCGTACAAGCTCGGGGATGGTACCAATCGATCTGCAGGACCCAAATTAGTCCAGATGCAACCACTTTTCAAGTCTCTCCGACCTTCACAAAAAAAGTTATTCAAGAATATCTCTTTCTCCTATGTGCTTTCATCCCTAACCCTAACCCTAACCCTTCCGAAAGTCGGAGAAGCTCAAGGATGGTACCGATCGATGCGCGCTACCCCATTTAGTGGGGGTAGAGCCTACTTGCAAGTCTCTCCGACCTTCACAAAAAAAGTTATTCAAGAATATCTCTTTCTCCTATGTGCTTTCATCCCTAACCCTAACCCTAACCCTTCCGAAAGTCGGAGAAGCTCAAGGATGGTACCGATCGATGCGCGCTACCCCATTTAGTGGGGGTAGAGCCTACTTGCAAGTCTCTCCGACCTTCACAAAAAAAGTTATTCAAGAATATCTCTTTCTCCTATGTGCTTTCATCCCTAACCCTAACCCTAACCCTTCCGAAAGTCGGAGAAGCTCAAGGATGGTACCGATCGATGCGCGCTACCCCATTTAGTGGGGGTAGAGCCTACTTGCAAGTCTCTCCGACCTTCACAAAAAAAGTTATTCAAGAATATCTCTTTCTCCTATGTGCTTTCATCCCTAACCCTAACCCTAACCCTTCCGAAAGTCGGAGAAGCTCAAGGATGGTACTGATCAATGCGCGCAACCCCATTTAGTGGGGGTAGAGCCTACTTGCAAGTCTCTCCGACCTTCACAAAAAAAGTTATTCAAGAATATCTCCTCAGATTTGGGGGAATTTCGTCGGTCGACCTCTTCCAAAGGTCGTACAAGCTCGGGGATGGTACCAATCGATCTGCAGGACCCAAATTAGTCCAGATGCAACCACTTTCCAAGTCTCTCCGACCTTCACAAAAAAAGTTATTCAAGAATATCTCTTTCTCCTATGTGCTTTCATCCCTAACCCTAACCCTAACCCTTCCGAAAGTCGGAGAAGCTCAAGGATGGTACTGATCGATGCGCGCAACCCCATTTAGTGGGGGTAGAGCCTACTTGCAAGTCTCTCCGACCTTCACAAAAAAAGTTATTCAAGAATATCTCCTCAGATTTGGGGGAATTTCGTCGGTCGACCTCTTCCGAAGGTCGTACAAGCTCGGGGATGGTACCAATCGATCCGCAGGACCCAAATTAGTCCAGATGCAACCACTTTTCAAGTCTCTCCGACCTTCACAAAAAAAGTTATTCAAGAATATCTCTTTCTCCTATGTGCTTTCATCCCTAACCCTAACCCTAACCCTTCCGAAAGTCGGAGAAGCTCAAGGATGGTACCGATCGATGCGCGCTACCCCATTTAGTGGGGGTAGAGCCTACTTGCAAGTCTCTCCGACCTTCACAAAAAAAGTTATTCAAGAATATCTCTTTCTCCTATGTGCTTTCATCCCTAACCCTAACCCTAACCCTTCCGAAAGTCGGAGAAGCTCAAGGATGGTACCGATCGATGCGCGCTACCCCATTTAGTGGGGGTAGAGCCTACTTGCAAGTCTCTCCGACCTTCACAAAAAAAGTTATTCAAGAATATCTCTTTCTCCTATGTGCTTTCATCCCTAACCCTAACCCTAACCCTTCCGAAAGTCGGAGAAGCTCAAGGATGGTACCGATCGATGCGCGCTACCCCATTTAGTGGGGGTAGAGCCTACTTGCAAGTCTCTCCGACCTTCACAAAAAAAGTTATTCAAGAATATCTCTTTCTCCTATGTGCTTTCATCCCTAACCCTAACCCTAACCCTTCCGAAAGTCGGAGAAGCTCAAGGATGGTACTGATCGATGCGCGCAACCCCATTTAGTGGGGGTAGAGCCTACTTGCAAGTCTCTCCGACCTTCACAAAAAAAGTTATTCAAGAATATCTCCTCAGATTTGGGGGAATTTCGTCGGTCGACCTCTTCCGAAGGTCGTACAAGCTCGGGGATGGTACCAATCGATCCGCAGGACCCAAATTAGTCCAGATGCAACCACTTTCCAAGTCTCTCCGACCTTCACAAAAAAAGTTATTCAAGAATATCTCTTTCTCCTATGTGCTTTCATCCCTAACCCTAACCCTAACCCTTCCGAAAGTCGGAGAAGCTCAAGGATGGTACTGATCGATGCGCGCAACCCCATTTAGTGGGGGTAGAGCCTACTTGCAAGTCTCTCCGACCTTCACAAAAAAAGTTATTCAAGAATATCTCCTCAGATTTGGGGGAATTTCGTCGGTCGACCTCTTCCGAAGGTCGTACAAGCTCGGGGATGGTACCAATCGATCCGCAGGACCCAAATTAGTCCAGATGCAACCACTTTCCAAGTCTCTCCGACCTTCACAAAAAAAGTTATTCAAGAATATCTCTTTCTCCTATGTGCTTTCATCCCTAACCCTAACCCTAACCCTTCCGAAAGTCGGAGAAGCTCAAGGATGGTACCGATCGATGCGCGCTACCCCATTTAGTGGGGGTAGAGCCTACTTGCAAGTCTCTCCGACCTTCACAAAAAAAGTTATTCAAGAATATCTCTTTCTCCTATGTGCTTTCATCCCTAACCCTAACCCTTCCGAAAGTCGGAGAAGCTCAAGGATGGTACCGATCGATGCGCGCTACCCCATTTAGTGGGGGTAGAGCCTACTTGCAAGTCTCTCCGACCTTCACAAAAAAAGTTATTCAAGAATATCTCCTCAGATTTGGGGGAATTTCGTCGGTCGACCTCTTCCGAAGGTCGTACAAGCTCGGGGATGGTACCAATCGATCCGCAGGACCCAAATTAGTCCAGATGCAACCACTTTCCAAGTCTCTCCGACCTTCACAAAAAAAGTTATTCAAGAATATCTCTTTCTCCTATGTGCTTTCATCCCTAACCCTAACCCTAACCCTTCCGAAAGTCGGAGAAGCTCAAGGATGGTACCGATCGATGCGCGCTACCCCATTTAGTGGGGGTAAAGCCTACTTGCAAGTCTCTCCGACCTTCACAAAAAAAGTTATTCAAGAATATCTCTTTCTCCTATGTGCTTTCATCCCTAACCCTAACCCTTCCGAAAGTCGGAGAAGCTCAAGGATGGTACCGATCGATGCGCGCAACCCCATTTAGTGGGGGTAGAGCCTACTTGCAAGTCTCTCCGACCTTCACAAAAAAAGTTATTCAAGAATATCTCCTCAGATTTGGGGGAATTTCGTCGGTCGACCTCTTCCGAAGGTCGTACAAGCTCGGGGATGGTACCAATCGATCCGCAGGACCCAAATTAGTCCAGATGCAACCACTTTCCAAGTCTCTCCGACCTTCACAAAAAAAGTTATTCAAGAATATCTCTTTCTCCTATGTGCTTTCATCCCTAACCCTAACCCTTCCGAAAGTCGGAGAAGCTCAAGGATGGTACCGATCGATGCGCGCTACCCCATTTAGTGGGGGTAGAGCCTACTTGCAAGTCTCTCCGACCTTCACAAAAAAAGTTATTCAAGAATATCTCCTCAGATTTGGGGGAATTTCGTCGGTCGACCTCTTCCGAAGGTCGTACAAGCTCGGGGATGGTACCAATCGATCCGCAGGACCCAAATTAGTCCAGATGCAACCACTTTCCAAGTCTCTCCGACCTTCACAAAAAAAGTTATTCAAGAATATCTCTTTCTCCTATGTGCTTTCATCCCTAACCCTAACCCTAACCCTTCCGAAAGTCGGAGAAGCTCAAGGATGGTACCGATCGATGCGCGCTACCCCATTTAGTGGGGGTAGAGCCTACTTGCAAGTCTCCCCGACCTTCACAAAAAAAGTTATTCAAGAATATCTCTTTCTCCTATGTGCTTTCATCCCTAACCCTAACCCTAACCCTTCCGAAAGTCGGAGAAGCTCAAGGATGGTACCGATCGATGCGCGCTACCCCATTTAGTGGGGGTAGAGCCTACTTGCAAGTCTCTCCGACCTTCACAAAAAAAGTTATTCAAGAATATCTCTTTCTCCTATGTGCTTTCATCCCTAACCCTAACCCTAACCCTTCCGAAAGTCGGAGAAGCTCAAGGATGGTACCGATCGATGCGCGCTACCCCATTTAGTGGGGGTAGAGCCTACTTGCAAGTCTCTCCGACCTTCACAAAAAAAGTTATTCAAGAATATCTCTTTCTCCTATGTGCTTTCATCCCTAACCCTAACCCTAACCCTTCCGAAAGTCGGAGAAGCTCAAATATGGTACTGATCGATGCGCGCAACCCCATTTAGTGGGGGTAGAGCCTACTTGCAAGTCTCTCCGACCTTCACAAAAAAAGTTATTCAAGAATATCTCCTCAGATTTGGGGGAATTTCGTCGGTCGACCTCTTCCGAAGGTCGTACAAGCTCGGGGATGGTACCAATCGATCCGCAGGACCCAAATTAGTCCAGATGCAACCACTTTCCAAGTCTCTCCGACCTTCACAAAAAAAGTTATTCAAGAATATCTCTTTCTCCTATGTGCTTTCATCCCTAACCCTAACCCTAACCCTTCCGAAAGTCGGAGAAGCTCAAGGATGGTACCGATCGATGCGCGCTACCCCATTTAGTGGGGGTAGAGCCTACTTGCAAGTCTCTCCGACCTTCACAAAAAAAGTTATTCAAGAATATCTCTTTCTCCTATGTGCTTTCATCCCTAACCCTAACCCTAACCCTTCCGAAAGTCGGAGAAGCTCAAGGATGGTACCGATCGATGCGCGCTACCCCATTTAGTGGGGGTACAGCCTACTTGCAAGTCTCTCCGACCTTCACAAAAAAAGTTATTCAAGAATATCTCTTTCTCGTATGTGCTTTCATCCCTAACCCTAACCCTAACCCTTCCGAAAGTCGGAGAAGCTCAAGGATGGTACCGATCGATGCGCGCTACCCCATTTAGTGGGGGTAAAGCCTACTTGCAAGTCTCTCCGACCTTCACAAAAAAAGTTATTCAAGAATATCTCTTTCTCCTATGTGCTTTCATCCCTAACCCTAACCCTAACCCTTCCGAAAGTCGGAGAAGCTCAAATATGGTACTGATCGATGCGCGCAACCCCATTTAGTGGGGGTAGAGCCTACTTGCAAGTCTCTCCGACCTTCACAAAAAAAGTTATTCAAGAATATCTCCTCAGATTTGGGGGAATTTCGTCGGTCGACCTCTTCCGAAGGTCGTACAAGCTCGGGGATGGTACCAATCGATCCGCAGGACCCAAATTAGTCCAGATGCAACCACTTTCCAAGTCTCTCCGACCTTCACAAAAAAAGTTATTCAAGAATATCTCTTTCTCCTATGTGCTTTCATCCCTAACCCTAACCCTTCCGAAAGTCGGAGAAGCTCAAGAATGGTACTGATCGATGCGCGCTACCCCATTTAGTGGGGGTAGAGCCTACTTGCAAGTCTCTCCGACCTTCACAAAAAAAGTTATTCAAGAATATCTCTTTCTCCTATGTGCTTTCATCCCTAACCCTAACCCTAACCCTTCCGAAAGTCGGAGAAGCTCAAGGATGGTACCGATCGATGCGCGCTACCCCATTTAGTGGGGGTAGAGCCTACTTGCAAGTCTCTCCGACCTTCACAAAAAAAGTTATTCAAGAATATCTCTTTCTCCTATGTGCTTTCATCCCTAACCCTAACCCTAACCCTTCCGAAAGTCGGAGAAGCTCAAGGATGGTACTGATCGATGCGCGCTACCCCATTTAGTGGGGGTAGAGCCTACTTGCAAGTCTCTCCGACCTTCACAAAAAAAGTTATTCAAGAATATTTCTTTCTCCTATGTGCTTTCATCCCTAACCCTAACCCTAACCCTTCTGAAAGTCGGAGAAGCTCAAGGATGGTACTGATCGATGCGCGCAACCCCATTTAGTGGGGGTAGAGCCTACTTGCAAGTCTCTCCGACCTTCACAAAAAAAGTTATTCAAGAATATCTCCTCAGATTTGGGGGAATTTCGTCGGTCGACCTCTTCCGAAAGTCGTACAAGCTCGGGGATGGTACCAATCGATCCGCAGGACCCAAATTAGTCCAGATGCAACCACTTTCCAAGTCTCTCCGACCTTCACAAAAAAAGTTATTCAAGAATATCTCTTTCTCCTATGTGCTTTCATCCCTAACCCTAACCCTAACCCTTCCGAAAGTCGGAGAAGCTCAAGGATGGTTCTGATCGATGCGCGCAACCCCATTTAGTGGGGGTAGAGCCTACTTGCAAGTCTCTCCGACCTTCACAAAAAAAGTTATTCAAGAATATCTCCTCAGATTTGGGGGAATTTCGTCGGTCGACCTCTTCCGAAGGTCGTACAAGCTCGGGGATGGTACCAATCGATCCGCAGGACCCAAATTAGTCCAGATGCAACCACTTTCCAAGTCTCTCCGACCTTCACAAAAAAAGTTATTCAAGAATATCTCTTTCTCCTATGTGCTTTCATCCCTAACCCTAACCCTAACCCTTCCGAAAGTCGGAGAAGCTCAAGGATGGTACCGATCGATGCGCGCTACCCCATTTAGTGGGGGTAGAGCCTACTTGCAAGTCTCTCCGACCTTCACAAAAAAAGTTATTCAAGAATATCTCTTTCTCCTATGTGCTTTCATCCCTAACCCTAACCCTAACCCTTCCGAAAGTCGGAGAAGCTCAAGGATGGTACCGATCGATGCGCGCTACCCCATTTAGTGGGGGTAGAGCCTACTTGCAAGTCTCTCCGACCTTCACAAAAAAAGTTATTCAAGAATATCTCCTCAGATTTGGGGGAATTTCGTCGGTCGACCTCTTCCGAAGGTCGTACAAGCTCGGGGATGGTACCAATCGATCCGCAGGACCCAAATTAGTCCAGATGCAACCACTTTTCAAGTCTCTCCGACCTTCACAAAAAAAGTTATTCAAGAATATCTCCTCAGATTTGGGGGAATTTCGTCGGTCGACCTCTTCCGAAGGTCGTACAAGCTCGGGGATGGTACCAATCGATCCGCAGGACCCAAATTAGTCCAGATGCAACCACTTTTCAAGTCTCTCCGACCTTCACAAAAAAAGTTATTCAAGAATATCTCTTTCTCCTATGTGCTTTCATCCCTAACCCTAACCCTAACCCTTCCGAAAGTCGGAGAAGCTCAAGGATGGTACCGATCGATGCGCGCTACCCCATTTAGTGGGGGTAGAGCCTACTTGCAAGTCTCTCCGACCTTCACAAAAAAAGTTATTCAAGAATATCTCTTTCTCCTATGTGCTTTCATCCCTAACCCTAACCCTAACCCTTCCGAAAGTCGGAGAAGCTCAAGGATGGTACCGATCGATGCGCGCTACCCCATTTAGTGGGGGTAGAGCCTACTTGCAAGTCTCTCCGACCTTCACAAAAAAAGTAATTCAAGAATATCTCTTTCTCCTATGTGCTTTCATCCCTAACCCTAACCCTAACCCTTCCGAAAGTCGGAGAAGCTCAAGGATGGTACCGATCGATGCGCGCTACCCCATTTAGTGGGGGTAGAGCCTACTTGCAAGTCTCTCCGACCTTCACAAAAAAAGTTATTCAAGAATATCTCTTTCTCCTATGTGCTTTCATCCCTAACCCTAACCCTAACCCTTCCGAAAGTCGGAGAAGCTCAAGGATGGTACTGATCGATGCGCGCAACCCCATTTAGTGGGGGTAGAGCCTACTTGCAAGTCTCTCCGACCTTCACAAAAAAAGTTATTCAAGAATATCTCCTCAGATTTGGGGGAATTTCGTCGGTCGACCTCTGCCGAAGGTCGTACAAGCTCGGGGATGGTACCAATCGATCTGCAGGACCCAAATTAGTCCAGATGCAACCACTTTCCAAGTCTCTCCGACCTTCACAAAAAAAGTTATTCAAGAATATCTCTATCTCCTATGTGCTTTCATCCCTAACCCTAACCCTAACCCTTCCGAAAGTCGGAGAAGCTCAAGGATGGTACCGATCGATGCGCGCTACCCCATTTAGTGGGGGTAGAGCCTACTTGCAAGTCTCTCCGACCTTCACAAAAAAAGTTATTCAAGAATATCTCCTCAGATTTGGGGGAATTTCGTCGGTCGACCTCTTCCGAAGGTCGTACAAGCTCGGGGATGGTACCAATCGATCCGCAGGACCCAAATTAGTCCAGATGCAACCACTTTTCAAGTCTCTCCGACCTTCACAAAAAAAGTTATTCAAGAATATCTCTTTCTCCTATGTGCTTTCATCCCTAACCCTAACCCTAACCCTTCCGAAAGTCGGAGAAGCTCAAGGATAGTACCGATCGATGCGCGCTACCCCATTTAGTGGGGGTAGAGCCTACTTGCAAGTCTCTCCGACCTTCACAAAAAAAGTTATTCAAGAATATCTCTTTCTCCTATGTGCTTTCATCCCTAACCCTAACCCTAACCCTTCCGAAAGTCGGAGAAGCTCAAGGATGGTACCGATCGATGCGCGCTACCCCATTTAGTGGGAGTAGAGCCTACTTGCAAGTCTCTCCGACCTTCACAAAAAAAGTTATTCAAGAATATCTCTTTCTCCTATGTGCTTTCATCCCTAACCCTAACCCTAACCCTTCCGAAAGTCGGAGAAGCTCAAGGATGGTACCGATCGATGCGCGCTACCCCATTTAGTGGGGGTAGAGCCTACTTGCAAGTCTCTCCGACCTTCACAAAAAAAGTTATTCAAGAATATCTCTTTCTCCTATGTGCTTTCATCCCTAACCCTAACCCTAACCCTTCCGAAAGTCGGAGAAGCTCAAGGATGGTACTGATCGATGCGCGCAACCCCATTTAGTGGGGGTAGAGCCTACTTGCAAGTCTCTCCGACCTTCACAAAAAAAGTTATTCAAGAATATCTCCTCAGATTTGGGGGAATTTCGTCGGTCGACCTCTTCCGAAGGTCGTACAAGCTCGGGGATGGTACCAATCGATCCGCAGGACCCAAATTAGTCCAGATGCAACCACTTTCCAAGTCTCTCCGACCTTCACAAAAAAAGTTATTCAAGAATATCTCTTTCTCCTATGTGCTTTCATCCCTAACCCTAACCCTAACCCTTCCGAAAGTCGGAGAAGCTCAAGGATGGTACCGATCGATGCGCGCTACCCCATTTAGTGGGGGTAGAGCCTACTTGCAAGTCTCTCCGACCTTCACAAAAAAAGTTATTCAAGAATATCTCCTCAGATTTGGGGGAATTTCGTCGGTCGACCTCTTCCGAAGGTCGTACAAGCTCGGGGATGGTACCAATCGATCTGCAGGACCCAAATTAGTCCAGATGCAACCACTTTTCAAGTCTCTCCGACCTTCACAAAAAAAGTTATTCAAGAATATCTCTTTCTCCTATGTGCTTTCATCCCTAACCCTAACCCTAACCCTTCCGAAAGTCGGAGAAGCTCAAGGATGGTACCGATCGATGCGCGCTACCCCATTTAGTGGGGGTAGAGCCTACTTGCAAGTCTCTCCGACCTTCACAAAAAAAGTTATTCAAGAATATCTCTTTCTCCTATGTGCTTTCATCCCTAACCCTAACCCTAACCCTTCCGAAAGTCGGAGAAGCTCAAGGATGGTACCGATCGATGCGCGCTACCCCATTTAGTGGGGGTAGAGCCTACTTGCAAGTCTCTCCGACCTTCACAAAAAAAGTTATTCAAGAATATCTCTTTCTCCTATGTGCTTTCATCCCTAACCCTAACCCTAACCCTTCCGAAAGTCGGAGAAGCTCAAGGATGGTACCGATCGATGCGCGCTACCCCATTTAGTGGGGGTAGAGCCTACTTGCAAGTCTCTCCGACCTTCACAAAAAAAGTTATTCAAGAATATCTCTTTCTCCTATGTGCTTTCATCCCTAACCCTAACCCTAACCCTTCCGAAAGTCGGAGAAGCTCAAGGATGGTACTGATCAATGCGCGCAACCCCATTTAGTGGGGGTAGAGCCTACTTGCAAGTCTCTCCGACCTTCACAAAAAAAGTTATTCAAGAATATCTCCTCAGATTTGGGGGAATTTCGTCGGTCGACCTCTTCCAAAGGTCGTACAAGCTCGGGGATGGTACCAATCGATCTGCAGGACCCAAATTAGTCCAGATGCAACCACTTTCCAAGTCTCTCCGACCTTCACAAAAAAAGTTATTCAAGAATATCTCTTTCTCCTATGTGCTTTCATCCCTAACCCTAACCCTAACCCTTCCGAAAGTCGGAGAAGCTCAAGGATGGTACTGATCGATGCGCGCAACCCCATTTAGTGGGGGTAGAGCCTACTTGCAAGTCTCTCCGACCTTCACAAAAAAAGTTATTCAAGAATATCTCCTCAGATTTGGGGGAATTTCGTCGGTCGACCTCTTCCGAAGGTCGTACAAGCTCGGGGATGGTACCAATCGATCCGCAGGACCCAAATTAGTCCAGATGCAACCACTTTTCAAGTCTCTCCGACCTTCACAAAAAAAGTTATTCAAGAATATCTCTTTCTCCTATGTGCTTTCATCCCTAACCCTAACCCTAACCCTTCCGAAAGTCGGAGAAGCTCAAGGATGGTACCGATCGATGCGCGCTACCCCATTTAGTGGGGGTAGAGCCTACTTGCAAGTCTCTCCGACCTTCACAAAAAAAGTTATTCAAGAATATCTCTTTCTCCTATGTGCTTTCATCCCTAACCCTAACCCTAACCCTTCCGAAAGTCGGAGAAGCTCAAGGATGGTACCGATCGATGCGCGCTACCCCATTTAGTGGGGGTAGAGCCTACTTGCAAGTCTCTCCGACCTTCACAAAAAAAGTTATTCAAGAATATCTCTTTCTCCTATGTGCTTTCATCCCTAACCCTAACCCTAACCCTTCCGAAAGTCGGAGAAGCTCAAGGATGGTACCGATCGATGCGCGCTACCCCATTTAGTGGGGGTAGAGCCTACTTGCAAGTCTCTCCGACCTTCACAAAAAAAGTTATTCAAGAATATCTCTTTCTCCTATGTGCTTTCATCCCTAACCCTAACCCTAACCCTTCCGAAAGTCGGAGAAGCTCAAGGATGGTACTGATCGATGCGCGCAACCCCATTTAGTGGGGGTAGAGCCTACTTGCAAGTCTCTCCGACCTTCACAAAAAAAGTTATTCAAGAATATCTCCTCAGATTTGGGGGAATTTCGTCGGTCGACCTCTTCCGAAGGTCGTACAAGCTCGGGGATGGTACCAATCGATCCGCAGGACCCAAATTAGTCCAGATGCAACCACTTTCCAAGTCTCTCCGACCTTCACAAAAAAAGTTATTCAAGAATATCTCTTTCTCCTATGTGCTTTCATCCCTAACCCTAACCCTAACCCTTCCGAAAGTCGGAGAAGCTCAAGGATGGTACTGATCGATGCGCGCAACCCCATTTAGTGGGGGTAGAGCCTACTTGCAAGTCTCTCCGACCTTCACAAAAAAAGTTATTCAAGAATATCTCCTCAGATTTGGGGGAATTTCGTCGGTCGACCTCTTCCGAAGGTCGTACAAGCTCGGGGATGGTACCAATCGATCCGCAGGACCCAAATTAGTCCAGATGCAACCACTTTCCAAGTCTCTCCGACCTTCACAAAAAAAGTTATTCAAGAATATCTCTTTCTCCTATGTGCTTTCATCCCTAACCCTAACCCTAACCCTTCCGAAAGTCGGAGAAGCTCAAGGATGGTACCGATCGATGCGCGCTACCCCATTTAGTGGGGGTAGAGCCTACTTGCAAGTCTCTCCGACCTTCACAAAAAAAGTTATTCAAGAATATCTCTTTCTCCTATGTGCTTTCATCCCTAACCCTAACCCTTCCGAAAGTCGGAGAAGCTCAAGGATGGTACCGATCGATGCGCGCTACCCCATTTAGTGGGGGTAGAGCCTACTTGCAAGTCTCTCCGACCTTCACAAAAAAAGTTATTCAAGAATATCTCCTCAGATTTGGGGGAATTTCGTCGGTCGACCTCTTCCGAAGGTCGTACAAGCTCGGGGATGGTACCAATCGATCCGCAGGACCCAAATTAGTCCAGATGCAACCACTTTCCAAGTCTCTCCGACCTTCACAAAAAAAGTTATTCAAGAATATCTCTTTCTCCTATGTGCTTTCATCCCTAACCCTAACCCTAACCCTTCCGAAAGTCGGAGAAGCTCAAGGATGGTACCGATCGATGCGCGCTACCCCATTTAGTGGGGGTAAAGCCTACTTGCAAGTCTCTCCGACCTTCACAAAAAAAGTTATTCAAGAATATCTCTTTCTCCTATGTGCTTTCATCCCTAACCCTAACCCTTCCGAAAGTCGGAGAAGCTCAAGGATGGTACCGATCGATGCGCGCAACCCCATTTAGTGGGGGTAGAGCCTACTTGCAAGTCTCTCCGACCTTCACAAAAAAAGTTATTCAAGAATATCTCCTCAGATTTGGGGGAATTTCGTCGGTCGACCTCTTCCGAAGGTCGTACAAGCTCGGGGATGGTACCAATCGATCCGCAGGACCCAAATTAGTCCAGATGCAACCACTTTCCAAGTCTCTCCGACCTTCACAAAAAAAGTTATTCAAGAATATCTCTTTCTCCTATGTGCTTTCATCCCTAACCCTAACCCTTCCGAAAGTCGGAGAAGCTCAAGGATGGTACCGATCGATGCGCGCTACCCCATTTAGTGGGGGTAGAGCCTACTTGCAAGTCTCTCCGACCTTCACAAAAAAAGTTATTCAAGAATATCTCCTCAGATTTGGGGGAATTTCGTCGGTCGACCTCTTCCGAAGGTCGTACAAGCTCGGGGATGGTACCAATCGATCCGCAGGACCCAAATTAGTCCAGATGCAACCACTTTCCAAGTCTCTCCGACCTTCACAAAAAAAGTTATTCAAGAATATCTCTTTCTCCTATGTGCTTTCATCCCTAACCCTAACCCTAACCCTTCCGAAAGTCGGAGAAGCTCAAGGATGGTACCGATCGATGCGCGCTACCCCATTTAGTGGGGGTAGAGCCTACTTGCAAGTCTCCCCGACCTTCACAAAAAAAGTTATTCAAGAATATCTCTTTCTCCTATGTGCTTTCATCCCTAACCCTAACCCTAACCCTTCCGAAAGTCGGAGAAGCTCAAGGATGGTACCGATCGATGCGCGCTACCCCATTTAGTGGGGGTAGAGCCTACTTGCAAGTCTCTCCGACCTTCACAAAAAAAGTTATTCAAGAATATCTCTTTCTCCTATGTGCTTTCATCCCTAACCCTAACCCTAACCCTTCCGAAAGTCGGAGAAGCTCAAGGATGGTACCGATCGATGCGCGCTACCCCATTTAGTGGGGGTAGAGCCTACTTGCAAGTCTCTCCGACCTTCACAAAAAAAGTTATTCAAGAATATCTCTTTCTCCTATGTGCTTTCATCCCTAACCCTAACCCTAACCCTTCCGAAAGTCGGAGAAGCTCAAATATGGTACTGATCGATGCGCGCAACCCCATTTAGTGGGGGTAGAGCCTACTTGCAAGTCTCTCCGACCTTCACAAAAAAAGTTATTCAAGAATATCTCCTCAGATTTGGGGGAATTTCGTCGGTCGACCTCTTCCGAAGGTCGTACAAGCTCGGGGATGGTACCAATCGATCCGCAGGACCCAAATTAGTCCAGATGCAACCACTTTCCAAGTCTCTCCGACCTTCACAAAAAAAGTTATTCAAGAATATCTCTTTCTCCTATGTGCTTTCATCCCTAACCCTAACCCTAACCCTTCCGAAAGTCGGAGAAGCTCAAGGATGGTACCGATCGATGCGCGCTACCCCATTTAGTGGGGGTAGAGCCTACTTGCAAGTCTCTCCGACCTTCACAAAAAAAGTTATTCAAGAATATCTCTTTCTCCTATGTGCTTTCATCCCTAACCCTAACCCTAACCCTTCCGAAAGTCGGAGAAGCTCAAGGATGGTACCGATCGATGCGCGCTACCCCATTTAGTGGGGGTACAGCCTACTTGCAAGTCTCTCCGACCTTCACAAAAAAAGTTATTCAAGAATATCTCTTTCTCGTATGTGCTTTCATCCCTAACCCTAACCCTAACCCTTCCGAAAGTCGGAGAAGCTCAAGGATGGTACCGATCGATGCGCGCTACCCCATTTAGTGGGGGTAAAGCCTACTTGCAAGTCTCTCCGACCTTCACAAAAAAAGTTATTCAAGAATATCTCTTTCTCCTATGTGCTTTCATCCCTAACCCTAACCCTAACCCTTCCGAAAGTCGGAGAAGCTCAAATATGGTACTGATCGATGCGCGCAACCCCATTTAGTGGGGGTAGAGCCTACTTGCAAGTCTCTCCGACCTTCACAAAAAAAGTTATTCAAGAATATCTCCTCAGATTTGGGGGAATTTCGTCGGTCGACCTCTTCCGAAGGTCGTACAAGCTCGGGGATGGTACCAATCGATCCGCAGGACCCAAATTAGTCCAGATGCAACCACTTTCCAAGTCTCTCCGACCTTCACAAAAAAAGTTATTCAAGAATATCTCTTTCTCCTATGTGCTTTCATCCCTAACCCTAACCCTTCCGAAAGTCGGAGAAGCTCAAGAATGGTACTGATCGATGCGCGCTACCCCATTTAGTGGGGGTAGAGCCTACTTGCAAGTCTCTCCGACCTTCACAAAAAAAGTTATTCAAGAATATCTCTTTCTCCTATGTGCTTTCATCCCTAACCCTAACCCTAACCCTTCCGAAAGTCGGAGAAGCTCAAGGATGGTACCGATCGATGCGCGCTACCCCATTTAGTGGGGGTAGAGCCTACTTGCAAGTCTCTCCGACCTTCACAAAAAAAGTTATTCAAGAATATCTCTTTCTCCTATGTGCTTTCATCCCTAACCCTAACCCTAACCCTTCCGAAAGTCGGAGAAGCTCAAGGATGGTACTGATCGATGCGCGCTACCCCATTTAGTGGGGGTAGAGCCTACTTGCAAGTCTCTCCGACCTTCACAAAAAAAGTTATTCAAGAATATTTCTTTCTCCTATGTGCTTTCATCCCTAACCCTAACCCTAACCCTTCTGAAAGTCGGAGAAGCTCAAGGATGGTACTGATCGATGCGCGCAACCCCATTTAGTGGGGGTAGAGCCTACTTGCAAGTCTCTCCGACCTTCACAAAAAAAGTTATTCAAGAATATCTCCTCAGATTTGGGGGAATTTCGTCGGTCGACCTCTTCCGAAAGTCGTACAAGCTCGGGGATGGTACCAATCGATCCGCAGGACCCAAATTAGTCCAGATGCAACCACTTTCCAAGTCTCTCCGACCTTCACAAAAAAAGTTATTCAAGAATATCTCTTTCTCCTATGTGCTTTCATCCCTAACCCTAACCCTAACCCTTCCGAAAGTCGGAGAAGCTCAAGGATGGTTCTGATCGATGCGCGCAACCCCATTTAGTGGGGGTAGAGCCTACTTGCAAGTCTCTCCGACCTTCACAAAAAAAGTTATTCAAGAATATCTCCTCAGATTTGGGGGAATTTCGTCGGTCGACCTCTTCCGAAGGTCGTACAAGCTCGGGGATGGTACCAATCGATCCGCAGGACCCAAATTAGTCCAGATGCAACCACTTTCCAAGTCTCTCCGACCTTCACAAAAAAAGTTATTCAAGAATATCTCTTTCTCCTATGTGCTTTCATCCCTAACCCTAACCCTAACCCTTCCGAAAGTCGGAGAAGCTCAAGGATGGTACCGATCGATGCGCGCTACCCCATTTAGTGGGGGTAGAGCCTACTTGCAAGTCTCTCCGACCTTCACAAAAAAAGTTATTCAAGAATATCTCTTTCTCCTATGTGCTTTCATCCCTAACCCTAACCCTTCCGAAAGTCGGAGAAGCTCAAGGATGGTACCGATCGATGCGCGCTACCCCATTTAGTGGGGGTAGAGCCTACTTGCAAGTCTCTCCGACCTTCACAAAAAAAGTTATTCAAGAATATCTCCTCAGATTTGGGGGAATTTCGTCGGTCGACCTCTTCCGAAGGTCGTACAAGCTCGGGGATGGTACCAATCGATCCGCAGGACCCAAATTAGTCCAGATGCAACCACTTTCCAAGTCTCTCCGACCTTCACAAAAAAAGTTATTCAAGAATATCTCTTTCTCCTATGTGCTTTCATCCCTAACCCTAACCCTAACCCTTCCGAAAGTCGGAGAAGCTCAAGGATGGTACCGATCGATGCGCGCTACCCCATTTAGTGGGGGTAAAGCCTACTTGCAAGTCTCTCCGACCTTCACAAAAAAAGTTATTCAAGAATATCTCTTTCTCCTATGTGCTTTCATCCCTAACCCTAACCCTTCCGAAAGTCGGAGAAGCTCAAGGATGGTACCGATCGATGCGCGCAACCCCATTTAGTGGGGGTAGAGCCTACTTGCAAGTCTCTCCGACCTTCACAAAAAAAGTTATTCAAGAATATCTCCTCAGATTTGGGGGAATTTCGTCGGTCGACCTCTTCCGAAGGTCGTACAAGCTCGGGGATGGTACCAATCGATCCGCAGGACCCAAATTAGTCCAGATGCAACCACTTTCCAAGTCTCTCCGACCTTCACAAAAAAAGTTATTCAAGAATATCTCTTTCTCCTATGTGCTTTCATCCCTAACCCTAACCCTTCCGAAAGTCGGAGAAGCTCAAGGATGGTACCGATCGATGCGCGCTACCCCATTTAGTGGGGGTAGAGCCTACTTGCAAGTCTCTCCGACCTTCACAAAAAAAGTTATTCAAGAATATCTCCTCAGATTTGGGGGAATTTCGTCGGTCGACCTCTTCCGAAGGTCGTACAAGCTCGGGGATGGTACCAATCGATCCGCAGGACCCAAATTAGTCCAGATGCAACCACTTTCCAAGTCTCTCCGACCTTCACAAAAAAAGTTATTCAAGAATATCTCTTTCTCCTATGTGCTTTCATCCCTAACCCTAACCCTAACCCTTCCGAAAGTCGGAGAAGCTCAAGGATGGTACCGATCGATGCGCGCTACCCCATTTAGTGGGGGTAGAGCCTACTTGCAAGTCTCCCCGACCTTCACAAAAAAAGTTATTCAAGAATATCTCTTTCTCCTATGTGCTTTCATCCCTAACCCTAACCCTAACCCTTCCGAAAGTCGGAGAAGCTCAAGGATGGTACCGATCGATGCGCGCTACCCCATTTAGTGGGGGTAGAGCCTACTTGCAAGTCTCTCCGACCTTCACAAAAAAAGTTATTCAAGAATATCTCTTTCTCCTATGTGCTTTCATCCCTAACCCTAACCCTAACCCTTCCGAAAGTCGGAGAAGCTCAAGGATGGTACCGATCGATGCGCGCTACCCCATTTAGTGGGGGTAGAGCCTACTTGCAAGTCTCTCCGACCTTCACAAAAAAAGTTATTCAAGAATATCTCTTTCTCCTATGTGCTTTCATCCCTAACCCTAACCCTAACCCTTCCGAAAGTCGGAGAAGCTCAAATATGGTACTGATCGATGCGCGCAACCCCATTTAGTGGGGGTAGAGCCTACTTGCAAGTCTCTCCGACCTTCACAAAAAAAGTTATTCAAGAATATCTCCTCAGATTTGGGGGAATTTCGTCGGTCGACCTCTTCCGAAGGTCGTACAAGCTCGGGGATGGTACCAATCGATCCGCAGGACCCAAATTAGTCCAGATGCAACCACTTTCCAAGTCTCTCCGACCTTCACAAAAAAAGTTATTCAAGAATATCTCTTTCTCCTATGTGCTTTCATCCCTAACCCTAACCCTAACCCTTCCGAAAGTCGGAGAAGCTCAAGGATGGTACCGATCGATGCGCGCTACCCCATTTAGTGGGGGTAGAGCCTACTTGCAAGTCTCTCCGACCTTCACAAAAAAAGTTATTCAAGAATATCTCTTTCTCCTATGTGCTTTCATCCCTAACCCTAACCCTAACCCTTCCGAAAGTCGGAGAAGCTCAAGGATGGTACCGATCGATGCGCGCTACCCCATTTAGTGGGGGTACAGCCTACTTGCAAGTCTCTCCGACCTTCACAAAAAAAGTTATTCAAGAATATCTCTTTCTCGTATGTGCTTTCATCCCTAACCCTAACCCTAACCCTTCCGAAAGTCGGAGAAGCTCAAGGATGGTACCGATCGATGCGCGCTACCCCATTTAGTGGGGGTAAAGCCTACTTGCAAGTCTCTCCGACCTTCACAAAAAAAGTTATTCAAGAATATCTCTTTCTCCTATGTGCTTTCATCCCTAACCCTAACCCTAACCCTTCCGAAAGTCGGAGAAGCTCAAATATGGTACTGATCGATGCGCGCAACCCCATTTAGTGGGGGTAGAGCCTACTTGCAAGTCTCTCCGACCTTCACAAAAAAAGTTATTCAAGAATATCTCCTCAGATTTGGGGGAATTTCGTCGGTCGACCTCTTCCGAAGGTCGTACAAGCTCGGGGATGGTACCAATCGATCCGCAGGACCCAAATTAGTCCAGATGCAACCACTTTCCAAGTCTCTCCGACCTTCACAAAAAAAGTTATTCAAGAATATCTCTTTCTCCTATGTGCTTTCATCCCTAACCCTAACCCTTCCGAAAGTCGGAGAAGCTCAAGAATGGTACTGATCGATGCGCGCTACCCCATTTAGTGGGGGTAGAGCCTACTTGCAAGTCTCTCCGACCTTCACAAAAAAAGTTATTCAAGAATATCTCTTTCTCCTATGTGCTTTCATCCCTAACCCTAACCCTAACCCTTCCGAAAGTCGGAGAAGCTCAAGGATGGTACCGATCGATGCGCGCTACCCCATTTAGTGGGGGTAGAGCCTACTTGCAAGTCTCTCCGACCTTCACAAAAAAAGTTATTCAAGAATATCTCTTTCTCCTATGTGCTTTCATCCCTAACCCTAACCCTAACCCTTCCGAAAGTCGGAGAAGCTCAAGGATGGTACTGATCGATGCGCGCTACCCCATTTAGTGGGGGTAGAGCCTACTTGCAAGTCTCTCCGACCTTCACAAAAAAAGTTATTCAAGAATATTTCTTTCTCCTATGTGCTTTCATCCCTAACCCTAACCCTAACCCTTCTGAAAGTCGGAGAAGCTCAAGGATGGTACTGATCGATGCGCGCAACCCCATTTAGTGGGGGTAGAGCCTACTTGCAAGTCTCTCCGACCTTCACAAAAAAAGTTATTCAAGAATATCTCCTCAGATTTGGGGGAATTTCGTCGGTCGACCTCTTCCGAAAGTCGTACAAGCTCGGGGATGGTACCAATCGATCCGCAGGACCCAAATTAGTCCAGATGCAACCACTTTCCAAGTCTCTCCGACCTTCACAAAAAAAGTTATTCAAGAATATCTCTTTCTCCTATGTGCTTTCATCCCTAACCCTAACCCTAACCCTTCCGAAAGTCGGAGAAGCTCAAGGATGGTTCTGATCGATGCGCGCAACCCCATTTAGTGGGGGTAGAGCCTACTTGCAAGTCTCTCCGACCTTCACAAAAAAAGTTATTCAAGAATATCTCCTCAGATTTGGGGGAATTTCGTCGGTCGACCTCTTCCGAAGGTCGTACAAGCTCGGGGATGGTACCAATCGATCCGCAGGACCCAAATTAGTCCAGATGCAACCACTTTCCAAGTCTCTCCGACCTTCACAAAAAAAGTTATTCAAGAATATCTCTTTCTCCTATGTGCTTTCATCCCTAACCCTAACCCTAACCCTTCCGAAAGTCGGAGAAGCTCAAGGATGGTACCGATCGATGCGCGCTACCCCATTTAGTGGGGGTAGAGCCTACTTGCAAGTCTCTCCGACCTTCACAAAAAAAGTTATTCAAGAATATCTCTTTCTCCTATGTGCTTTCATCCCTAACCCTAACCCTAACCCTTCCGAAAGTCGGAGAAGCTCAAGGATGGTACCGATCGATGCGCGCTACCCCATTTAGTGGGGGTAGAGCCTACTTGCAAGTCTCTCCGACCTTCACAAAAAAAGTTATTCAAGAATATCTCCTCAGATTTGGGGGAATTTCGTCGGTCGACCTCTTCCGAAGGTCGTACAAGCTCGGGGATGGTACCAATCGATCCGCAGGACCCAAATTAGTCCAGATGCAACCACTTTCCAAGTCTCTCCGACCTTCACAAAAAAAGTTATTCAAGAATATCTCTTTCTCCTATGTGCTTTCATCCCTAACCCTAACCCTAACCCTTCCGAAAGTCGGAGAAGCTCAAGGATGGTACCGATCGATGCGCGCTACCCCATTTAGTGGGGGTAAAGCCTACTTGCAAGTCTCTCCGACCTTCACAAAAAAAGTTATTCAAGAATATCTCTTTCTCCTATGTGCTTTCATCCCTAACCCTAACCCTAACCCTTCCGAAAGTCGGAGAAGCTCAAGGATGGTACCGATCGATGCGCGCAACCCCATTTAGTGGGGGTAGAGCCTACTTGCAAGTCTCTCCGACCTTCACAAAAAAAGTTATTCAAGAATATCTCCTCAGATTTGGGGGAATTTCGTCGGTCGACCTCTTCCGAAGGTCGTACAAGCTCGGGGATGGTACCAATCGATCTGCAGGACCCAAATTAGTCCAGATGCAACCACTTTCCAAGTCTCTCCGACCTTCACAAAAAAAGTTATTCAAGAATATCTCTTTCTCCTATGTGCTTTCATCCCTAACCCTAACCCTTCCGAAAGTCGGAGAAGCTCAAGGATGGTACCGATCGATGCGCGCTACCCCATTTAGTGGGGGTAGAGCCTACTTGCAAGTCTCTCCGACCTTCACAAAAAAAGTTATTCAAGAATATCTCCTCAGATTTGGGGGAATTTCGTCGGTCGACCTCTTCCGAAGGTCGTACAAGCTCGGGGATGGTACCAATCGATCCGCAGGACCCAAATTAGTCCAGATGCAACCACTTTCCAAGTCTCTCCGACCTTCACAAAAAAAGTTATTCAAGAATATCTCTTTCTCCTATGTGCTTTCATCCCTAACCCTAACCCTAACCCTTCCGAAAGTCGGAAAAGCTCAAGGATGGTACCGATCGATGCGCGCTACCCCATTTAGTGGGGGTAGAGCCTACTTGCAAGTCTCTCCGACCTTCACAAAAAAAGTTATTCAAGAATATCTCTTTCTCCTATGTGCTTTCATCCCTAACCCTAACCCTAACCCTTCCGAAAGTCGGAGAAGCTCAAGGATGGTACCGATCGATGCGCGCTACCCCATTTAGTGGGGGTAGAGCCTACTTGCAAGTCTCTCCGACCTTCACAAAAAAAGTTATTCAAGAATATCTCCTCAGATTTGGGGGAATTTCGTCGGTCGACCTCTTCCGAAGGTCGTACAAGCTCGGGGATGGTACCAATCGATCCGCAGGACCCAAATTAGTCCAGATGCAACCACTTTCCAAGTCTCTCCGACCTTCACAAAAAAAGTTATTCAAGAATATCTCTTTCTCCTATGTGCTTTCATCCCTAACCCTAACCCTAACCCTTCCGAAAGTCGGAGAAGCTCAAGGATGGTACCGATCGATGCGCGCTACCCCATTTAGTGGGGGTAAAGCCTACTTGCAAGTCTCTCCGACCTTCACAAAAAAAGTTATTCAAGAATATCTCTTTCTCCTATGTGCTTTCATCCCTAACCCTAACCCTAACCCTTCCGAAAGTCGGAGAAGCTCAAGGATGGTACCGATCGATGCGCGCAACCCCATTTAGTGGGGGTAGAGCCTACTTGCAAGTCTCTCCGACCTTCACAAAAAAAGTTATTCAAGAATATCTCCTCAGATTTGGGGGAATTTCGTCGGTCGACCTCTTCCGAAGGTCGTACAAGCTCGGGGATGGTACCAATCGATCCGCAGGACCCAAATTAGTCCAGATGCAACCACTTTCCAAGTCTCTCCGACCTTCACAAAAAAAGTTATTCAAGAATATCTCTTTCTCCTATGTGCTTTCATCCCTAACCCTAACCCTTCCGAAAGTCGGAGAAGCTCAAGGATGGTACTGATCGATGCGCGCTACCCCATTTAGTGGGGGTAGAGCCTACTTGCAAGTCTCTCCGACCTTCACAAAAAAAGTTATTCAAGAATATCTCCTCAGATTTGGGGGAATTTCGTCGGTCGACCTCTTCCGAAGGTCGTACAAGCTCGGGGATGGTACCAATCGATCCGCAGGACCCAAATTAGTCCAGATGCAACCACTTTCCAAGTCTCTCCGACCTTCACAAAAAAAGTTATTCAAGAATATCTCTTTCTCCTATGTGCTTTCATCCCTAACCCTAACCTTAACCCTTCCGAAAGTCGGAGAAGCTCAAGGATGGTACCGATCGATGCGCGCTACCCCATTTAGTGGGGGTAGAGCCTACTTGCAAGTCTCCCCGACCTTCACAAAAAAAGTTATTCAAGAATATCTCTTTCTCCTATGTGCTTTCATCCCTAACCCTAACCCTAACCCTTCCGAAAGTCGGAGAAGCTCAAGGATGGTACCGATCGATGCGCGCTACCCCATTTAGTGGGGGTAAAGCCTACTTGCAAGTCTCTCCGACCTTCACAAAAAAAGTTATTCAAGAATATCTCTTTCTCCTATGTGCTTTCATCCCTAACCCTAACCCTAACCCTTCCGAAAGTCGGAGAAGCTCAAGGATGGTACCGATCGATGCGCGCAACCCCATTTAGTGGGGGTAGAGCCTACTTGCAAGTCTCTCCGACCTTCACAAAAAAAGTTATTCAAGAATATCTCCTCAGATTTGGGGGAATTTCGTCGGTCGACCTCTTCCGAAGGTCGTACAAGCTCGGGGATGGTACCAATCGATCCGCAGGACCCAAATTAGTCCAGATGCAACCACTTTCCAAGTCTCTCCGACCTTCACAAAAAAAGTTATTCAAGAATATCTCTTTCTCCTATGTGCTTTCATCCCTAACCCTAACCCTTCCGAAAGTCGGAGAAGCTCAAGGATGGTACTGATCGATGCGCGCTACCCCATTTAGTGGGGGTAGAGCCTACTTGCAAGTCTCTCCGACCTTCACAAAAAAAGTTATTCAAGAATATCTCCTCAGATTTGGGGGAATTTCGTCGGTCGACCTCTTCCGAAGGTCGTACAAGCTCGGGGATGGTACCAATCGATCCGCAGGACCCAAATTAGTCCAGATGCAACCACTTTCCAAGTCTCTCCGACCTTCACAAAAAAAGTTATTCAAGAATATCTCTTTCTCCTATGTGCTTTCATCCCTAACCCTAACCTTAACCCTTCCGAAAGTCGGAGAAGCTCAAGGATGGTACCGATCGATGCGTGCTACCCCATTTAGTGGGGGTAGAGCCTACTTGCAAGTCTCCCCGACCTTCACAAAAAAAGTTATTCAAGAATATCTCTTTCTCCTATGTGCTTTCATCCCTAACCCTAACCCTAACCCTTCCGAAAGTCGGAGAAGCTCAAGGATGGTACCGATCGATGCGCGCTACCCCATTTAGTGGGGGTAGAGCCTACTTGCAAGTCTCTCCGACCTTCACAAAAAAAGTTATTCAAGAATATCTCTTTCTCCTATGTGCTTTCATCCCTAACCCTAACCCTAACCCTTCCGAAAGTCGGAGAAGCTCAAGGATGGTACCGATCGATGCGCGCTACCCCATTTAGTGGGGGTAGAGCCTACTTGCAAGTCTCTCCGACCTTCACAAAAAAAGTTATTCAAGAATATCTCTTTCTCCTATGTGCTTTCATCCCTAACCCTAACCCTAACCCTTCCGAAAGTCGGAGAAGCTCAAATATGGTACTGATCGATGCGCGCAACCCCATTTAGTGGGGGTAGAGCCTACTTGCAAGTCTCTCCGACCTTCACAAAAAAAGTTATTCAAGAATATCTCCTCAGATTTGGGGGAATTTCGTCGGTCGACCTCTTCCGAAGGTCGTACAAGCTCGGGGATGGTACCAATCGATCCGCAGGACCCAAATTAGTCCAGATGCAACTACTTTCCAAGTCTCTCCGACCTTCACAAAAAAAGTTATTCAAGAATATCTCTTTCTCCTATGTGCTTTCATCCCTAACCCTAACCCTAACCCTTCCGAAAGTCGGAGAAGCTCAAGGATGGTACCGATCGATGCGCGCTACCCCATTTAGTGGGGGTAGAGCCTACTTGCAAGTCTCTCCGACCTTCACAAAAAAAGTTATTCAAGAATATCTCTTTCTCCTATGTGCTTTCATCCCTAACCCTAACCCTAACCCTTCCGAAAGTCGGAGAAGCTCAAGGATGGTACCGATCGATGCGCGCTACCCCATTTAGTGGGGGTAGAGCCTACTTGCAAGTCTCTCCGACCTTCACAAAAAAAGTTATTCAAGAATATCTCTTTCTCCTATGTGCTTTCATCCCTAACCCTAACCCTAACCCTTCCGAAAGTCGGAGAAGCTCAAGGATGGTACCGATCGATGCGCGCTACCCCATTTAGTGGGGGTAGAGCCTACTTGCAAGTCTCTCCGACCTTCACAAAAAAAGTTATTCAAGAATATCTCTTTCTCCTATGTGCTTTCATCCCTAACCCTAACCCTAACCCTTCCGAAAGTCGGAGAAGCTCAAGGATGGTACCGATCGATGCGCGCTACCCCATTTAGTGGGGGTAGAGCCTACTTGCAAGTCTCTCCGACCTTCACAAAAAAAGTTATTCAAGAATATCTCTTTCTCCTATGTGCTTTCATCCCTAACCCTAACCCTAACCCTTCCAAAAGTCGGAGAAGCTCAAGGATGGTACCGATCGATGCGCGCTACCCCATTTAGTGGGGGTAGAGCCTACTTGCAAGTCTCTCCGACCTTCACAAAAAAAGTTATTCAAGAATATCTCTTTCTCCTATGTGCTTTCATCCCTAACCCTAACCCTAACCCTTCCGAAAGTCGGAGAAGCTCAAGGATGGTACCGATCGATGCGCGCTACCCCATTTAGTGGGGGTAGAGCCTACTTGCAAGTCTCTCCGACCTTCACAAAAAAAGTTATTCAAGAATATCTCTTTCTCCTATGTGCTTTCATCCCTAACCCTAACCCTAACCCTTCCGAAAGTCGGAGAAGCTCAAGGATGGTACCGATCGATGCGCGCTACCCCATTTAGTGGGGGTAGAGCCTACTTGCAAGTCTCTCCGACCTTCACAAAAAAAGTTATTCAAGAATATCTCTTTCTCCTATGTGCTTTCATCCCTAACCCTAACCCTAACCCTTCCGAAAGTCGGAGAAGCTCAAGGATGGTACCGATCGATGCGCGCTACCCCATTTAGTGGGGGTAGAGCCTACTTGCAAGTCTCTCCGACCTTCACAAAAAAAGTTATTCAAGAATATCTCTTTCTCCTATGTGCTTTCATCCCTAACCCTAACCCTAACCCTTCCGAAAGTCGGAGAAGCTCAAGGATGGTACCGATCGATGCGCGCTACCCCATTTAGTGGGGGTAGAGCCTACTTGCAAGTCTCTCCGACCTTCACAAAAAAAGTTATTCAAGAATATCTCTTTCTCCTATGTGCTTTCATCCCTAACCCTAACCCTAACCCTTCCAAAAGTCGGAGAAGCTCAAGGATGGTACCGATCGATGCGCGCTACCCCATTTAGTGGGGGTAGAGCCTACTTGCAAGTCTCTCCGACCTTCACAAAAAAAGTTATTCAAGAATATCTCTTTCTCCTATGTGCTTTCATCCCTAACCCTAACCCTAACCCTTCCAAAAGTCGGAGAAGCTCAAGGATGGTACCGATCGATGCGCGCTACCCCATTTAGTGGGGGTAGAGCCTACTTGCGAGTCTCTCCGACCTTCACAAAAAAAGTTATTCAAGAATATCTCCTCAGATTTGGGGGAATTTCGTCGGTCGACCTCTTCCGAAGGTCGTACAAGCTCGGGGATGGTACCAATCGATCTGCAGGACCCAAATTAGTCCAGATGCAACCACTTTCCAAGTCTCTCCGACCTTCACAAAAAAAGTTATTCAAGAATATCTCTTTCTCCTATGTGCTTTCATCCCTAACCCTAACCCTAACCCTTCCGAAAGTCGGAGAAGCTCAAGGATGGTACCGATCGATGCGCGCTACCCCATTTAGTGGGGGTAGAGCCTACTTGCAAGTCTCTCCGACCTTCACAAAAAAAGTTATTCAAGAATATCTCTTTCTCCTATGTGCTTTCATCCCTAACCCTAACCCTAACCCTTCCGAAAGTCGGAGAAGCTCAAGGATGGTACCGATCGATGCGCGCTACCCCATTTAGTGGGGGTAGAGCCTACTTGCAAGTCTCTCCGACCTTCACAAAAAAAGTTATTCAAGAATATCTCCTCAGATTTGGGGGAATTTCGTCGGTCGACCTCTTCCGAAGGTCGTACAAGCTCGGGGATGCTACCAATCGATCCGCAGGACCCAAATTAGTCCAGATGCAACCACTTTCCAAGTCTCTCCGACCTTCACAAAAAAAGTTATTCAAGAATATCTCTTTCTCCTATGTGCTTTCATCCCTAACCCTAACCCTAACCCTTCCGAAAGTCGGAAAAGCTCAAGGATGGTAACGATCGATGCGCGCTACCCCATTTAGTGGGGGTAGAGCCTACTTGCAAGTCTCTCCGACCTTCACAAAAAAAGTTATTCAAGAATATCTCTTTCTCCTATGTGCTTTCATCCCTAACCCTAACCCTAACCCTTCCGAAAGTCGGAGAAGCTCAAGGATGGTACCGATCGATGCGCGCTACCCCATTTAGTGGGGGTAGAGCCTACTTGCAAGTCTCTCCGACCTTCACAAAAAAAGTTATTCAAGAATATCTCTTTCTCCTATTTGCTTTCATCCCTAACCCTAACCCTAACCCTTCCAAAAGTCGGAGAAGCTCAAGGATGGTACTGATCGATGCGCGCTACCCCATTTAGTGGGGGTAGAGCCTACTTGCAAGTCTCTCCGACCTTCACAAAAAAAGTTATTCAAGAATATCTCCTCAGATTTGGGGGAATTTCGTCGGTCGACCTCTTCCGAAGGTCGTACAAGCTCGGGGATAGTACCAATCGATCCGCAGGACCCAAATTAGTCCAGATGCAACCACTTTCCAAGTCTCTCCGACCTTCACAAAAAAAGTTATTCAAGAATATCTCTTTCTCCTATGTGCTTTCATCCCTAACCCTAACCCTAACCCTTCCAAAAGTCGGAGAAGCTCAAGGATGGTACCGATCGATGCGCGCTACCCCATTTAGTGGGGGTAGAGCCTACTTGCAAGTCTCTCCGACCTTCACAAAAAAAGTTATTCAAGAATATCTCTTTCTCCTATGTGCTTTCATCCCTAACCCTAACCCTAACCCTTCCGAAATTCGGAGAAGCTCAAGGATGGTACCGATCGATGCGCGCAACCCCATTTAGTGGGGGTAGAGCCTACTTGCAAGTCTCTCCGACCTTCACAAAAAAAGTTATTCAAGAATATCTCCTCAGATTTGGGGGAATTTCGTCGGTCGACCTCTTCCGAAGGTCGTACAAGCTCGGGGATGGTACCAATCGATCCGCAGGACCCAAATTAGTCCAGATGCAACCACTTTCCAAGTCTCTCCGACCTTCACAAAAAAAGTTATTCAAGAATATCTCTTTCTCCTATGTGCTTTCATCCCTAACCCTAACCCTAACCCTTCCGAAAGTCGGAGAAGCTCAAGGATGGTACCGATCGATGCGCGCTACCCCATTTAGTGGGGGTAGAGCCTACTTGCAAGTCTCTCCGACCTTCAAAAAAAAAGTTATTCAAGAATATCTCTTTCTCCTATGTGCTTTCATCCCTAACCCTAACCCTAACCCTTCCGAAAGTCGGAGAAGCTCAAGGATGGTACCGATCGATGCGCGCTACCCCATTTAGTGGGGGTAGAGCCTACTTGCAAGTCTCTCCGACCTTCACAAAAAAAGTTATTCAAGAATATCTCCTCAGATTTGGGGGAATTTCGTCGGTCGACCTCTTCCGAAGGTCGTACAAGCTCGGGGATGGTACCAATCGATCCGCAGGACCCAAATTAGTCCAGATGCAACCACTTTCCAAGTCTCTCCGACCTTCACAAAAAAAGTTATTCAAGAATATCTCTTTCTCCTATGTGCTTTCATCCCTAACCCTAACCCTAACCCTTCCGAAAGTCGGAGAAGCTCAAGGATGGTACCGATCGATGCGCGCTACCCCATTTAGTGGGGGTAGAGCCTACTTGCAAGTCTCTCCGACCTTCACAAAAAAAGTTATTCAAGAATATCTCGTTCTCCTATGTGCTTTCATCCCTAACCCTAACCCTAACCCTTCCGAAAGTCGGAGAAGCTCAAGGATGGTACCGATCGATGCGCGCTACCCCATTTAGTGGGGGTAGAGCCTACTTGCAAGTCTCTCCGACCTTCACAAAAAAAGTTATTCAAGAATATCTCTTTCTCCTATTTGCTTTCATCCCTAACCCTAACCCTAACCCTTCCGAAAGTCGGAGAAGCTCAAGGATGGTACTGATCGATGCGCGCTACCCCATTTAGTGGGGGTAGAGCCTACTTGCAAGTCTCTCCGACCTTCACAAAAAAAGTTATTCAAGAATATCTCCTCAGATTTGGGGGAATTTCGTCGGTCGACCTCTTCCGAAGGTCGTACAAGCTCGGGGATAGTACCAATCGATCCGCAGGACCCAAATTAGTCCAGATGCAACCACTTTCCAAGTCTCTCCGACCTTCACAAAAAAAGTTATTCAAGAATATCTCTTTCTCCTATGTGCTTTCATCCCTAACCCTAACCCTAACCCTTCCGAAAGTCGGAGAAGCTCAAGGATGGTACCGATCGATGCGCGCTACCCCATTTAGTGGGGGTAGAGCCTACTTGCAAGTCTCTCCGACCTTCACAAAAAAAGTTATTCAAGAATATCTCCTCAGATTTGGGGGAATTTCGTCGGTCGACCTCTTCCGAAGGTCGTACAAGCTCGGGGATGGTAGCAATCGATCCGCAGGACCCAAATTAGTCCAGATGCAACCACTTTCCAAGTCTCTCCGACCTTCACAAAAAAAGTTATTCAAGAATATCTCTTTCTCCTATGTGCTTTCATCCCTAACCCTAACCCTAACCCTTCCGAAAGTCGGAGAAGCTCAAGGATGGTACCGATCGATGCGCGCTACCCCATTTAGTGGGAGTAGAGCCTACTTGCAAGTCTCTCCGACCTTCACAAAAAAAGTTATTCAAGAATATCTCTTTCTCCTATGTGCTTTCATCCCTAACCCTAACCCTAACCCTTCCGAAATTCGGAGAAGCTCAAGGATGGTACCGATCGATGCGCGCAACCCCATTTAGTGGGGGTAGAGCCTACTTGCAAGTCTCTCCGACCTTCACAAAAAAAGTTATTCAAGAATATCTCCTCAGATTTGGGGGAATTTCGTCGGTCGACCTCTTCCGAAGGTCGTACAAGCTCGGGGATGGTACCAATCGATCCGCAGGACCCAAATTAGTCCAGATGCAACCACTTTCCAAGTCTCTCCGACCTTCACAAAAAAAGTTATTCAAGAATATCTCTTTCTCCTATGTGCTTTCATCCCTAACCCTAACCCTAACCCTTCCGAAAGTCGGAGAAGCTCAAGGATGGTACCGATCGATGCGCGCTACCCCATTTAGTGGGGGTAGAGCCTACTTGCAAGTCTCTCCGACCTTCACAAAAAAAGTTATTCAAGAATATCTCCTCAGATTTGGGGGAATTTCGTCGGTCGACCTCTTCCGAAGGTCGTACAAGCTCGGGGATGGTACCAATCGATCCGCAGGACCCAAATTAGTCCAGATGCAACCACTTTCCAAGTCTCTCCGACCTTCACAAAAAAAGTTATTCAAGAATATCTCTTTCTCCTATGTGCTTTCATCCCTAACCCTAACCCTAACCCTTCCGAAAGTCGGAGAAGCTCAAGGATGGTACCGATCGATGCGCGCTACCCCATTTAGTGGGGGTAGAGCCTACTTGCAAGTCTCTCCGACCTTCACAAAAAAAGTTATTCAAGAATATCTCTTTCTCCTATGTGCTTTCATCCCTAACCCTAACCCTAACCCTTCCGAAAGTCGGAGAAGCTCAAAGATGGTACCGATCGATGCGCGCTACCCCATTTAGTGGGGGTAGAGCCTACTTGCAAGTCTCTCCGACCTTCACAAAAAAAGTTATTCAAGAATATCTCTTTCTCCTATTTGCTTTCATCCCTAACCCTAACCCTAACCCTTCCGAAAGTCGGAGAAGCTCAAGGATGGTACTGATCGATGCGCGCTACCCCATTTAGTGGGGGTAGAGCCTACTTGCAAGTCTCTCCGACCTTCACAAAAAAAGTTATTCAAGAATATCTCCTCAGATTTGGGGGAATTTCGTCGGTCGACCTCTTCCGAAGGTCGTACAAGCTCGGGGATAGTACCAATCGATCCGCAGGACCCAAATTAGTCCAGATGCAACCACTTTCCAAGTCTCTCCGACCTTCACAAAAAAAGTTATTCAAGAATATCTCTTTCTCCTATGTGCTTTCATCCCTAACCCTAACCCTAACCCTTCCGAAAGTCGGAGAAGCTCAAGGATGGTACCGATCGATGCGCGCTACCCCATTTAGTGGGGGTAGAGCCTACTTGCAAGTCTCTCCGACCTTCACAAAAAAAGTTATTCAAGAATATCTCCTCAGATTTGGGGGAATTTCGTCGGTCGACCTCTTCCGAAGGTCGTACAAGCTCGGGGATGGTAGCAATCGATCCGCAGGACCCAAATTAGTCCAGATGCAACCACTTTCCAAGTCTCTCCGACCTTCACAAAAAAAGTTATTCAAGAATATCTCTTTCTCCTATGTGCTTTCATCCCTAACCCTAACCCTAACCCTTCCGAAAGTCGGAGAAGCTCAAGGATGGTACCGATCGATGCGCGCTACCCCATTTAGTGGGAGTAGAGCCTACTTGCAAGTCTCTCCGACCTTCACAAAAAAAGTTATTCAAGAATATCTCTTTCTCCTATGTGCTTTCATCCCTAACCCTAACCCTAACCCTTCCGAAATTCGGAGAAGCTCAAGGATGGTACCGATCGATGCGCGCAACCCCATTTAGTGGGGGTAGAGCCTACTTGCAAGTCTCTCCGACCTTCACAAAAAAAGTTATTCAAGAATATCTCCTCAGATTTGGGGGAATTTCGTCGGTCGACCTCTTCCGAAGGTCGTACAAGCTCGGGGATGGTACCAATCGATCCGCAGGACCCAAATTAGTCCAGATGCAACCACTTTCCAAGTCTCTCCGACCTTCACAAAAAAAGTTATTCAAGAATATCTCTTTCTCCTATGTGCTTTCATCCCTAACCCTAACCCTAACCCTTCCGAAAGTCGGAGAAGCTCAAGGATGGTACCGATCGATGCGCGCTACCCCATTTAGTGGGGGTAGAGCCTACTTGCAAGTCTCTCCGACCTTCACAAAAAAAGTTATTCAAGAATATCTCCTCAGATTTGGGGGAATTTCGTCGGTCGACCTCTTCCGAAGGTCGTACAAGCTCGGGGATGGTAGCAATCGATCCGCAGGACCCAAATTAGTCCAGATGCAACCACTTTCCAAGTCTCTCCGACCTTCACAAAAAAAGTTATTCAAGAATATCTCTTTCTCCTATGTGCTTTCATCCCTAACCCTAACCCTTCCGAAAGTCGGAGAAGCTCAAGGATGGTACCGATCGATGCGCGCTACCCCATTTAGTGGGAGTAGAGCCTACTTGCAAGTCTCTCCGACCTTCACAAAAAAAGTTATTCAAGAATATCTCTTTCTCCTATGTGCTTTCATCCCTAACCCTAACCCTAACCCTTCCGAAATTCGGAGAAGCTCAAGGATGGTACCGATCGATGCGCGCAACCCCATTTAGTGGGGATAGAGCCTACTTGCAAGTCTCTCCGACCTTCACAAAAAAAGTTATTCAAGAATATCTCCTCAGATTTGGGGGAATTTCGTCGGTCGACCTCTTCCGAAGGTCGTACAAGCTCGGGGATGGTACCAATCGATCCGCAGGACCCAAATTAGTCCAGATGCAACCACTTTCCAAGTCTCTCCGACCTTCACAAAAAAAGTTATTCAAGAATATCTCTTTCTCCTATGTGCTTTCATCCCTAACCCTAACCCTAACCCTTCCGAAAGTCGGAGAAGCTCAAGGATGGTACCGATCGATGCGCGCTACCCCATTTAGTGGGGGTAGAGCCTACTTGCAAGTCTCTCCGACCTTCACAAAAAAAGTTATTCAAGAATATCTCTTTCTCCTATGTGCTTTCATCCCTAACCCTAACCCTAACCCTTCCGAAATTCGGAGAAGCTCAAGGATGGTACCGATCGATGCGCGCAACCCCATTTAGTGGGGGTAGAGCCTACTTGCAAGTCTCTCCGACCTTCACAAAAAAAGTTATTCAAGAATATCTCCTCAGATTTGGGGGAATTTCGTCGGTCAACCTCTTCCGAAGGTCGTACAAGCTCGGGGATGGTACCAATCGATCCGCAGGACCCAAATTAGTCCAGATGCAACCACTTTCCAAGTCTCTCCGACCTTCACAAAAAAAGTTATTCAAGAATATCTCTTTCTCCTATGTGCTTTCATCCCTAACCCTAACCCTAACCCTTCCGAAAGTCGGAGAAGCTCAAGGATGGTACCGATCGATGCGCGCTACCCCATTTAGTGGGGGTAGAGCCTACTTGCAAGTCTCTCCGACCTTCACAAAAAAAGTTATTCAAGAATATCTCTTTCTCCTATTTGCTTTCATCCCTAACCCTAACCCTAACCCTTCCGAAAGTCGGAGAAGCTCAAGGATGGTACTGATCGATGCGCGCTACCCCATTTAGTGGGGGTAGAGCCTACTTGCAAGTCTCTCCGACCTTCACAAAAAAAGTTATTCAAGAATATCTCCTCAGATTTGGGGGAATTTCGTCGGTCGACCTCTTCCGAAGGTCGTACAAGCTCGGGGATAGTACCAATCGATCCGCAGGACCCAAATTAGTCCAGATGCAACCACTTTCCAAGTCTCTCCGACCTTCACAAAAAAAGTTATTCAAGAATATCTCTTTCTCCTATGTGCTTTCATCCCTAACCCTAACCCTAACCCTTCCGAAAGTCGGAGAAGCTCAAGGATGGTACCGATCGATGCGCGCTACCCCATTTAGTGGGGGTAGAGCCTACTTGCAAGTCTCTCCGACCTTCACAAAAAAAGTTATTCAAGAATATCTCCTCAGATTTGGGGGAATTTCGTCGGTCGACCTCTTCCGAAGGTCGTACAAGCTCGGGGATGGTAGCAATCGATCCGCAGGACCCAAATTAGTCCAGATGCAACCACTTTCCAAGTCTCTCCGACCTTCACAAAAAAAGTTATTCAAGAATATCTCTTTCTCCTATGTGCTTTCATCCCTAACCCTAACCCTAACCCTTCCGAAAGTCGGAGAAGCTCAAGGATGGTACCGATCGATGCGCGCTACCCCATTTAGTGGGAGTAGAGCCTACTTGCAAGTCTCTCCGACCTTCACAAAAAAAGTTATTCAAGAATATCTCTTTCTCCTATGTGCTTTCATCCCTAACCCTAACCCTAACCCTTCCGAAATTCGGAGAAGCTCAAGGATGGTACCGATCGATGCGCGCAACCCCATTTAGTGGGGGTAGAGCCTACTTGCAAGTCTCTCCGACCTTCACAAAAAAAGTTATTCAAGAATATCTCCTCAGATTTGGGGGAATTTCGTCGGTCGACCTCTTCCGAAGGTCGTACAAGCTCGGGGATGGTACCAATCGATCCGCAGGACCCAAATTAGTCCAGATGCAACCACTTTTCAAGTCTCTCCGACCTTCACAAAAAAAGTTATTCAAGAATATCTCTTTCTCCTATGTGCTTTCAGCCCTAACCCTAACCCTAACCCTTCCGAAAGTCGGAGAAGCTCAAGGATGGTACCGATCGATGCGCGCTACCCCATTTAGTGGGGGTAGAGCCTACTTGCAAGTCTCTCCGACCTTCACAAAAAAAGTTATTCAAGAATATCTCCTCAGATTTGGGGGAATTTCGTCGGTCGACCTCTTCCGAAGGTCGTACAAGCTCGGGGATGGTAGCAATCGATCCGCAGGACCCAAATTAGTCCAGATGCAACCACTTTCCAAGTCTCTCCGACCTTCACAAAAAAAGTTATTCAAGAATATCTCTTTCTCCTATGTGCTTTCATCCCTAACCCTAACCCTAACCCTTCCGAAAGTCGGAGAAGCTCAAGGATGGTACCGATCGATGCGCGCTACCCCATTTAGTGGGAGTAGAGCCTACTTGCAAGTCTCTCCGACCTTCACAAAAAAAGTTATTCAAGAATATCTCTTTCTCCTATGTGCTTTCATCCCTAACCCTAACCCTAACCCTTCCGAAATTCGGAGAAGCTCAAGGATGGTACCGATCGATGCGCGCAACCCCATTTAGTGGGGGTAGAGCCTACTTGCAAGTCTCTCCGACCTTCACAAAAAAAGTTATTCAAGAATATCTCCTCAGATTTGGGGGAATTTCGTCGGTCGACCTCTTCCGAAGGTCGTACAAGCTCGGGGATGGTACCAATCGATCCGCAGGACCCAAATTAGTCCAGATGCAACCACTTTCCAAGTCTCTCCGACCTTCACAAAAAAAGTTATTCAAGAATATCTCTTTCTCCTATGTGCTTTCATCCCTAACCCTAACCCTAACCCTTCCGAAAGTCGGAGAAGCTCAAGGATGGTACCGATCGATGCGCGCTACCCCATTTAGTGGGGGTAGAGCCTACTTGCAAGTCTCTCCGACCTTCACAAAAAAAGTTATTCAAGAATATCTCCTCAGATTTGGGGGAATTTCGTCGGTCGACCTCTTCCGAAGGTCGTACAAGCTCGGGGATGGTAGCAATCGATCCGCAGGACCCAAATTAGTCCAGATGCAACCACTTTCCAAGTCTCTCAGACCTTCACAAAAAAAGTTATTCAAGAATATCTCTTTCTCCTATGTGCTTTCATCCCTAACCCTAACCCTAACCCTTCCGAAAGTCGGAGAAGCTCAAGGATGGTACCGATCGATGCGCGCTACCCCATTTAGTGGGAGTAGAGCCTACTTGCAAGTCTCTCCGACCTTCACAAAAAAAGTTATTCAAGAATATCTCTTTCTCCTATGTGCTTTCATCCCTAACCCTAACCCTAACCCTTCCGAAATTCGGAGAAGCTCAAGGATGGTACCGATCGATGCGCGCAACCCCATTTAGTGGGGGTAGAGCCTACTTGCAAGTCTCTCCGACCTTCACAAAAAAAGTTATTCAAGAATATCTCCTCAGATTTGGGGGAATTTCGTCGGTCGACCTCTTCCGAAGGTCGTACAAGCTCGGGGATGGTACCAATCGATCCGCAGGACCCAAATTAGTCCAGATGCAACCACTTTTCAAGTCTCTCCGACCTTCACAAAAAAAGTTATTCAAGAATATCTCTTTCTCCTATGTGCTTTCATCCCTAACCCTAACCCTAACCCTTCCGAAATTCGGAGAAGCTCAAGGATGGTACCGATCGATGCGCGCAACCCCATTTAGTGGGGGTAGAGCCTACTTGCAAGTCTCTCCGACCTTCACAAAAAAAGTTATTCAAGAATATCTCCTCAGATTTGGGGGAATTTCGTCGGTCGACCTCTTCCGAAGGTCGTACAAGCTCGGGGATGGTACCAATCGATCCGCAGGACCCAAATTAGTCCAGATGCAACCACTTTCCAAGTCTCTCCGACCTTCACAAAAAAAGTTATTCAAGAATATCTCTTTCTCCTATGTGCTTTCATCCCTAACCCTAACCCTAACCCTTCCGAAAGTCGGAGAAGCTCAAGGATGGTACCGATCGATGCGCGCTACCCCATTTAGTGGGGGTAGAGCCTACTTGCAAGTCTCTCCGACCTTCACAAAAAAAGTTATTCAAGAATATCTCCTCAGATTTGGGGGAATTTCGTCGGTCGACCTCTTCCGAAGGTCGTACAAGCTCGGGGATGGTAGCAATCGATCCGCAGGACCCAAATTAGTCCAGATGCAACCACTTTCCAAGTCTCTCCGACCTTCACAAAAAAAGTTATTCAAGAATATCTCTTTCTCCTATGTGCTTTCATCCCTAACCCTAACCCTAACCCTTCCGAAAGTCGGAGAAGCTCAAGGATGGTACCGATCGATGCGCGCTACCCCATTTAGTGGGAGTAGAGCCTACTTGCAAGTCTCTCCGACCTTCACAAAAAAAGTTATTCAAGAATATCTCTTTCTCCTATGTGCTTTCATCCCTAACCCTAACCCTAACCCTTCCGAAATTCGGAGAAGCTCAAGGATGGTACCGATCGATGCGCGCAACCCCATTTAGTGGGGGTAGAGCCTACTTGCAAGTCTCTCCGACCTTCACAAAAAAAGTTATTCAAGAATATCTCCTCAGATTTGGGGGAATTTCGTCGGTCGACCTCTTCCGAAGGTCGTACAAGCTCGGGGATGGTACCAATCGATCCGCAGGACCCAAATTAGTCCAGATGCAACCACTTTCCAAGTCTCTCCGACCTTCACAAAAAAAGTTATTCAAGAATATCTCTTTCTCCTATGTGCTTTCATCCCTAACCCTAACCCTAACCCTTCCGAAAGTCGGAGAAGCTCAAGGATGGTACCGATCGATGCGCGCTACCCCATTTAGTGGGGGTAGAGCCTACTTGCAAGTCTCTCCGACCTTCACAAAAAAAGTTATTCAAGAATATCTCCTCAGATTTGGGGGAATTTCGTCGGTCGACCTCTTCCGAAGGTCGTACAAGCTCGGGGATGGTAGCAATCGATCCGCAGGACCCAAATTAGTCCAGATGCAACCACTTTCCAAGTCTCTCCGACCTTCACAAAAAAAGTTATTCAAGAATATCTCTTTCTCCTATGTGCTTTCATCCCTAACCCTAACCCTAACCCTTCCGAAAGTCGGAGAAGCTCAAGGATGGTACCGATCGATGCGCGCTACCCCATTTAGTGGGAGTAGAGCCTACTTGCAAGTCTCTCCGACCTTCACAAAAAAAGTTATTCAAGAATATCTCTTTCTCCTATGTGCTTTCATCCCTAACCCTAACCCTAACCCTTCCGAAATTCGGAGAAGCTCAAGGATGGTACCGATCGATGCGCGCAACCCCATTTAGTGGGGGTAGAGCCTACTTGCAAGTCTCTCCGACCTTCACAAAAAAAGTTATTCAAGAATATCTCCTCAGATTTGGGGGAATTTCGTCGGTCAACCTCTTCCGAAGGTCGTACAAGCTCGGGGATGGTACCAATCGATCCGCAGGACCCAAATTAGTCCAGATGCAACCACTTTCCAAGTCTCTCCGACCTTCACAAAAAAAGTTATTCAAGAATATCTCTTTCTCCTATGTGCTTTCATCCCTAACCCTAACCCTAACCCTTCCGAAAGTCGGAGAAGCTCAAGGATGGTACCGATCGATGCGCGCTACCCCATTTAGTGGGGGTAGAGCCTACTTGCAAGTCTCTCCGACCTTCACAAAAAAAGTTATTCAAGAATATCTCTTTCTCCTATTTGCTTTCATCCCTAACCCTAACCCTAACCCTTCCGAAAGTCGGAGAAGCTCAAGGATGGTACTGATCGATGCGCGCTACCCCATTTAGTGGGGGTAGAGCCTACTTGCAAGTCTCTCCGACCTTCACAAAAAAAGTTATTCAAGAATATCTCCTCAGATTTGGGGGAATTTCGTCGGTCGACCTCTTCCGAAGGTCGTACAAGCTCGGGGATAGTACCAATCGATCCGCAGGACCCAAATTAGTCCAGATGCAACCACTTTCCAAGTCTCTCCGACCTTCACAAAAAAAGTTATTCAAGAATATCTCTTTCTCCTATGTGCTTTCATCCCTAACCCTAACCCTAACCCTTCCGAAAGTCGGAGAAGCTCAAGGATGGTACCGATCGATGCGCGCTACCCCATTTAGTGGGGGTAGAGCCTACTTGCAAGTCTCTCCGACCTTCACAAAAAAAGTTATTCAAGAATATCTCCTCAGATTTGGGGGAATTTCGTCGGTCGACCTCTTCCGAAGGTCGTACAAGCTCGGGGATGGTAGCAATCGATCCGCAGGACCCAAATTAGTCCAGATGCAACCACTTTCCAAGTCTCTCCGACCTTCACAAAAAAAGTTATTCAAGAATATCTCTTTCTCCTATGTGCTTTCATCCCTAACCCTAACCCTAACCCTTCCGAAAGTCGGAGAAGCTCAAGGATGGTACCGATCGATGCGCGCTACCCCATTTAGTGGGAGTAGAGCCTACTTGCAAGTCTCTCCGACCTTCACAAAAAAAGTTATTCAAGAATATCTCTTTCTCCTATGTGCTTTCATCCCTAACCCTAACCCTAACCCTTCCGAAATTCGGAGAAGCTCAAGGATGGTACCGATCGATGCGCGCAACCCCATTTAGTGGGGGTAGAGCCTACTTGCAAGTCTCTCCGACCTTCACAAAAAAAGTTATTCAAGAATATCTCCTCAGATTTGGGGGAATTTCGTCGGTCGACCTCTTCCGAAGGTCGTACAAGCTCGGGGATGGTACCAATCGATCCGCAGGACCCAAATTAGTCCAGATGCAACCACTTTTCAAGTCTCTCCGACCTTCACAAAAAAAGTTATTCAAGAATATCTCTTTCTCCTATGTGCTTTCAGCCCTAACCCTAACCCTAACCCTTCCGAAAGTCGGAGAAGCTCAAGGATGGTACCGATCGATGCGCGCTACCCCATTTAGTGGGGGTAGAGCCTACTTGCAAGTCTCTCCGACCTTCACAAAAAAAGTTATTCAAGAATATCTCCTCAGATTTGGGGGAATTTCGTCGGTCGACCTCTTCCGAAGGTCGTACAAGCTCGGGGATGGTAGCAATCGATCCGCAGGACCCAAATTAGTCCAGATGCAACCACTTTCCAAGTCTCTCCGACCTTCACAAAAAAAGTTATTCAAGAATATCTCTTTCTCCTATGTGCTTTCATCCCTAACCCTAACCCTAACCCTTCCGAAAGTCGGAGAAGCTCAAGGATGGTACCGATCGATGCGCGCTACCCCATTTAGTGGGAGTAGAGCCTACTTGCAAGTCTCTCCGACCTTCACAAAAAAAGTTATTCAAGAATATCTCTTTCTCCTATGTGCTTTCATCCCTAACCCTAACCCTAACCCTTCCGAAATTCGGAGAAGCTCAAGGATGGTACCGATCGATGCGCGCAACCCCATTTAGTGGGGGTAGAGCCTACTTGCAAGTCTCTCCGACCTTCACAAAAAAAGTTATTCAAGAATATCTCCTCAGATTTGGGGGAATTTCGTCGGTCGACCTCTTCCGAAGGTCGTACAAGCTCGGGGATGGTACCAATCGATCCGCAGGACCCAAATTAGTCCAGATGCAACCACTTTCCAAGTCTCTCCGACCTTCACAAAAAAAGTTATTCAAGAATATCTCTTTCTCCTATGTGCTTTCATCCCTAACCCTAACCCTAACCCTTCCGAAAGTCGGAGAAGCTCAAGGATGGTACCGATCGATGCGCGCTACCCCATTTAGTGGGGGTAGAGCCTACTTGCAAGTCTCTCCGACCTTCACAAAAAAAGTTATTCAAGAATATCTCCTCAGATTTGGGGGAATTTCGTCGGTCGACCTCTTCCGAAGGTCGTACAAGCTCGGGGATGGTAGCAATCGATCCGCAGGACCCAAATTAGTCCAGATGCAACCACTTTCCAAGTCTCTCAGACCTTCACAAAAAAAGTTATTCAAGAATATCTCTTTCTCCTATGTGCTTTCATCCCTAACCCTAACCCTAACCCTTCCGAAAGTCGGAGAAGCTCAAGGATGGTACCGATCGATGCGCGCTACCCCATTTAGTGGGAGTAGAGCCTACTTGCAAGTCTCTCCGACCTTCACAAAAAAAGTTATTCAAGAATATCTCTTTCTCCTATGTGCTTTCATCCCTAACCCTAACCCTAACCCTTCCGAAATTCGGAGAAGCTCAAGGATGGTACCGATCGATGCGCGCAACCCCATTTAGTGGGGGTAGAGCCTACTTGCAAGTCTCTCCGACCTTCACAAAAAAAGTTATTCAAGAATATCTCCTCAGATTTGGGGGAATTTCGTCGGTCGACCTCTTCCGAAGGTCGTACAAGCTCGGGGATGGTACCAATCGATCCGCAGGACCCAAATTAGTCCAGATGCAACCACTTTCCAAGTCTCTCCGACCTTCACAAAAAAAGTTATTCAAGAATATCTCTTTCTCCTATGTGCTTTCATCCCTAACCCTAACCCTAACCCTTCCGAAAGTCGGAGAAGCTCAAGGATGGTACCGATCGATGCGCGCTACCCCATTTAGTGGGGGTAGAGCCTACTTGCAAGTCTCTCCGACCTTCACAAAAAAAGTTATTCAAGAATATCTCTTTCTCCTATTTGCTTTCATCCCTAACCCTAACCCTAACCCTTCCGAAAGTCGGAGAAGCTCAAGGATGGTACTGATCGATGCGCGCTACCCCATTTAGTGGGGGTAGAGCCTACTTGCAAGTCTCTCCGACCTTCACAAAAAAAGTTATTCAAGAATATCTCCTCAGATTTGGGGGAATTTCGTCGGTCGACCTCTTCCGAAGGTCGTACAAGCTCGGGGATAGTACCAATCGATCCGCAGGACCCAAATTAGTCCAGATGCAACCACTTTCCAAGTCTCTCCGACCTTCACAAAAAAAGTTATTCAAGAATATCTCTTTCTCCTATGTGCTTTCATCCCTAACCCTAACCCTAACCCTTCCGAAAGTCGGAGAAGCTCAAGGATGGTACCGATCGATGCGCGCTACCCCATTTAGTGGGGGTAGAGCCTACTTGCAAGTCTCTCCGACCTTCACAAAAAAAGTTATTCAAGAATATCTCCTCAGATTTGGGGGAATTTCGTCGGTCGACCTCTTCCGAAGGTCGTACAAGCTCGGGGATGGTAGCAATCGATCCGCAGGACCCAAATTAGTCCAGATGCAACCACTTTCCAAGTCTCTCCGACCTTCACAAAAAAAGTTATTCAAGAATATCTCTTTCTCCTATGTGCTTTCATCCCTAACCCTAACCCTAACCCTTCCGAAAGTCGGAGAAGCTCAAGGATGGTACCGATCGATGCGCGCTACCCCATTTAGTGGGAGTAGAGCCTACTTGCAAGTCTCTCCGACCTTCACAAAAAAAGTTATTCAGGAATATCTCTTTCTCCTATGTGCTTTCATCCCTAACCCTAACCCTAACCCTTCCGAAATTCGGAGAAGCTCAAGGATGGTACCGATCGATGCGCGCAACCCCATTTAGTGAGGGTAGAGCCTACTTGCAAGTCTCTCCGACCTTCACAAAAAAAGTTATTCAAGAATATCTCTTTCTCCTATGTGCTTTCATCCCTAACCCTAACCCTAACCCTTCCGAAAGTCGGAGAAGCTCAAGGATGGTACCGATCGATGCGCGCTACCCCATTTAGTGGGGGTAGAGCCTACTTGCAAGTCTCTCCGACCTTCACAAAAAAAGTTATTCAAGAATATCTCCTCAGATTTGGGGGAATTTCGTCGGTCGACCTCTTCCGAAGGTCGTACAAGCTCGGGGATGGTAGCAATCGATCCGCAGGACCCAAATTAGTCCAGATGCAACCACTTTCCAAGTCTCTCCGACCTTCACAAAAAAAGTTATTCAAGAATATCTCTTTCTCCTATGTGCTTTCATCCCTAACCCTAACCCTAACCCTTCCGAAAGTCGGAGAAGCTCAAGGATGGTACCGATCGATGCGCGCTACCCCATTTAGTGGGAGTAGAGCCTACTTGCAAGTCTCTCCGACCTTCACAAAAAAAGTTATTCAAGAATATCTCTTTCTCCTATGTGCTTTCATCCCTAACCCTAACCCTAACCCTTCCGAAATTCGGAGAAGCTCAAGGATGGTACCGATCGATGCGCGCAACCCCATTTAGTGGGGGTAGAGCCTACTTGCAAGTCTCTCCGACCTTCACAAAAAAAGTTATTCAAGAATATCTCCTCAGATTTGGGGGAATTTCGTCGGTCGACCTCTTCCGAAGGTCGTACAAGCTCGGGGATGGTACCAATCGATCCGCAGGACCCAAATTAGTCCAGATGCAACCACTTTCCAAGTCTCTCCGACCTTCACAAAAAAAGTTATTCAAGAATATCTCTTTCTCCTATGTGCTTTCATCCCTAACCCTAACCCTAACCCTTCCGAAAGTCGGAGAAGCTCAAGGATGGTACCGATCGATGCGCGCTACCCCATTTAGTGGGGGTAGAGCCTACTTGCAAGTCTCTCCGACCTTCACAAAAAAAGTTATTCAAGAATATCTCCTCAGATTTGGGGGAATTTCGTCGGTCGACCTCTTCCGAAGGTCGTACAAGCTCGGGGATGGTAGCAATCGATCCGCAGGACCCAAATTAGTCCAGATGCAACCACTTTCCAAGTCTCTCCGACCTTCACAAAAAAAGTTATTCAAGAATATCTCTTTCTCCTATGTGCTTTCATCCCTAACCCTAACCCTAACCCTTCCGAAAGTCGGAGAAGCTCAAGGATGGTACCGATCGATGCGCGCTACCCCATTTAGTGGGAGTAGAGCCTACTTGCAAGTCTCTCCGACCTTCACAAAAAAAGTTATTCAAGAATATCTCTTTCTCCTATGTGCTTTCATCCCTAACCCTAACCCTAACCCTTCCGAAATTCGGAGAAGCTCAAGGATGGTACCGATCGATGCGCGCAACCCCATTTAGTGGGGGTAGAGCCTACTTGCAAGTCTCTCCGACCTTCACAAAAAAAGTTATTCAAGAATATCTCCTCAGATTTGGGGGAATTTCGTCGGTCGACCTCTTCCGAAGGTCGTACAAGCTCGGGGATGGTACCAATCGATCCGCAGGACCCAAATTAGTCCAGATGCAACCACTTTCCAAGTCTCTCCGACCTTCACAAAAAAAGTTATTCAAGAATATCTCTTTCTCCTATGTGCTTTCATCCCTAACCCTAACCCTAACCCTTCCGAAAGTCGGAGAAGCTCAAGGATGGTACCGATCGATGCGCGCTACCCCATTTAGTGGGGGTAGAGCCTACTTGCAAGTCTCTCCGACCTTCACAAAAAAAGTTATTCAAGAATATCTCCTCAGATTTGGGGGAATTTCGTCGGTCGACCTCTTCCGAAGGTCGTACAAGCTCGGGGATGGTAGCAATCGATCTGCAGGACCCAAATTAGTCCAGATGCAACCACTTTCCAAGTCTCTCCGACCTTCACAAAAAAAGTTATTCAAGAATATCTCTTTCTCCTATGTGCTTTCATCCCTAACACTAACCCTAACCCTTCCGAAAGTCGGAGAAGCTCAAGGATGGTACCGATCGATGCGCGCTACCCCATTTAGTGGGAGTAGAGCCTACTTGCAAGTCTCTCCGACCTTCACAAAAAAAGTTATTCAAGAATATCTCTTTCTCCTATGTGCTTTCATCCCTAACCCTAACCCTAACCCTTCCGAAATTCGGAGAAGCTCAAGGATGGTACCGATCGATGCGCGCAACCCCATTTAGTGGGGGTAGAGCCTACTTGCAAGTCTCTCCGACCTTCACAAAAAAAGTTATTCAAGAATATCTCCTCAGATTTGGGGGAATTTCGTCGGTCGACCTCTTCCGAAGGTCGTACAAGCTCGGGGATGGTACCAATCGATCCGCAGGACCCAAATTAGTCCAGATGCAACCACTTTCCAAGTCTCTCCGACCTTCACAAAAAAAGTTATTCAAGAATATCTCTTTCTCCTATGTGCTTTCATCCCTAACCCTAACCCTAACCCTTCCGAAAGTCGGAGAAGCTCAAGGATGGTACCGATCGATGCGCGCTACCCCATTTAGTGGGGGTAGAGCCTACTTGCAAGTCTCTCCGACCTTCACAAAAAAAGTTATTCAAGAATATCTCTTTCTCCTATTTGCTTTCATCCCTAACCCTAACCCTAACCCTTCCGAAAGTCGGAGAAGCTCAAGGATGGTACTGATCGATGCGCGCTACCCCATTTAGTGGGGGTAGAGCCTACTTGCAAGTCTCTCCGACCTTCACAAAAAAAGTTATTCAAGAATATCTCCTCAGATTTGGGGGAATTTCGTCGGTCGACCTCTTCCGAAGGTCGTACAAGCTCGGGGATAGTACCAATCGATCCGCAGGACCCAAATTAGTCCAGATGCAACCACTTTCCAAGTCTCTCCGACCTTCACAAAAAAAGTTATTCAAGAATATCTCTTTCTCCTATGTGCTTTCATCCCTAACCCTAACCCTAACCCTTCCGAAAGTCGGAGAAGCTCAAGGATGGTACCGATCGATGCGCGCTACCCCATTTAGTGGGGGTAGAGCCTACTTGCAAGTCTCTCCGACCTTCACAAAAAAAGTTATTCAAGAATATCTCCTCAGATTTGGGGGAATTTCGTCGGTCGACCTCTTCCGAAGGTCGTACAAGCTCGGGGATGGTAGCAATCGATCCGCAGGACCCAAATTAGTCCAGATGCAACCACTTTCCAAGTCTCTCCGACCTTCACAAAAAAAGTTATTCAAGAATATCTCTTTCTCCTATGTGCTTTCATCCCTAACCCTAACCCTAACCCTTCCGAAAGTCGGAGAAGCTCAAGGATGGTACCGATCGATGCGCGCTACCCCATTTAGTGGGAGTAGAGCCTACTTGCAAGTCTCTCCGACCTTCACAAAAAAAGTTATTCAAGAATATCTCTTTCTCCTATGTGCTTTCATCCCTAACCCTAACCCTAACCCTTCCGAAATTCGGAGAAGCTCAAGGATGGTACCGATCGATGCGCGCAACCCCATTTAGTGGGGGTAGAGCCTACTTGCAAGTCTCTCCGACCTTCACAAAAAAAGTTATTCAAGAATATCTCCTCAGATTTGGGGGAATTTCGTCGGTCGACCTCTTCCGAAGGTCGTACAAGCTCGGGGATGGTACCAATCGATCCGCAGGACCCAAATTAGTCCAGATGCAACCACTTTCCAAGTCTCTCCGACCTTCACAAAAAAAGTTATTCAAGAATATCTCTTTCTCCTATGTGCTTTCATCCCTAACCCTAACCCTAACCCTTCCGAAAGTCGGAGAAGCTCAAGGATGGTACCGATCGATGCGCGCTACCCCATTTAGTGGGGGTAGAGCCTACTTGCAAGTCTCTCCGACCTTCACAAAAAAAGTTATTCAAGAATATCTCCTCAGATTTGGGGGAATTTCGTCGGTCGACCTCTTCCGAAGGTCGTACAAGCTCGGGGATGGTAGCAATCGATCCGCAGGACCCAAATTAGTCCAGATGCAACCACTTTCCAAGTCTCTCCGACCTTCACAAAAAAAGTTATTCAAGAATATCTCTTTCTCCTATGTGCTTTCATCCCTAACCCTAACCCTAACCCTTCCGAAAGTCGGAGAAGCTCAAGGATGGTACCGATCGATGCGCGCTACCCCATTTAGTGGGAGTAGAGCCTACTTGCAAGTCTCTCCGACCTTCACAAAAAAAGTTATTCAAGAATATCTCTTTCTCCTATGTGCTTTCATCCCTAACCCTAACCCTAACCCTTCCGAAATTCGGAGAAGCTCAAGGATGGTACCGATCGATGTGCGCAACCCCATTTAGTGGGGGTAGAGCCTACTTGCAAGTCTCTCCGACCTTCACAAAAAAAGTTATTCAAGAATATCTCCTCAGATTTGGGGGAATTTCGTCGGTCGACCTCTTCCGAAGGTCGTACAAGCTCGGGGATGGTACCAATCGATCTGCAGGACCCAAATTAGTCCAGATGCAACCACTTTCCAAGTCTCTCCGACCTTCACAAAAAAAGTTATTCAAGAATATCTCTTTCTCCTATGTGCTTTCATCCCTAACCCTAACCCTAACCCTTCCGAAAGTCGGAGAAGCTCAAGGATGGTACCGATCGATGCGCGCTACCCCATTTAGTGGGGGTAGAGCCTACTTGCAAGTCTCTCCGACCTTCACAAAAAAAGTTCTTCAAGAATATCTCCTCAGATTTGGGGGAATTTCGTCGGTCGACCTCTTCCGAAGGTCGTACAAGCTCGGGGATGGTAGCAATCGATCCGCAGGACCCAAATTAGTCCAGATGCAACCACTTTCCAAGTCTCTCAGACCTTCACAAAAAAAGTTATTCAAGAATATCTCTTTCTCCTATGTGCTTTCATCCCTAACCCTAACCCTAACCCTTCCGAAAGTCGGAGAAGCTCAAGGATGGTACCGATCGATGCGCGCTACCCCATTTAGTGGGAGTAGAGCCTACTTGCAAGTCTCTCCGACCTTCACAAAAAAAGTTATTCAAGAATATCTCTTTCTCCTATGTGCTTTCATCCCTAACCCTAACCCTAACCCTTCCGAAATTCGGAGAAGCTCAAGGATGGTACCGATCGATGCGCGCAACCCCATTTAGTGGGGGTAGAGCCTACTTGCAAGTCTCTCCGACCTTCACAAAAAAAGTTATTCAAGAATATCTCCTCAGATTTGGGGGAATTTCGTCGGTCGACCTCTTCCGAAGGTCGTACAAGCTCGGGGATGGTACCAATCGATCCGCAGGACCCAAATTAGTCCAGATGCAACCACTTTCCAAGTCTCTCCGACCTTCACAAAAAAAGTTATTCAAGAATATCTCTTTCTCCTATGTGCTTTCATCCCTAACCCTAACCCTAACCCTTCCGAAAGTCGGAGAAGCTCAAGGATGGTACCGATCGATGCGCGCTACCCCATTTAGTGGGGGTAGAGCCTACTTGCAAGTCTCTCCGACCTTCACAAAAAAAGTTATTCAAGAATATCTCTTTCTCCTATTTGCTTTCATCCCTAACCCTAACCCTAACCCTTCCGAAAGTCGGAGAAGCTCAAGGATGGTACTGATCGATGCGCGCTACCCCATTTAGTGGGGGTAGAGCCTACTTGCAAGTCTCTCCGACCTTCACAAAAAAAGTTATTCAAGAATATCTCCTCAGATTTGGGGGAATTTCGTCGGTCGACCTCTTCCGAAGGTCGTACAAGCTCGGGGATAGTACCAATCGATCCGCAGGACCCAAATTAGTCCAGATGCAACCACTTTCCAAGTCTCTCCGACCTTCACAAAAAAAGTTATTCAAGAATATCTCTTTCTCCTATGTGCTTTCATCCCTAACCCTAACCCTAACCCTTCCGAAAGTCGGAGAAGCTCAAGGATGGTACCGATCGATGCGCGCTACCCCATTTAGTGGGGGTAGAGCCTACTTGCAAGTCTCTCCGACCTTCACAAAAAAAGTTATTCAAGAATATCTCCTCAGATTTGGGGGAATTTCGTCGGTCGACCTCTTCCGAAGGTCGTACAAGCTCGGGGATGGTAGCAATCGATCCGCAGGACCCAAATTAGTCCAGATGCAACCACTTTCCAAGTCTCTCCGACCTTCACAAAAAAAGTTATTCAAGAATATCTCTTTCTCCTATGTGCTTTCATCCCTAACCCTAACCCTAACCCTTCCGAAAGTCGGAGAAGCTCAAGGATGGTACCGATCGATGCGCGCTACCCCATTTAGTGGGAGTAGAGCCTACTTGCAAGTCTCTCCGACCTTCACAAAAAAAGTTATTCAAGAATATCTCTTTCTCCTATGTGCTTTCATCCCTAACCCTAACCCTAACCCTTCCGAAATTCGGAGAAGCTCAAGGATGGTACCGATCGATGCGCGCAACCCCATTTAGTGGGGGTAGAGCCTACTTGCAAGTCTCTCCGACCTTCACAAAAAAAGTTATTCAAGAATATCTCTTTCTCCTATGTGCTTTCATCCCTAACCCTAACCCTAACCCTTCCGAAAGTCGGAGAAGCTCAAGGATGGTACCGATCGATGCGCGCTACCCCATTTAGTGGGGGTAGAGCCTACTTGCAAGTCTCTCCGACCTTCACAAAAAAAGTTATTCAAGAATATCTCCTCAGATTTGGGGGAATTTCGTCGGTCGACCTCTTCCGAAGGTCGTACAAGCTCGGGGATGGTAGCAATCGATCCGCAGGACCCAAATTAGTCCAGATGCAACCACTTTCCAAGTCTCTCCGACCTTCACAAAAAAAGTTATTCAAGAATATCTCTTTCTCCTATGTGCTTTCATCCCTAACCCTAACCCTAACCCTTCCGAAAGTCGGAGAAGCTCAAGGATGGTACCGATCGATGCGCGCTACCCCATTTAGTGGGAGTAGAGCCTACTTGCAAGTCTCTCCGACCTTCACAAAAAAAGTTATTCAAGAATATCTCTTTCTCCTATGTGCTTTCATCCCTAACCCTAACCCTAACCCTTCCGAAATTCGGAGAAGCTCAAGGATGGTACCGATCGATCTGCGCAACCCCATTTAGTGGGGGTAGAGCCTACTTGCAAGTCTCTCCGACCTTCACAAAAAAAGTTATTCAAGAATATCTCTTTCTCCTATGTGCTTTCATCCCTAACCCTAACCCTAACCCTTCCGAAAGTCGGAGAAGCTCAAGGATGGTACCGATCGATGCGCGCTACCCCATTTAGTGGGGGTAGAGCCTACTTGCAAGTCTCTCCGACCTTCACAAAAAAAGTTATTCAAGAATATCTCTTTCTCCTATTTGCTTTCATCCCTAACCCTAACCCTAACCCTTCCGAAAGTCGGAGAAGCTCAAGGATGGTACTGATCGATGCGCGCTACCCCATTTAGTGGGGGTAGAGCCTACTTGCAAGTCTCTCCGACCTTCACAAAAAAAGTTATTCAAGAATATCTCCTCAGATTTGGGGGAATTTCGTCGGTCGACCTCTTCCGAAGGTCGTACAAGCTCGGGGATAGTACCAATCGATCCGCAGGACCCAAATTAGTCCAGATGCAACCACTTTCCAAGTCTCTCCGACCTTCACAAAAAAAGTTATTCAAGAATATCTCTTTCTCCTATGTGCTTTCATCCCTAACCCTAACCCTAACCCTTCCGAAAGTCGGAGAAGCTCAAGGATGGTACCGATCGATGCGCGCTACCCCATTTAGTGGGGGTAGAGCCTACTTGCAAGTCTCTCCGACCTTCACAAAAAAAGTTATTCAAGAATATCTCCTCAGATTTGGGGGAATTTCGTCGGTCGACCTCTTCCGAAGGTCGTACAAGCTCGGGGATGGTAGCAATCGATCCGCAGGACCCAAATTAGTCCAGATGCAACCACTTTCCAAGTCTCTCCGACCTTCACAAAAAAAGTTATTCAAGAATATCTCTTTCTCCTATGTGCTTTCATCCCTAACCCTAACCCTAACCCTTCCGAAAGTCGGAGAAGCTCAAGGATGGTACCGATCGATGCGCGCTACCCCATTTAGTGGGAGTAGAGCCTACTTGCAAGTCTCTCCGACCTTCACAAAAAAAGTTATTCAAGAATATCTCTTTCTCCTATGTGCTTTCATCCCTAACCCTAACCCTAACCCTTCCGAAATTCGGAGAAGCTCAAGGATGGTACCGATCGATGCGCGCAACCCCATTTAGTGGGGGTAGAGCCTACTTGCAAGTCTCTCCGACCTTCACAAAAAAAGTTATTCAAGAATATCTCCTCAGATTTGGGGGAATTTCGTCGGTCGACCTCTTCCGAAGGTCGTACAAGCTCGGGGATGGTACCAATCGATCCGCAGGACCCAAATTAGTCCAGATGCAACCACTTTCCAAGTCTCTCCGACCTTCACAAAAAAAGTTATTCAAGAATATCTCTTTCTCCTATGTGCTTTCATCCCTAACCCTAACCCTAACCCTTCCGAAAGTCGGAGAAGCTCAAGGATGGTACCGATCGATGCGCGCTACCCCATTTAGTGGGGGTAGAGCCTACTTGCAAGTCTCTCCGACCTTCACAAAAAAAGTTATTCAAGAATATCTCCTCAGATTTGGGGGAATTTCGTCGGTCGACCTCTTCCGAAGGTCGTACAAGCTCGGGGATGGTAGCAATCGATCCGCAGGACCCAAATTAGTCCAGATGCAACCACTTTCCAAGTCTCTCCGACCTTCACAAAAAAAGTTATTCAAGAATATCTCTTTCTCCTATGTGCTTTCATCCCTAACCCTAACCCTAACCCTTCCGAAAGTCGGAGAAGCTCAAGGATGGTACCGATCGATGCGCGCTACCCCATTTAGTGGGAGTAGAGCCTACTTGCAAGTCTCTCCGACCTTCACAAAAAAAGTTATTCAAGAATATCTCTTTCTCCTATGTGCTTTCATCCCTAACCCTAACCCTAACCCTTCCGAAATTCGGAGAAGCTCAAGGATGGTACCGATCGATGTGCGCAACCCCATTTAGTGGGGGTAGAGCCTACTTGCAAGTCTCTCCGACCTTCACAAAAAAAGTTATTCAAGAATATCTCCTCAGATTTGGGGGAATTTCGTCGGTCGACCTCTTCCGAAGGTCGTACAAGCTCGGGGATGGTACCAATCGATCTGCAGGACCCAAATTAGTCCAGATGCAACCACTTTCCAAGTCTCTCCGACCTTCACAAAAAAAGTTATTCAAGAATATCTCTTTCTCCTATGTGCTTTCATCCCTAACCCTAACCCTAACCCTTCCGAAAGTCGGAGAAGCTCAAGGATGGTACCGATCGATGCGCGCTACCCCATTTAGTGGGGGTAGAGCCTACTTGCAAGTCTCTCCGACCTTCACAAAAAAAGTTATTCAAGAATATCTCCTCAGATTTGGGGGAATTTCGTCGGTCGACCTCTTCCGAAGGTCGTACAAGCTCGGGGATGGTAGCAATCGATCCGCAGGACCCAAATTAGTCCAGATGCAACCACTTTCCAAGTCTCTCAGACCTTCACAAAAAAAGTTATTCAAGAATATCTCTTTCTCCTATGTGCTTTCATCCCTAACCCTAACCCTAACCCTTCCGAAAGTCGGAGAAGCTCAAGGATGGTACCGATCGATGCGCGCTACCCCATTTAGTGGGAGTAGAGCCTACTTGCAAGTCTCTCCGACCTTCACAAAAAAAGTTATTCAAGAATATCTCTTTCTCCTATGTGCTTTCATCCCTAACCCTAACCCTAACCCTTCCGAAATTCGGAGAAGCTCAAGGATGGTACCGATCGATGCGCGCAACCCCATTTAGTGGGGGTAGAGCCTACTTGCAAGTCTCTCCGACCTTCACAAAAAAAGTTATTCAAGAATATCTCCTCAGATTTGGGGGAATTTCGTCGGTCGACCTCTTCCGAAGGTCGTACAAGCTCGGGGATGGTACCAATCGATCCGCAGGACCCAAATTAGTCCAGATGCAACCACTTTCCAAGTCTCTCCGACCTTCACAAAAAAAGTTATTCAAGAATATCTCTTTCTCCTATGTGCTTTCATCCCTAACCCTAACCCTAACCCTTCCGAAAGTCGGAGAAGCTCAAGGATGGTACCGATCGATGCGCGCTACCCCATTTAGTGGGGGTAGAGCCTACTTGCAAGTCTCTCCGACCTTCACAAAAAAAGTTATTCAAGAATATCTCTTTCTCCTATTTGCTTTCATCCCTAACCCTAACCCTAACCCTTCCGAAAGTCGGAGAAGCTCAAGGATGGTACTGATCGATGCGCGCTACCCCATTTAGTGGGGGTAGAGCCTACTTGCAAGTCTCTCCGACCTTCACAAAAAAAGTTATTCAAGAATATCTCCTCAGATTTGGGGGAATTTCGTCGGTCGACCTCTTCCGAAGGTCGTACAAGCTCGGGGATAGTACCAATCGATCCGCAGGACCCAAATTAGTCCAGATGCAACCACTTTCCAAGTCTCTCCGACCTTCACAAAAAAAGTTATTCAAGAATATCTCTTTCTCCTATGTGCTTTCATCCCTAACCCTAACCCTAACCCTTCCGAAAGTCGGAGAAGCTCAAGGATGGTACCGATCGATGCGCGCTACCCCATTTAGTGGGGGTAGAGCCTACTTGCAAGTCTCTCCGACCTTCACAAAAAAAGTTATTCAAGAATATCTCCTCAGATTTGGGGGAATTTCGTCGGTCGACCTCTTCCGAAGGTCGTACAAGCTCGGGGATGGTAGCAATCGATCCGCAGGACCCAAATTAGTCCAGATGCAACCACTTTCCAAGTCTCTCCGACCTTCACAAAAAAAGTTATTCAAGAATATCTCTTTCTCCTATGTGCTTTCATCCCTAACCCTAACTCTAACCCTTCCGAAAGTCGGAGAAGCTCAAGGATGGTACCGATCGATGCGCGCTACCCCATTTAGTGGGAGTAGAGCCTACTTGCAAGTCTCTCCGACCTTCACAAAAAAAGTTATTCAAGAATATCTCTTTCTCCTATGTGCTTTCATCCCTAACCCTAACCCTAACCCTTCCGAAATTCGGAGAAGCTCAAGGATGGTACCGATCGATGCGCGCAACCCCATTTAGTGGGGGTAGAGCCTACTTGCAAGTCTCTCCGACCTTCACAAAAAAAGTTATTCAAGAATATCTCTTTCTCCTATGTGCTTTCATCCCTAACCCTAACCCTAACCCTTCCGAAAGTCGGAGAAGCTCAAGGATGGTACCGATCGATGCGCGCTACCCCATTTAGTGGGGGTAGAGCCTACTTGCAAGTCTCTCCGACCTTCACAAAAAAAGTTATTCAAGAATATCTCCTCAGATTTGGGGGAATTTCGTCGGTCGACCTCTTCCGAAGGTCGTACAAGCTCGGGGATGGTAGCAATCGATCCGCAGGACCCAAATTAGTCCAGATGCAACCACTTTCCAAGTCTCTCCGACCTTCACAAAAAAAGTTATTCAAGAATATCTCTTTCTCCTATGTGCTTTCATCCCTAACCCTAACCCTAACCCTTCCGAAAGTCGGAGAAGCTCAAGGATGGTACCGATCGATGCGCGCTACCCCATTTAGTGGGAGTAGAGCCTACTTGCAAGTCTCTCCGACCTTCACAAAAAAAGTTATTCAAGAATATCTCTTTCTCCTATGTGCTTTCATCCCTAACCCTAACCCTAACCCTTCCGAAATTCGGAGAAGCTCAAGGATGGTACCGATCGATCTGCGCAACCCCATTTAGTGGGGGTAGAGCCTACTTGCAAGTCTCTCCGACCTTCACAAAAAAAGTTATTCAAGAATATCTCTTTCTCCTATGTGCTTTCATCCCTAACCCTAACCCTAACCCTTCCGAAAGTCGGAGAAGCTCAAGGATGGTACCGATCGATGCGCGCTACCCCATTTAGTGGGGGTAGAGCCTACTTGCAAGTCTCTCCGACCTTCACAAAAAAAGTTATTCAAGAATATCTCCTCAGAATTGGGGGAATTTCGTCGGTCGACCTCTTCCGAAGGTCGTACAAGCTCGGGGATGGTAGCAATCGATCCGCAGGACCCAAATTAGTCCAGATGCAACCACTTTCCAAGTCTCTCCGACCTTCACAAAAAAAGTTATTCAAGAATATCTCTTTCTCCTATGTGCTTTCATCCCTAACCCTAACCCTAACCCTTCCGAAAGTCGGAGAAGCTCAAGGATGGTACCGATCGATGCGCGCTACCCCATTTAGTGGGAGTAGAGCCTACTTGCAAGTCTCTCCGACCTTCACAAAAAAAGTTATTCAAGAATATCTCTTTCTCCTATGTGCTTTCATCCCTAACCCTAACCCTAACCCTTCCGAAATTCGGAGAAGCTCAAGGATGGTACCGATCGATGCGCGCAACCCCATTTAGTGGGGGTAGAGCCTACTTGCAAGTCTCTCCGACCTTCACAAAAAAAGTTATTCAAGAATATCTCCTCAGATTTGGGGGAATTTCGTCGGTCGACCTCTTCCGAAGGTCGTACAAGCTCGGGGATGGTACCAATCGATCCGCAGGACCCAAATTAGTCCAGATGCAACCACTTTCCAAGTCTCTCCGACCTTCACAAAAAAAGTTATTCAAGAATATCTCTTTCTCCTATGTGCTTTCATCCCTAACCCTAACCCTAACCCTTCCGAAAGTCGGAGAAGCTCAAGGATGGTACCGATCGATGCGCGCTACCCCATTTAGTGGGAGTAGAGCCTACTTGCAAGTCTCTCCGACCTTCACAAAAAAAGTTATTCAAGAATATCTCTTTCTCCTATGTGCTTTCATCCCTAACCCTAACCCTAACCCTTCCGAAATTCGGAGAAGCTCAAGGATGGTACCGATCGATGCGCGCAACCCCATTTAGTGGGGGTAGAGCCTACTTGCAAGTCTCTCCGACCTTCACAAAAAAAGTTATTCAAGAATATCTCTTTCTCCTATGTGCTTTCATCCCTAACCCTAACCCTAACCCTTCCGAAAGTCGGAGAAGCTCAAGGATGGTACCGATCGATGCGCGCTACCCCATTTAGTGGGGGTAGAGCCTACTTGCAAGTCTCTCCGACCTTCACAAAAAAAGTTATTCAAGAATATCTCCTCAGATTTGGGGGAATTTCGTCGGTCGACCTCTTCCGAAGGTCGTACAAGCTCGGGGATGGTAGCAATCGATCCGCAGGACCCAAATTAGTCCAGATGCAACCACTTTCCAAGTCTCTCCGACCTTCACAAAAAAAGTTATTCAAGAATATCTCTTTCTCCTATGTGCTTTCATCCCTAACCCTAACCCTAACCCTTCCGAAAGTCGGAGAAGCTCAAGGATGGTACCGATCGATGCGCGCTACCCCATTTAGTGGGAGTAGAGCCTACTTGCAAGTCTCTCCGACCTTCACAAAAAAAGTTATTCAAGAATATCTCTTTCTCCTATGTGCTTTCATCCCTAACCCTAACCCTAACCCTTCCGAAATTCGGAGAAGCTCAAGGATGGTACCGATCGATGCGCGCAACCCCATTTAGTGGGGGTAGAGCCTACTTGCAAGTCTCTCCGACCTTCACAAAAAAAGTTATTCAAGAATATCTCCTCAGATTTGGGGGAATTTCGTCGGTCGACCTCTTCCGAAGGTCGTACAAGCTCGGGGATGGTACCAATCGATCCGCAGGACCCAAATTAGTCCAGATGCAACCACTTTCCAAGTCTCTCCGACCTTCACAAAAAAAGTTATTCAAGAATATCTCTTTCTCCTATGTGCTTTCATCCCTAACCCTAACCCTAACCCTTCCGAAAGTCGGAGAAGCTCAAGGATGGTACCGATCGATGCGCGCTACCCCATTTAGTGGGGGTAGAGCCTACTTGCAAGTCTCTCCGACCTTCACAAAAAAAGTTATTCAAGAATATCTCCTCAGATTTGGGGGAATTTCGTCGGTCGACCTCTTCCGAAGGTCGTACAAGCTCGGGGATGGTAGCAATCGATCCGCAGGACCCAAATTAGTCCAGATGCAACCACTTTCCAAGTCTCTCCGACCTTCACAAAAAAAGTTATTCAAGAATATCTCTTTCTCCTATGTGCTTTCATCCCTAACCCTAACCCTTCCGAAAGTCGGAGAAGCTCAAGGATGGTACCGATCGATGCGCGCTACCCCATTTAGTGGGAGTAGAGCCTACTTGCAAGTCTCTCCGACCTTCACAAAAAAAGTTTTTCAAGAATATCTCTTTCTCCTATGTGCTTTCATCCCTAACCCTAACCCTAACCCTTCCGAAATTCGGAGAAGCTCAAGGATGGTACCGATCGATGCGCGCAACCCCATTTAGTGGGGGTAGAGCCTACTTGCAAGTCTCTCCGACCTTCACAAAAAAAGTTATTCAAGAATATCTCCTCAGATTTGGGGGAATTTCGTCGGTCGACCTCTTCCGAAGGTCGTACAAGCTCGGGGATGGTACCAATCGATCCGCAGGACCCAAATTAGTCCAGATGCAACCACTTTCCAAGTCTCTCCGACCTTCACAAAAAAAGTTATTCAAGAATATCTCTTTCTCCTATGTGCTTTCATCCCTAACCCTAACCCTAACCCTTCCGAAAGTCGGAGAAGCTCAAGGATGGTACCGATCGATGCGCGCTACCCCATTTAGTGGGGGTAGAGCCTACTTGCAAGTCTCTCCGACCTTCACAAAAAAAGTTATTCAAGAATATCTCCTCAGATTTGGGGGAATTTCGTCGGTCGACCTCTTCCGAAGGTCGTACAAGCTCGGGGATGGTAGCAATCGATCCGCAGGACCCAAATTAGTCCAGATGCAACCACTTTCCAAGTCTCTCCGACCTTCACAAAAAAAGTTATTCAAGAATATCTCTTTCTCCTATGTGCTTTCATCCCTAACCCTAACCCTAACCCTTCCGAAAGTCGGAGAAGCTCAAGGATGGTACCGATCGATGCGCGCTACCCCATTTAGTGGGAGTAGAGCCTACTTGCAAGTCTCTCCGACCTTCACAAAAAAAGTTATTCAAGAATATCTCTTTCTCCTATGTGCTTTCATCCCTAACCCTAACCCTAACCCTTCCGAAATTCGGAGAAGCTCAAGGATGGTACCGATCGATGCGCGCAACCCCATTTAGTGGGGGTAGAGCCTACTTGCAAGTCTCTCCGACCTTCACAAAAAAAGTTATTCAAGAATATCTCCTCAGATTTGGGGGAATTTCGTCGGTCGACCTCTTCCGAAGGTCGTACAAGCTCGGGGATGGTACCAATCGATCCGCAGGACCCAAATTAGTCCAGATGCAACCACTTTCCAAGTCTCTCCGACCTTCACAAAAAAAGTTATTCAAGAATATCTCTTTCTCCTATGTGCTTTCATCCCTAACCCTAACCCTAACCCTTCCGAAAGTCGGAGAAGCTCAAGGATGGTACCGATCGATGCGCGCTACCCCATTTAGTGGGGGTAGAGCCTACTTGCAAGTCTCTCCGACCTTCACAAAAAAAGTTATTCAAGAATATCTCTTTCTCCTATTTGCTTTCATCCCTAACCCTAACCCTAACCCTTCCGAAAGTCGGAGAAGCTCAAAGATGGTACTGATCGATGCGCGCTACCCCATTTAGTGGGGGTAGAGCCTACTTGCAAGTCTCTCCGACCTTCACAAAAAAAGTTATTCAAGAATATCTCCTCAGATTTGGGGGAATTTCGTCGGTCGACCTCTTCCGAAGGTCGTACAAGCTCGGGGATAGTACCAATCGATCCGCAGGACCCAAATTAGTCCAGATGCAACCACTTTCCAAGTCTCTCCGACCTTCACAAAAAAAGTTATTCAAGAATATCTCTTTCTCCTATGTGCTTTCATCCCTAACCCTAACCCTAACCCTTCCGAAAGTCGGAGAAGCTCAAGGATGGTACCGATCGATGCGCGCTACCCCATTTAGTGGGGGTAGAGCCTACTTGCAAGTCTCTCCGACCTTCACAAAAAAAGTTATTCAAGAATATCTCCTCAGATTTGGGGGAATTTCGTCGGTCGACCTCTTCCGAAGGTCGTACAAGCTCGGGGATGGTAGCAATCGATCCGCAGGACCCAAATTAGTCCAGATGCAACCACTTTCCAAGTCTCTCCGACCTTCACAAAAAAAGTTATTCAAGAATATCTCTTTCTCCTATGTGCTTTCATCCCTAACCCTAACCCTAACCCTTCCGAAAGTCGGAGAAGCTCAAGGATGGTACCGATCGATGCGCGCTACCCCATTTAGTGGGAGTAGAGCCTACTTGCAAGTCTCTCCGACCTTCACAAAAAAAGTTATTCAAGAATATCTCTTTCTCCTATGTGCTTTCATCCCTAACCCTAACCCTAACCCTTCCGAAATTCGGAGAAGCTCAAGGATGGTACCGATCGATGCGCGCAACCCCATTTAGTGGGGGTAGAGCCTACTTGCAAGTCTCTCCGACCTTCACAAAAAAAGTTATTCAAGAATATCTCCTCAGATTTGGGGGAATTTCGTCGGTCGACCTCTTCCGAAGGTCGTACAAGCTCGGGGATGGTACCAATCGATCCGCAGGACCCAAATTAGTCCAGATGCAACCACTTTCCAAGTCTCTCCGACCTTCACAAAAAAAGTAATTCAAGAATATCTCTTTCTCCTATGTGCTTTCATCCCTAACCCTAACCCTAACCCTTCCGAAAGTCGGAGAAGCTCAAGGATGGTACCGATCGATGCGCGCTACCCCATTTAGTGGGGGTAGAGCCTACTTGCAAGTCTCTCCGACCTTCACAAAAAAAGTTATTCAAGAATATCTCCTCAGATTTGAGGGAATTTCGTCGGTCGACCTCTTCCGAAGGTCGTACAAGCTCGGGGATGGTAGCAATCGATCCGCAGGATCCAAATTAGTCCAGATGCAACCACTTTCCAAGTCTCTCCGACCTTCACAAAAAAAGTTATTCAAGAATATCTCTTTCTCCTATGTGCTTTCATCCCTAACCCTAACCCTAACCCTTCCGAAAGTCGGAGAAGCTCAAGGATGGTACCGATCGATGCGCGCTACCCCATTTAGTGGGAGTAGAGCCTACTTGCAAGTCTCTCCGACCTTTACAAAAAAAGTTATTCAAGAATATCTCTTTCTCCTATGTGCTTTCATCCCTAACCCTAACCCTAACCCTTCCGAAATTCGGAGAAGCTCAAGGATGGTACCGATCGATGCGCGCAACCCCATTTAGTGGGGGTAGAGCCTACTTGCAAGTCTCTCCGACCTTCACAAAAAAAGTTATTCAAGAATATCTCCTCAGATTTGGGGGAATTTCGTCGGTCGACCTCTTCCGAAGGTCGTACAAGCTCGGGGATAGTACCAATCGATCCGCAGGACCCAAATTAGTCCAGATGCAACCACTTTCCAAGTCTCTCCGACCTTCACAAAAAAAGTTATTCAAGAATATCTCTTTCTCCTATGTGCTTTCATCCCTAACCCTAACCCTAACCCTTCCGAAAGTCGGAGAAGCTCAAGGATGGTACCGATCGATGCGCGCTACCCCATTTAGTGGGGGTAGAGCCTACTTGCAAGTCTCTCCGACCTTCACAAAAAAAGTTATTCAAGAATATCTCTTTCTCCTATGTGCTTTCATCCCTAACCCTAACCCTAACCCTTCCGAAAGTCGGAGAAGCTCAAGGATGGTACCGATCGATGTGCGCTACCCCATTTAGTGGGGGTAGAGCCTACTTGCAAGTCTCTCCGACCTTCACAAAAAAAGTTATTCAAGAATATCTCCTCAGATTTGGGGGAATTTCGTCGGTCGACCTCTTCCGAAGGTCGTACAAGCTCGGGGATAGTACCAATCGATCCGCAGGACCCAAATTAGTCCAGATGCAACCACTTTCCAAGTCTCTCCGACCTTCACAAAAAAAGTTATTCAAGAATATCTCTTTCTCCTATGTGCTTTCATCCCTAACCCTAACCCTAACCCTTCCGAAAGTCGGAGAAGCTCAAGGATGGTACCGATCGATGCGCGCTACCCCATTTAGTGGGGGTAGAGCCTACTTGCAAGTCTCTCCGACCTTCACAAAAAAAGTTATTCAAGAATATCTCCTCAGATTTGGGGGAATTTCGTCGGTCGACCTCTTCCGAAGGTCGTACAAGCTCGGGGATGGTAGCAATCGATCCGCAGGACCCAAATTAGTCCAGATGCAACCACTTTCCAAGTCTCTCCGACCTTCACAAAAAAAGTTATTCAAGAATATCTCTTTCTCCTATGTGCTTTCATCCCTAACCCTAACCCTAACCCTTCCGAAAGTCGGAGAAGCTCAAAGATGGTACTGATCGATGCGCGCTACCCCATTTAGTGGGGGTAGAGCCTACTTGCAAGTCTCTCCGACCTTCACAAAAAAAGTTATTCAAGAATATCTCTTTCTCCTATGTGCTTTCATCCCTAACCCTAACCCTAACCCTTCCGAAATTCGGAGAAGCTCAAGGATGGTACTGATCGATGCGCGCAACCCCATTTAGTGGGGGTAGAGCCTACTTGCAAGTCTCTCCGACCTTCACAAAAAAAGTTATTCAAGAATATCTCCTCAGATTTGGGGGAATTTCGTCGGTCGACCTCTTCCGAAGGTCGTACAAGCTCGGGGATGGTACCAATCGATCCGCAGGACCCAAATTAGTCCAGATGCAACCACTTTCCAAGTCTCTCCGACCTTCACAAAAAAAGTTATTCAAGAATATCTCTTTCTCCTATGTGCTTTCATCCCTAACCCTAACCCTAACCCTTCCGAAAGTCGGAGAAGCTCAAGGATGGTACCGATCGATGCGCGCTACCCCATTTAGTGGGGGTAGAGCCTACTTGCAAGTCTCTCCGACCTTCACAAAAAAAGTTATTCAAGAATATCTCTTTCTCCTATGTGCTTTCATCCCTAACCCTAACCCTAACCCTTCCGAAAGTCGGAGAAGCTCAAGGATGGTACCGATCGATGTGCGCTACCCCATTTAGTGGGGGTAGAGCCTACTTGCAAGTCTCTCCGACCTTCACAAAAAAAGTTATTCAAGAATATCTCCTCAGATTTGGGGGAATTTCGTCGGTCGACCTCTTCCGAAGGTCGTACAAGCTCGGGGATGGTACCAATCGATCCGCAGGACCCAAATTAGTCCAGATGCAACCACTTTCCAAGTCTCTCCGACCTTCACAAAAAAAGTTATTCAAGAATATCTCTTTCTCCTATGTGCTTTCATCCCTAACCCTAACCCTAACCCTTCCGAAAGTCGGAGAAGCTCAAGGATGGTACCGATCGATGCGCGCTACCCCATTTAGTGGGGGTAGAGCCTACTTGCAAGTCTCTCCGACCTTCACAAAAAAAGTTATTCAAGAATATCTCTTTCTCCTATGTGCTTTCATCCCTAACCCTAACCCTTCCGAAAGTCGGAGAAGCTCAAAGATAGTACCGATCGATGCGCGCTACCCCATTTAGTGGGGGTAGAGCCTACTTGCAAGTCTCTCCGACCTTCACAAAAAAAGTTATTCAAGAATATCTCTTTCTCCTATGTGCTTTCATCCCTAACCCTAACCCTTCCAAAAGTCGGAGAAGCTCAAGGATGGTACTGATCGATGCGCGCTACCCCATTAAGTGGGGGTAGAGCCTACTTGCAAGTCTCTCCGACCTTCACAAAAAAAGTTATTCAAGAATATCTCTTTCTCCTATGTGCTTTCATCCCTAACCCTAACCCTAACCCTTCCGAAAGTCGGAGAAGCTCAAGGATGGTACCGATCGATGTGCGCTACCCCATTTAGTGGGGGTAGAGCCTACTTGCAAGTCTCTCCGACCTTCACAAAAAAAGTTATTCAAGAATATCTCCTCAGATTTGGGGGAATTTCGTCGGTCGACCTCTTCCGAAGGTCGTACAAGCTCGGGGATGGTACCAATCGATCCGCAGGACCCAAATTAGTCCAGATGCAACCACTTTCCAAGTCTCTCCAACCTTCACAAAAAAAGTTATTCAAGAATATCTCTTTCTCCTATGTGCTTTCATCCCTAACCCTAACCCTAACCCTTCCGAAAGTCGGAGAAGCTCAAGGATGGTACCGATCGATGCGCGCTACCCCATTTAGTGGGGGTAGAGCCTACTTGCAAGTCTCTCCGACCTTCAAAAAAAAAGTTATTCAAGAATATCTCTTTCTCCTATGTGCTTTCATCCCTAACCCTAACCCTTCCGAAAGTCGGAGAAGCTCAAGGATGGTACCGATCGATGCGCGCTACCCCATTTAGTGGGGGTAGAGCCTACTTGCAAGTCTCTCCGACCTTCACAAAAAAAGTTAATTAAGAATATCTCTTTCTCCTATGTGCTTTCATCCCTAACCCTAACCCTAACCCTTCCGAAAGTCGGAGAAGCTCAAGGATGGTACCGATCGATGCGCGCTACCCCATTTAGTGGGGGTAGAGCCTACTTGCAAGTCTCTCCGACCTTCACAAAAAAAGTTATTCAAGAATATCTCTTTCTCCTATGTGCTTTCATCCCTAACCCTAACCCTAACCCTTCCGAAAGTCGGAGAAGCTCAAGGATGGTACCGATCGATGCGCGCTACCCCATTTACTGGGGGTAGAGCCTACTTGCAAGTCTCTCCGACCTTCACAAAAAAAGTTATTCAAGAATATCTCTTTCTCCTATTTGCTTTCATCCCTAACCCTAACCCTAACCCTTCCGAAAGTCGGAGAAGCTCAAGGATGGTACTGATCGATGCGCGCTACCCCATTTAGTGGGGGTAGAGCCTACTTGCAAGTCTCTCCGACCTTCACAAAAAAAGTTATTCAAGAATATCTCCTCAGATTTGGGGGAATTTCGTCGGTCGACCTCTTCCGAAGGTCGTACAAGCTCGGGGATAGTACCAAACGATCCGCAGGACCCAAATTAGTCCAGATGCAACCACTTTCCAAGTCTCTCCGACCTTCACAAAAAAAGTTATTCAAGAATATCTCTTTCTCCTATGTGCTTTCATCCCTAACCCTAACCCTTCCGAAAGTCGGAGAAGCTCAAGGATGGTACCGATCGATGCGCGCTACCCCATTTAGTGGGGGTAGAGCCTACTTGCAAGTCTCTCCGACCTTCACAAAAAAAGTTATTCAAGAATATCTCCTCAGATTTGGGGGAATTTCGTCGGTCGACCTCTTCCGAAGGTCGTACAAGCTCGGGGATGGTAGCAATCGATCTGCAGGACCCAAATTAGTCCAGATGCAACCACTTTCCAAGTCTCTCCGACCTTCACAAAAAAAGTTATTCAAGAATATCTCTTTCTCCTATGTGCTTTCATCCCTAACCCTAACCCTTCCGAAAGTCGGAGAAGCTCAAGGATGGTACCGATCGATGCGCGCTACCCCATTTAGTGGGAGTAGAGCCTACTTGCAAGTCTCTCCGACCTTCACAAAAAAAGTTATTCAAGAATATCTCTTTCTCCTATGTGCTTTCATCCCTAACCCTAACCCTAACCCTTCCGAAATTCGGAGAAGCTCAAGGATGGTACCGATCGATGCGCGCAACCCCATTTAGTGGGGGTAGAGCCTACTTGCAAGTCTCTCCGACCTTCACAATAAAAGTTATTCAAGAATATCTCCTCAGATTTGGGGGAATTTCGTCGGTCGACCTCTTCCGAAGGTCGTACAAGCTCGGGGATGGTACCAATCGATCCGCAGGACCCAAATTAGTCCAGATGCAACCACTTTCCAAGTCTCTCCGACCTTCACAAAAAAAGTTATTCAAGAATATCTCTTTCTCCTATGTGCTTTCATCCCTAACCCTAACCCTAACCCTTCCGAAAGTCGGAGAAGCTCAAGGATGGTACCGATCGATGCGCGCTACCCCATTTAGTGGGGGTAGAGCCTACTTGCAAGTCTCTCCGACCTTCACAAAAAAAGTTATTCAAGAATATCTCCTCAGATTTGGGGGAATTTCGTCGGTCGACCTCTTCCGAAGGTCGTACAAGCTCGGGGATGGTAGCAATCGATCCGCAGGACCCAAATTAGTCCAGATGCAACCACTTTCCAAGTCTCTCCGACCTTCACAAAAAAAGTTATTCAAGAATATCTCTTTCTCCTATGTGCTTTCATCCCTAACCCTAACCCTAACCCTTCCGAAAGTCGGAGAAGCTCAAGGATGGTACCGATCGATGCGCGCTACCCCATTTAGTGGGAGTAGAGCCTACTTGCAAGTCTCTCCGACCTTCACAAAAAAAGTTATTCAAGAATATCTCTTTCTCCTATGTGCTTTCATCCCTAACCCTAACCCTAACCTTTCCGAAATTCGGAGAAGCTCAAGGATGGTACCGATCGATGCGCGCAACCCCATTTAGTGGGGGTAGAGCCTACTTGCAAGTCTCTCCGACCTTCACAATAAAAGTTATTCAAGAATATCTCCTCAGATTTGGGGGAATTTCGTCGGTCGACCTCTTCCGAAGGTCGTACAAGCTCGGGGATGGTACCAATCGATCTGCAGGACCCAAATTAGTCCAGATGCAACCACTTTCCAAGTCTCTCCGACCTTCACAAAAAAAGTTATTCAAGAATATCTCTTTCTCCTATGTGCTTTCATCCCTAACCCTAACCCTAACCCTTCCGAAAGTCGGAGAAGCTCAAGGATGGTACCGATCGATGCGCGCTACCCCATTTAGTGGGGGTAGAGCCTACTTGCAAGTCTCTCCGACCTTCACAAAAAAAGTTATTCAAGAATATCTCCTCAGATTTGGGGGAATTTCGTCGGTCGACCTCTTCCGAAGGTCGTACAAGCTCGGGGATGGTAGCAATCGATCCGCAGGACCCAAATTAGTCCAGATGCAACCACTTTCCAAGTCTCTCCGACCTTCACAAAAAAAGTTATTCAAGAATATCTCTTTCTCCTATGTGCTTTCATCCCTAACCCTAACCCTAACCCTTCCGAAAGTCGGAGAAGCTCAAGGATGGTACCGATCGATGCGCGCTACCCCATTTAGTGGGAGTAGAGCCTACTTGCAAGTCTCTCCGACCTTTACAAAAAAAGTTATTCAAGAATATCTCTTTCTCCTATGTGCTTTCATCCCTAACCCTAACCCTAACCCTTCCGAAATTCGGAGAAGCTCAAGGATGGTACCGATCGATGCGCGCAACCCCATTTAGTGGGGGTAGAGCCTACTTGCAAGTCTCTCCGACCTTCACAAAAAAAGTTATTCAAGAATATCTCCTCAGATTTGGGGGAATTTCGTCGGTCGACCTCTTCCGAAGGTCGTACAAGCTCGGGGATGGTACCAATCGATCCGCAGGACCCAAATTAGTCCAGATGCAACCACTTTCCAAGTCTCTCCGACCTTCACAAAAAAAGTTATTCAAGAATATCTCTTTCTCCTATGTGCTTTCATCCCTAACCCTAACCCTAACCCTTCCGAAAGTCGGAGAAGCTCAAGGATGGTACCGATCGATGCGCGCTACCCCATTTAGTGGGGGTAGAGCCTACTTGCAAGTCTCTCCGACCTTCACAAAAAAAGTTATTCAAGAATATCTCTTTCTCCTATGTGCTTTCATCCCTAACCCTAACCCTAACCCTTCCGAAAGTCGGAGAAGCTCAAGGATGGTACCGATCGATGTGCGCTACCCCATTTAGTGGGGGTAGAGCCTACTTGCAAGTCTCTCCGACCTTCACAAAAAAAGTTATTCAAGAATATCTCCTCAGATTTGGGGGAATTTCGTCGGTCGACCTCTTCCGAAGGTCGTACAAGCTCGGGGATGGTAGCAATCGATCCGCAGGACCCAAATTAGTCCAGATGCAACCACTTTCCAAGTCTCTCCGACCTTCACAAAAAAAGTTATTCAAGAATATCTCTTTCTCCTATGTGCTTTCATCCCTAACCCTAACCCTAACCCTTCCGAAAGTCGGAGAAGCTCAAGGATGGTACCGATCGATGCGCGCTACCCCATTTAGTGGGAGTAGAGCCTACTTGCAAGTCTCTCCGACCTTCACAAAAAAAGTTATTCAAGAATATCTCTTTCTCCTATGTGCTTTCATCCCTAACCCTAACCCTAACCCTTCCGAAATTCGGAGAAGCTCAAGGATGGTACCGATCGATGCGCGCAACCCCATTTAGTGGGGGTAGAGCCTACTTGCAAGTCTCTCCGACCTTCACAAAAAAAGTTATTCAAGAATATCTCCTCAGATTTGGGGGAATTTCGTCGGTCGACCTCTTCCGAAGGTCGTACAAGCTCGGGGATGGTACCAATCGATCCGCAGGACCCAAATTAGTCCAGATGCAACCACTTTCCAAGTCTCTCCGACCTTCACAAAAAAAGTTATTCAAGAATATCTCTTTCTCCTATGTGCTTTCATCCCTAACCCTAACCCTAACCCTTCCGAAAGTCGGAGAAGCTCAAGGATGGTACCGATCGATGCGCGCTACCCCATTTAGTGGGGGTAGAGCCTACTTGCAAGTCTCTCCGACCTTCACAAAAAAAGTTATTCAAGAATATCTCCTCAGATTTGGGGGAATTTCGTCGGTCGACCTCTTCCGAAGGTCGTACAAGCTCGGGGATGGTAGCAATCGATCCGCAGGACCCAAATTAGTCCAGATGCAACCACTTTCCAAGTCTCTCCGACCTTCACAAAAAAAGTTATTCAAGAATATCTCTTTCTCCTATGTGCTTTCATCCCTAACCCTAACCCTTCCGAAAGTCGGAGAAGCTCAAGGATGGTACCGATCGATGCGCGCTACCCCATTTAGTGGGGGTAGAGCCTACTTGCAAGTCTCTCCGACCTTCACAAAAAAAGTTATTCAAGAATATCTCTTTCTCCTATGTGCTTTCATCCCTAACCCTAACCCTAACCCTTCCGAAATTCGGAGAAGCTCAAGGATGGTACCGATCGATGCGCGCAACCCCATTTAGTGGGGGTAGAGCCTACTTGCAAGTCTCTCCGACCTTCACAAAAAAAGTTATTCAAGAATATCTCCTCAGATTTGGGGGAATTTCGTCGGTCGACCTCTTCCGAAGGTCGTACAAGCTCGGGGATGGTACCAATCGATCCGCAGGACCCAAATTAGTCCAGATGCAACCACTTTCCAAGTCTCTCCGACCTTCACAAAAAAAGTTATTCAAGAATATCTCTTTCTCCTATGTGCTTTCATCCCTAACCCTAACCCTAACCCTTCCGAAAGTCGGAGAAGCTCAAGGATGGTACCGATCGATGCGCGCTACCCCATTTAGTGGGGGTAGAGCCTACTTGCAAGTCTCTCCGACCTTCACAAAAAAAGTTATTCAAGAATATCTCCTCAGATTTGGGGGAATTTCGTCGGTCGACCTCTTCCGAAGGTCGTACAAGCTCGGGGATGGTAGCAATCGATCCGCAGGACCCAAATTAGTCCAGATGCAACCACTTTCCAAGTCTCTCCGACCTTCACAAAAAAAGTTATTCAAGAATATCTCTTTCTCCTATGTGCTTTCATCCCTAACCCTAACCCTAACCCTTCCGAAAGTCGGAGAAGCTCAAGGATGGTACCGATCGATGCGCGCTACCCCATTTAGTGGGAGTAGAGCCTACTTGCAAGTCTCTCCGACCTTCACAAAAAAAGTTATTCAAGAATATCTCTTTCTCCTATGTGCTTTCATCCCTAACCCTAACCCTAACCCTTCCGAAATTCGGAGAAGCTCAAGGATGGTACCGATCGATGCGCGCAACCCCATTTAGTGGGGGTAGAGCCTACTTGCAAGTCTCTCCGACCTTCACAAAAAAAGTTATTCAAGAATATCTCCTCAGATTTGGGGGAATTTCGTCGGTCGACCTCTTCCGAAGGTCGTACAAGCTCGGGGATGGTACCAATCGATCCGCAGGACCCAAATTAGTCCAGATGCAACCACTTTCCAAGTCTCTCCGACCTTCACAAAAAAAGTTATTCAAGAATATCTCTTTCTCCTATGTGCTTTCATCCCTAACCCTAACCCTAACCCTTCCGAAAGTCGGAGAAGCTCAAGGATGGTACCGATCGATGCGCGCTACCCCATTTAGTGGGGGTAGAGCCTACTTGCAAGTCTCTCCGACCTTCACAAAAAAAGTTATTCAAGAATATCTCTTTCTCCTATTTGCTTTCATCCCTAACCCTAACCCTAACCCTTCCGAAAGTCGGAGAAGCTCAAAGATGGTACTGATCGATGCGCGCTACCCCATTTAGTGGGGGTAGAGCCTACTTGCAAGTCTCTCCGACCTTCACAAAAAAAGTTATTCAAGAATATCTCCTCAGATTTGGGGGAATTTCGTCGGTCGACCTCTTCCGAAGGTCGTACAAGCTCGGGGATAGTACCAATCGATCCGCAGGACCCAAATTAGTCCAGATGCAACCACTTTCCAAGTCTCTCCGACCTTCACAAAAAAAGTTATTCAAGAATATCTCTTTCTCCTATGTGCTTTCATCCCTAACCCTAACCCTAACCCTTCCGAAAGTCGGAGAAGCTCAAGGATGGTACCGATCGATGCGCGCTACCCCATTTAGTGGGGGTAGAGCCTACTTGCAAGTCTCTCCGACCTTCACAAAAAAAGTTATTCAAGAATATCTCCTCAGATTTGGGGGAATTTCGTCGGTCGACCTCTTCCGAAGGTCGTACAAGCTCGGGGATGGTAGCAATCGATCCGCAGGACCCAAATTAGTCCAGATGCAACCACTTTCCAAGTCTCTCCGACCTTCACAAAAAAAGTTATTCAAGAATATCTCTTTCTCCTATGTGCTTTCATCCCTAACCCTAACCCTAACCCTTCCGAAAGTCGGAGAAGCTCAAGGATGGTACCGATCGATGCGCGCTACCCCATTTAGTGGGAGTAGAGCCTACTTGCAAGTCTCTCCGACCTTCACAAAAAAAGTTATTCAAGAATATCTCTTTCTCCTATGTGCTTTCATCCCTAACCCTAACCCTAACCCTTCCGAAATTCGGAGAAGCTCAAGGATGGTACCGATCGATGCGCGCAACCCCATTTAGTGGGGGTAGAGCCTACTTGCAAGTCTCTCCGACCTTCACAAAAAAAGTTATTCAAGAATATCTCCTCAGATTTGGGGGAATTTCGTCGGTCGACCTCTTCCGAAGGTCGTACAAGCTCGGGGATGGTACCAATCGATCCGCAGGACCCAAATTAGTCCAGATGCAACCACTTTCCAAGTCTCTCCGACCTTCACAAAAAAAGTAATTCAAGAATATCTCTTTCTCCTATGTGCTTTCATCCCTAACCCTAACCCTAACCCTTCCGAAAGTCGGAGAAGCTCAAGGATGGTACCGATCGATGCGCGCTACCCCATTTAGTGGGGGTAGAGCCTACTTGCAAGTCTCTCCGACCTTCACAAAAAAAGTTATTCAAGAATATCTCCTCAGATTTGAGGGAATTTCGTCGGTCGACCTCTTCCGAAGGTCGTACAAGCTCGGGGATGGTAGCAATCGATCCGCAGGATCCAAATTAGTCCAGATGCAACCACTTTCCAAGTCTCTCCGACCTTCACAAAAAAAGTTATTCAAGAATATCTCTTTCTCCTATGTGCTTTCATCCCTAACCCTAACCCTAACCCTTCCGAAAGTCGGAGAAGCTCAAGGATGGTACCGATCGATGCGCGCTACCCCATTTAGTGGGAGTAGAGCCTACTTGCAAGTCTCTCCGACCTTTACAAAAAAAGTTATTCAAGAATATCTCTTTCTCCTATGTGCTTTCATCCCTAACCCTAACCCTAACCCTTCCGAAATTCGGAGAAGCTCAAGGATGGTACCGATCGATGCGCGCAACCCCATTTAGTGGGGGTAGAGCCTACTTGCAAGTCTCTCCGACCTTCACAAAAAAAGTTATTCAAGAATATCTCCTCAGATTTGGGGGAATTTCGTCGGTCGACCTCTTCCGAAGGTCGTACAAGCTCGGGGATGGTACCAATCGATCCGCAGGACCCAAATTAGTCCAGATGCAACCACTTTCCAAGTCTCTCCGACCTTCACAAAAAAAGTTATTCAAGAATATCTCTTTCTCCTATGTGCTTTCATCCCTAACCCTAACCCTAACCCTTCCGAAAGTCGGAGAAGCTCAAGGATGGTACCGATCGATGCGCGCTACCCCATTTAGTGGGGGTAGAGCCTACTTGCAAGTCTCTCCGACCTTCACAAAAAAAGTTATTCAAGAATATCTCTTTCTCCTATGTGCTTTCATCCCTAACCCTAACCCTAACCCTTCCGAAAGTCGGAGAAGCTCAAGGATGGTACCGATCGATGTGCGCTACCCCATTTAGTGGGGGTAGAGCCTACTTGCAAGTCTCTCCGACCTTCACAAAAAAAGTTATTCAAGAATATCTCCTCAGATTTGGGGGAATTTCGTCGGTCGACCTCTTCCGAAGGTCGTACAAGCTCGGGGATAGTACCAATCGATCCGCAGGACCCAAATTAGTCCAGATGCAACCACTTTCCAAGTCTCTCCGACCTTCACAAAAAAAGTTATTCAAGAATATCTCTTTCTCCTATGTGCTTTCATCCCTAACCCTAACCCTAACCCTTCCGAAAGTCGGAGAAGCTCAAGGATGGTACCGATCGATGCGCGCTACCCCATTTAGTGGGGGTAGAGCCTACTTGCAAGTCTCTCCGACCTTCACAAAAAAAGTTATTCAAGAATATCTCCTCAGATTTGGGGGAATTTCGTCGGTCGACCTCTTCCGAAGGTCGTACAAGCTCGGGGATGGTAGCAATCGATCCGCAGGACCCAAATTAGTCCAGATGCAACCACTTTCCAAGTCTCTCCGACCTTCACAAAAAAAGTTATTCAAGAATATCTCTTTCTCCTATGTGCTTTCATCCCTAACCCTAACCCTAACCCTTCCGAAAGTCGGAGAAGCTCAAAGATGGTACTGATCGATGCGCGCTACCCCATTTAGTGGGGGTAGAGCCTACTTGCAAGTCTCTCCGACCTTCACAAAAAAAGTTATTCAAGAATATCTCTTTCTCCTATGTGCTTTCATCCCTAACCCTAACCCTAACCCTTCCGAAATTCGGAGAAGCTCAAGGATGGTACTGATCGATGCGCGCAACCCCATTTAGTGGGGGTAGAGCCTACTTGCAAGTCTCTCCGACCTTCACAAAAAAAGTTATTCAAGAATATCTCCTCAGATTTGGGGGAATTTCGTCGGTCGACCTCTTCCGAAGGTCGTACAAGCTCGGGGATGGTACCAATCGATCCGCAGGACCCAAATTAGTCCAGATGCAACCACTTTCCAAGTCTCTCCGACCTTCACAAAAAAAGTTATTCAAGAATATCTCTTTCTCCTATGTGCTTTCATCCCTAACCCTAACCCTAACCCTTCCGAAAGTCGGAGAAGCTCAAGGATGGTACCGATCGATGCGCGCTACCCCATTTAGTGGGGGTAGAGCCTACTTGCAAGTCTCTCCGACCTTCACAAAAAAAGTTATTCAAGAATATCTCTTTCTCCTATGTGCTTTCATCCCTAACCCTAACCCTAACCCTTCCGAAAGTCGGAGAAGCTCAAGGATGGTACCGATCGATGTGCGCTACCCCATTTAGTGGGGGTAGAGCCTACTTGCAAGTCTCTCCGACCTTCACAAAAAAAGTTATTCAAGAATATCTCCTCAGATTTGGGGGAATTTCGTCGGTCGACCTCTTCCGAAGGTCGTACAAGCTCGGGGATGGTACCAATCGATCCGCAGGACCCAAATTAGTCCAGATGCAACCACTTTCCAAGTCTCTCCGACCTTCACAAAAAAAGTTATTCAAGAATATCTCTTTCTCCTATGTGCTTTCATCCCTAACCCTAACCCTAACCCTTCCGAAAGTCGGAGAAGCTCAAGGATGGTACCGATCGATGCGCGCTACCCCATTTAGTGGGGGTAGAGCCTACTTGCAAGTCTCTCCGACCTTCACAAAAAAAGTTATTCAAGAATATCTCTTTCTCCTATGTGCTTTCATCCCTAACCCTAACCCTTCCGAAAGTCGGAGAAGCTCAAAGATGGTACCGATCGATGCGCGCTACCCCATTTAGTGGGGGTAGAGCCTACTTGCAAGTCTCTCCGACCTTCACAAAAAAAGTTATTCAAGAATATCTCTTTCTCCTATGTGCTTTCATCCCTAACCCTAACCCTTCCGAAAGTCGGAGAAGCTCAAAGATGGTACCGATCGATGCGCGCTACCCCATTTAGTGGGGGTAGAGCCTACTTGCAAGTCTCTCCGACCTTCACAAAAAAAGTTATTCAAGAATATCTCTTTCTCCTATGTGCTTTCATCCCTAACCCTAACCCTTCCAAAAGTCGGAGAAGCTCAAGGATGGTACTGATCGATGCGCGCTACCCCATTAAGTGGGGGTAGAGCCTACTTGCAAGTCTCTCCGACCTTCACAAAAAAAGTTATTCAAGAATATCTCTTTCTCCTATGTGCTTTCATCCCTAACCCTAACCCTAACCCTTCCGAAAGTCGGAGAAGCTCAAGGATGGTACCGATCGATGTGCGCTACCCCATTTAGTGGGGGTAGAGCCTACTTGCAAGTCTCTCCGACCTTCACAAAAAAAGTTATTCAAGAATATCTCCTCAGATTTGGGGGAATTTCGTCGGTCGACCTCTTCCGAAGGTCGTACAAGCTCGGGGATGGTACCAATCGATCCGCAGGACCCAAATTAGTCCAGATGCAACCACTTTCCAAGTCTCTCCAACCTTCACAAAAAAAGTTATTCAAGAATATCTCTTTCTCCTATGTGCTTTCATCCCTAACCCTAACCCTAACCCTTCCGAAAGTCGGAGAAGCTCAAGGATGGTACCGATCGATGCGCGCTACCCCATTTAGTGGGGGTAGAGCCTACTTGCAAGTCTCTCCGACCTTCAAAAAAAAAGTTATTCAAGAATATCTCTTTCTCCTATGTGCTTTCATCCCTAACCCTAACCCTTCCGAAAGTCGGAGAAGCTCAAGGATGGTACCGATCGATGCGCGCTACCCCATTTAGTGGGGGTAGAGCCTACTTGCAAGTCTCTCCGACCTTCACAAAAAAAGTTAATTAAGAATATCTCTTTCTCCTATGTGCTTTCATCCCTAACCCTAACCCTAACCCTTCCGAAAGTCGGAGAAGCTCAAGGATGGTACCGATCGATGCGCGCTACCCCATTTAGTGGGGGTAGAGCCTACTTGCAAGTCTCTCCGACCTTCACAAAAAAAGTTATTCAAGAATATCTCTTTCTCCTATGTGCTTTCATCCCTAACCCTAACCCTAACCCTTCCGAAAGTCGGAGAAGCTCAAGGATGGTACCGATCGATGCGCGCTACCCCATTTACTGGGGGTAGAGCCTACTTGCAAGTCTCTCCGACCTTCACAAAAAAAGTTATTCAAGAATATCTCTTTCTCCTATTTGCTTTCATCCCTAACCCTAACCCTAACCCTTCCGAAAGTCGGAGAAGCTCAAGGATGGTACTGATCGATGCGCGCTACCCCATTTAGTGGGGGTAGAGCCTACTTGCAAGTCTCTCCGACCTTCACAAAAAAAGTTATTCAAGAATATCTCCTCAGATTTGGGGGAATTTCGTCGGTCGACCTCTTCCGAAGGTCGTACAAGCTCGGGGATAGTACCAATCGATCCGCAGGACCCAAATTAGTCCAGATGCAACCACTTTCCAAGTCTCTCCGACCTTCACAAAAAAAGTTATTCAAGAATATCTCTTTCTCCTATGTGCTTTCATCCCTAACCCTAACCCTAACCCTTCCGAAAGTCGGAGAAGCTCAAGGATGGTACCGATCGATGCGCGCTACCCCATTTAGTGGGGGTAGAGCCTACTTGCAAGTCTCTCCGACCTTCACAAAAAAAGTTATTCAAGAATATCTCCTCAGATTTGGGGGAATTTCGTCGGTCGACCTCTTCCGAAGGTCGTACAAGCTCGGGGATGGTAGCAATCGATCTGCAGGACCCAAATTAGTCCAGATGCAACCACTTTCCAAGTCTCTCCGACCTTCACAAAAAAAGTTATTCAAGAATATCTCTTTCTCCTATGTGCTTTCATCCCTAACCCTAACCCTTCCGAAAGTCGGAGAAGCTCAAGGATGGTACCGATCGATGCGCGCTACCCCATTTAGTGGGAGTAGAGCCTACTTGCAAGTCTCTCCGACCTTCACAAAAAAAGTTATTCAAGAATATCTCTTTCTCCTATGTGCTTTCATCCCTAACCCTAACCCTAACCCTTCCGAAATTCGGAGAAGCTCAAGGATGGTACCGATCGATGCGCGCAACCCCATTTAGTGGGGGTAGAGCCTACTTGCAAGTCTCTCCGACCTTCACAATAAAAGTTATTCAAGAATATCTCCTCAGATTTGGGGGAATTTCGTCGGTCGACCTCTTCCGAAGGTCGTACAAGCTCGGGGATGGTACCAATCGATCCGCAGGACCCAAATTAGTCCAGATGCAACCACTTTCCAAGTCTCTCCGACCTTCACAAAAAAAGTTATTCAAGAATATCTCTTTCTCCTATGTGCTTTCATCCCTAACCCTAACCCTAACCCTTCCGAAAGTCGGAGAAGCTCAAGGATGGTACCGATCGATGCGCGCTACCCCATTTAGTGGGGGTAGAGCCTACTTGCAAGTCTCTCCGACCTTCACAAAAAAAGTTATTCAAGAATATCTCCTCAGATTTGGGGGAATTTCGTCGGTCGACCTCTTCCGAAGGTCGTACAAGCTCGGGGATGGTAGCAATCGATCCGCAGGACCCAAATTAGTCCAGATGCAACCACTTTCCAAGTCTCTCCGACCTTCACAAAAAAAGTTATTCAAGAATATCTCTTTCTCCTATGTGCTTTCATCCCTAACCCTAACCCTAACCCTTCCGAAAGTCGGAGAAGCTCAAGGATGGTACCGATCGATGCGCGCTACCCCATTTAGTGGGAGTAGAGCCTACTTGCAAGTCTCTCCGACCTTCACAAAAAAAGTTATTCAAGAATATCTCTTTCTCCTATGTGCTTTCATCCCTAACCCTAACCCTAACCCTTCCGAAATTCGGAGAAGCTCAAGGATGGTACCGATCGATGCGCGCAACCCCATTTAGTGGGGGTAGAGCCTACTTGCAAGTCTCTCCGACCTTCACAATAAAAGTTATTCAAGAATATCTCCTCAGATTTGGGGGAATTTCGTCGGTCGACCTCTTCCGAAGGTCGTACAAGCTCGGGGATGGTACCAATCGATCTGCAGGACCCAAATTAGTCCAGATGCAACCACTTTCCAAGTCTCTCCGACCTTCACAAAAAAAGTTATTCAAGAATATCTCTTTCTCCTATGTGCTTTCATCCCTAACCCTAACCCTAACCCTTCCGAAAGTCGGAGAAGCTCAAGGATGGTACCGATCGATGCGCGCTACCCCATTTAGTGGGGGTAGAGCCTACTTGCAAGTCTCTCCGACCTTCACAAAAAAAGTTATTCAAGAATATCTCCTCAGATTTGGGGGAATTTCGTCGGTCGACCTCTTCCGAAGGTCGTACAAGCTCGGGGATGGTAGCAATCGATCCGCAGGACCCAAATTAGTCCAGATGCAACCACTTTCCAAGTCTCTCCGACCTTCACAAAAAAAGTTATTCAAGAATATCTCTTTCTCCTATGTGCTTTCATCCCTAACCCTAACCCTAACCCTTCCGAAAGTCGGAGAAGCTCAAGGATGGTACCGATCGATGCGCGCTACCCCATTTAGTGGGAGTAGAGCCTACTTGCAAGTCTCTCCGACCTTTACAAAAAAAGTTATTCAAGAATATCTCTTTCTCCTATGTGCTTTCATCCCTAACCCTAACCCTAACCCTTCCGAAATTCGGAGAAGCTCAAGGATGGTACCGATCGATGCGCGCAACCCCATTTAGTGGGGGTAGAGCCTACTTGCAAGTCTCTCCGACCTTCACAAAAAAAGTTATTCAAGAATATCTCCTCAGATTTGGGGGAATTTCGTCGGTCGACCTCTTCCGAAGGTCGTACAAGCTCGGGGATGGTACCAATCGATCCGCAGGACCCAAATTAGTCCAGATGCAACCACTTTCCAAGTCTCTCCGACCTTCACAAAAAAAGTTATTCAAGAATATCTCTTTCTCCTATGTGCTTTCATCCCTAACCCTAACCCTAACCCTTCCGAAAGTCGGAGAAGCTCAAGGATGGTACCGATCGATGCGCGCTACCCCATTTAGTGGGGGTAGAGCCTACTTGCAAGTCTCTCCGACCTTCACAAAAAAAGTTATTCAAGAATATCTCTTTCTCCTATGTGCTTTCATCCCTAACCCTAACCCTAACCCTTCCGAAAGTCGGAGAAGCTCAAGGATGGTACCGATCGATGTGCGCTACCCCATTTAGTGGGGGTAGAGCCTACTTGCAAGTCTCTCCGACCTTCACAAAAAAAGTTATTCAAGAATATCTCCTCAGATTTGGGGGAATTTCGTCGGTCGACCTCTTCCGAAGGTCGTACAAGCTCGGGGATGGTACCAATCGATCCGCAGGACCCAAATTAGTCCAGATGCAACCACTTTCCAAGTCTCTCCGACCTTCACAAAAAAAGTTATTCAAGAATATCTCTTTCTCCTATGTGCTTTCATCCCTAACCCTAACCCTAACCCTTCCGAAAGTCGGAGAAGCTCAAAGATGGTACCGATCGATGCGCGCTACCCCATTTAGTGGGGGTAGAGCCTACTTGCAAGTCTCTCCGACCTTCACAAAAAAAGTTATTCAAGAATATCTCCTCAGATTTGGGGGAATTTCGTCGGTCGACCTCTTCCGAAGGTCGTACAAGCTCGGGGATGGTAGCAATCGATCCGCAGGACCCAAATTAGTCCAGATGCAACCACTTTCCAAGTCTCTCCGACCTTCACAAAAAAAGTTATTCAAGAATATCTCTTTCTCCTATGTGCTTTCATCCCTAACCCTAACCCTAACCCTTCCGAAAGTCGGAGAAGCTCAAGGATGGTACCGATCGATGCGCGCTACCCCATTTAGTGGGAGTAGAGCCTACTTGCAAGTCTCTCCGACCTTCACAAAAAAAGTTATTCAAGAATATCTCTTTCTCCTATGTGCTTTCATCCCTAACCCTAACCCTAACCCTTCCGAAATTCGGAGAAGCTCAAGGATGGTACCGATCGATGCGCGCAACCCCATTTAGTGGGGGTAGAGCCTACTTGCAAGTCTCTCCGACCTTCACAATAAAAGTTATTCAAGAATATCTCCTCAGATTTGGGGGAATTTCGTCGGTCGACCTCTTCCGAAGGTCGTACAAGCTCGGGGATGGTACCAATCGATCCGCAGGACCCAAATTAGTCCAGATGCAACCACTTTCCAAGTCTCTCCGACCTTCACAAAAAAAGTTATTCAAGAATATCTCTTTCTCCTATGTGCTTTCATCCCTAACCCTAACCCTAACCCTTCCGAAAGTCGGAGAAGCTCAAGGATGGTACCGATCGATGCGCGCTACCCCATTTAGTGGGGGTAGAGCCTACTTGCAAGTCTCTCCGACCTTCACAAAAAAAGTTATTCAAGAATATCTCCTCAGATTTGGGGGAATTTCGTCGGTCGACCTCTTCCGAAGGTCGTACAAGCTCGGGGATGGTAGCAATCGATCCGCAGGACCCAAATTAGTCCAGATGCAACCACTTTCCAAGTCTCTCCGACCTTCACAAAAAAAGTTATTCAAGAATATCTCTTTCTCCTATGTGCTTTCATCCCTAACCCTAACCCTAACCCTTCCGAAAGTCGGAGAAGCTCAAGGATGGTACCGATCGATGCGCGCTACCCCATTTAGTGGGAGTAGAGCCTACTTGCAAGTCTCTCCGACCTTTACAAAAAAAGTTATTCAAGAATATCTCTTTCTCCTATGTGCTTTCATCCCTAACCCTAACCCTAACCCTTCCGAAATTCGGAGAAGCTCAAGGATGGTACCGATCGATGCGCGCAACCCCATTTAGTGGGGGTAGAGCCTACTTGCAAGTCTCTCCGACCTTCACAAAAAAAGTTATTCAAGAATATCTCCTCAGATTTGGGGGAATTTCGTCGGTCGACCTCTTCCGAAGGTCGTACAAGCTCGGGGATGGTACCAATCGATCCGCAGGACCCAAATTAGTCCAGATGCAACCACTTTCCAAGTCTCTCCGACCTTCACAAAAAAAGTTATTCAAGAATATCTCTTTCTCCTATGTGCTTTCATCCCTAACCCTAACCCTAACCCTTCCGAAAGTCGGAGAAGCTCAAGGATGGTACCGATCGATGCGCGCTACCCCATTTAGTGGGGGTAGAGCCTACTTGCAAGTCTCTCCGACCTTCACAAAAAAAGTTATTCAAGAATATCTCTTTCTCCTATGTGCTTTCATCCCTAACCCTAACCCTAACCCTTCCGAAAGTCGGAGAAGCTCAAGGATGGTACCGATCGATGTGCGCTACCCCATTTAGTGGGGGTAGAGCCTACTTGCAAGTCTCTCCGACCTTCACAAAAAAAGTTATTCAAGAATATCTCCTCAGATTTGGGGGAATTTCGTCGGTCGACCTCTTCCGAAGGTCGTACAAGCTCGGGGATAGTACCAATCGATCCGCAGGACCCAAATTAGTCCAGATGCAACCACTTTCCAAGTCTCTCCGACCTTCACAAAAAAAGTTATTCAAGAATATCTCTTTCTCCTATGTGCTTTCATCCCTAACCCTAACCCTAACCCTTCCGAAAGTCGGAGAAGCTCAAGGATGGTACCGATCGATGCGCGCTACCCCATTTAGTGGGGGTAGAGCCTACTTGCAAGTCTCTCCGACCTTCACAAAAAAAGTTATTCAAGAATATCTCCTCAGATTTGGGGGAATTTCGTCGGTCGACCTCTTCCGAAGGTCGTACAAGCTCGGGGATGGTAGCAATCGATCCGCAGGACCCAAATTAGTCCAGATGCAACCACTTTCCAAGTCTCTCCGACCTTCACAAAAAAAGTTATTCAAGAATATCTCTTTCTCCTATGTGCTTTCATCCCTAACCCTAACCCTAACCCTTCCGAAAGTCGGAGAAGCTCAAAGATGGTACCGATCGATGCGCGCTACCCCATTTAGTGGGGGTAGAGCCTACTTGCAAGTCTCTCCGACCTTCACAAAAAAAGTTATTCAAGAATATCTCTTTCTCCTATGTGCTTTCATCCCTAACCCTAACCCTAACCCTTCCGAAATTCGGAGAAGCTCAAGGATGGTACTGATCGATGCGCGCAACCCCATTTAGTGGGGGTAGAGCCTACTTGCAAGTCTCTCCGACCTTCACAAAAAAAGTTATTCAAGAATATCTCCTCAGATTTGGGGGAATTTCGTCGGTCGACCTCTTCCGAAGGTCGTACAAGCTCGGGGATGGTACCAATCGATCCGCAGGACCCAAATTAGTCCAGATGCAACCACTTTCCAAGTCTCTCCGACCTTCACAAAAAAAGTTATTCAAGAATATCTCTTTCTCCTATGTGCTTTCATCCCTAACCCTAACCCTAACCCTTCCGAAAGTCGGAGAAGCTCAAGGATGGTACCGATCGATGCGCGCTACCCCATTTAGTGGGGGTAGAGCCTACTTGCAAGTCTCTCCAACCTTCACAAAAAAAGTTATTCAAGAATATCTCTTTCTCCTATGTGCTTTCATCCCTAACCCTAACCCTAACCCTTCCGAAAGTCGGAGAAGCTCAAGGATGGTACCGATCGATGTGCGCTACCCCATTTAGTGGGGGTAGAGCCTACTTGCAAGTCTCTCCGACCTTCACAAAAAAAGTTATTCAAGAATATCTCCTCAGATTTGGGGGAATTTCGTCGGTCGACCTCTTCCGAAGGTCGTACAAGCTCGGGGATGGTACCAATCGATCCGCAGGACCCAAATTAGTCCAGATGCAACCACTTTCCAAGTCTCTCCGACCTTCACAAAAAAAGTTATTCAAGAATATCTCTTTCTCCTATGTGCTTTCATCCCTAACCCTAACCCTAACCCTTCCGAAAGTCGGAGAAGCTCAAGGATGGTACCGATCGATGCGCGCTACCCCATTTAGTGGGGGTAGAGCCTACTTGCAAGTCTCTCCGACCTTCACAAAAAAAGTTATTCAAGAATATCTCTTTCTCCTATGTGCTTTCATCCCTAACCCTAACCCTAACCCTTCCGAAAGTCGGAGAAGCTCAAAGATGGTACCGATCGATGCGCGCTACCCCATTTAGTGGGGGTAGAGCCTACTTGCAAGTCTCTCCGACCTTCACAAAAAAAGTTATTCAAGAATATCTCTTTCTCCTATGTGCTTTCATCCCTAACCCTAACCCTAACCCTTCCGAAAGTCGGAGAAGCTCAAGGATGGTACCGATCGATGCGCGCTACCCCATTTAGTGGGGGTAGAGCCTACTTGCAAGTCTCTCCGACCTTCACAAAAAAAGTTATTCAAGAATATCTCTTTCTCCTATGTGCTTTCATCCCTAACCCTAACCCTTCCAAAAGTCGGAGAAGCTCAAGGATGGTACTGATCGATGCGCGCTACCCCATTAAGTGGGGGTAGAGCCTACTTGCAAGTCTCTCCGACCTTCACAAAAAAAGTTATTCAAGAATATCTCTTTCTCCTATGTGCTTTCATCCCTAACCCTAACCCTAACCCTTCCGAAAGTCGGAGAAGCTCAAGGATGGTACCGATCGATGTGCGCTACCCCATTTAGTGGGGGTAGAGCCTACTTGCAAGTCTCTCCGACCTTCACAAAAAAAGTTATTCAAGAATATCTCCTCAGATTTGGGGGAATTTCGTCGGTCGACCTCTTCCGAAGGTCGTACAAGCTCGGGGATGGTACCAATCGATCCGCAGGACCCAAATTAGTCCAGATGCAACCACTTTCCAAGTCTCTCCAACCTTCACAAAAAAAGTTATTCAAGAATATCTCTTTCTCCTATGTGCTTTCATCCCTAACCCTAACCCTAACCCTTCCAAAAGTCGGAGAAGCTCAAGGATGGTACCGATCGATGCGCGCTACCCCATTTAGTGGGGGTAGAGCCTACTTGCAAGTCTCTCCGACCTTCAAAAAAAAAGTTATTCAAGAATATCTCTTTCTCCTATGTGCTTTCATCCCTAACCCTAACCCTTCCGAAAGTCGGAGAAGCTCAAGGATGGTACCGATCGATGCGCGCTACCCCATTTAGTGGGGGTAGAGCCTACTTGCAAGTCTCTCCGACCTTCACAAAAAAAGTTAATTAAGAATATCTCTTTCTCCTATGTGCTTTCATCCCTAACCCTAACCCTAACCCTTCCGAAAGTCGGAGAAGCTCAAGGATGGTACCGATCGATGCGCGCTACCCCATTTAGTGGGGGTAGAGCCTACTTGCAAGTCTCTCCGACCTTCACAAAAAAAGTTATTCAAGAATATCTCTTTCTCCTATGTGCTTTCATCCCTAACCCTAACCCTAACCCTTCCGAAAGTCGGAGAAGCTCAAGGATGGTACCGATCGATGCGCGCTACCCCATTTAGTGGGGGTAGAGCCTACTTGCAAGTCTCTCCGACCTTCACAAAAAAAGTTATTTAAGAATATCTCCTCAGATTTGGGGGAATTTCGTCGGCTGACCTCTTCCGAAGGTCGTACAAGCTCGGGGATGGTACCAATCGATCCGCAGGACCCAAATTAGTCCAGATGCAACCACTTTCCAAGTCTCTCCGACCTTCACAAAAAAAGTTATTCAAGAATATCTCTTTCTCCTATGTGCTTTCATCCCTAACCCTAACCCTAACCCTTCCGAAAGTCGGAGAAGCTCAAGGATGGTACCGATCGATGCGCGCTACCCCATTTAGTGGGGGTAGAGCCTACTTGCAAGTCTCTCCGACCTTCACAAAAAAAGTTATTCAAGAATATCTCTTTCTCCTATGTGCTTTCATCCCTAACCCTAACCCTAACCCTTCCGAAAGTCGGAGAAGCTCAAGGATGGTACCGATCGATGCGCGCTACCCCATTTAGTGGGGGTAGAGCCTACTTGCAAGTCTCTCCGACCTTCACAAAAAAAGTTATTCAAGAATATCTCCTCAGATTTGGGGGAATTTCGTCGGTCGACCTCTTCCGAAGGTCGTACAAGCTCGGGGATGGTACCAATCGATCCGCAGGACCCAAATTAGTCCAGATGCAACCACTTTCCAAGTCTCTTCGACCTTCACAAAAAAAGTTATTCAAGAATATTTCTTTCTCCTATGTGCTTTCATCCCTAACCCTAACCCTTCCGAAAGTCGGAGAAGCTCAAGGATGGTACCGATCGATGCGCGCTACCCCATTTAGTGGGGGTAGAGCCTACTTGCAAGTCTCTCCGACCTTCACAAAAAAAGTTATTCAAGAATATCTCTTTCTCCTATGTGCTTTCATCCCTAACCCTAACCCTAACCCTTCCGAAAGTCGGAGAAGCTCAAGGATGGTACCGATCGATGCGCGCTACCCCATTTAGTGGGGGTAGAGCCTACTTGCAAGTCTCTCCGACCTTCACAAAAAAAGTTATTCAAGAATATCTCCTCAGATTTGGGGGAATTTCGTCGGTCGACCTCTTCCGAAGGTCGTACAAGCTCGGGGATGGTACCAATCGATCCGCAGGACCCAAATTAGTCCAGATGCAACCACTTTCCAAGTCTCTCCGACCTTCACAAAAAAAGTTATTCAAGAATATCTCTTTCTCCTATGTGCTTTCATCCCTAACCCTAACCCTAACCCTTCCGAAAGTCGGAGAAGCTCAAGGATGGTACCGATCGATGCGCGCTACCCCATTTAGTGGGGGTAGAGCCTACTTGCAAGTCTCTCCGACCTTCACAAAAAAAGTTATTCAAGAATATCTCCTCAGATTTGGGGGAATTTCGTCGGTCGACCTCTTCCGAAGGTCGTACAAGCTCGGGGATGGTAGCAATCGATCCGCAGGACCCAAATTAGTCCAGATGCAACCACTTTCCAAGTCTCTCCGACCTTCACAAAAAAAGTTATTCAAGAATATCTCTTTCTCCTATGTGCTTTCATCCCTAACCCTAACCCTAACCCTTCCGAAAGTCGGAGAAGCTCAAAGATGGTACCGATCGATGCGCGCTACCCCATTTAGTGGGGGTAGAGCCTACTTGCAAGTCTCTCCGACCTTCACAAAAAAAGTTATTCAAGAATATCTCTTTCTCCTATGTGCTTTCATCCCTAACCCTAACCCTAACCCTTCCGAAAGTCGGAGAAGCTCAAGGATGGTACCGATCGATGTGCGCTACCCCATTTAGTGGGGGTAGAGCCTACTTGCAAGTCTCTCCGACCTTCACAAAAAAAGTTATTCAAGAATATCTCCTCAGATTTGGGGGAATTTCGTCGGTCGACCTCTTCCGAAGGTCGTACAAGCTCGGGGATGGTACCAATCGATCCGCAGGACCCAAATTAGTCCAGATGCAACCACTTTCCAAGTCTCTCCGACCTTCACAAAAAAAGTTATTCAAGAATATCTCTTTCTCCTATGTGCTTTCATCCCTAACCCTAACCCTTCCGAAAGTCGGAGAAGCTCAAGGATGGTACCGATCGATGCGCGCTACCCCATTTAGTGGGAGTAGAGCCTACTTGCAAGTCTCTCCGACCTTCACAAAAAAAGTTATTCAAGAATATCTCTTTCTCCTATGTGCTTTCATCCCTAACCCTAACCCTAACCCTTCCGAAATTCGGAGAAGCTCAAGGATGGTACCGATCGATGCGCGCAACCCCATTTAGTGGGGGTAGAGCCTACTTGCAAGTCTCTCCGACCTTCACAATAAAAGTTATTCAAGAATATCTCCTCAGATTTGGGGGAATTTCGTCGGTCGACCTCTTCCGAAGGTCGTACAAGCTCGGGGATGGTACCAATCGATCCGCAGGACCCAAATTAGTCCAGATGCAACCACTTTCCAAGTCTCTCCGACCTTCACAAAAAAAGTTATTCAAGAATATCTCTTTCTCCTATGTGCTTTCATCCCTAACCCTAACCCTAACCCTTCCGAAAGTCGGAGAAGCTCAAGGATGGTACCGATCGATGCGCGCTACCCCATTTAGTGGGGGTAGAGCCTACTTGCAAGTCTCTCCGACCTTCACAAAAAAAGTTATTCAAGAATATCTCTTTCTCCTATGTGCTTTCATCCCTAACCCTAACCCTAACCCTTCCGAAATTCGGAGAAGCTCAAGGATGGTACCGATCGATGCGCGCAACCCCATTTAGTGGGGGTAGAGCCTACTTGCAAGTCTCTCCGACCTTCACAAAAAAAGTTATTCAAGAATATCTCCTCAGATTTGGGGGAATTTCGTCGGTCAACCTCTTCCGAAGGTCGTACAAGCTCGGGGATGGTACCAATCGATCCGCAGGACCCAAATTAGTCCAGATGCAACCACTTTCCAAGTCTCTCCGACCTTCACAAAAAAAGTTATTCAAGAATATCTCTTTCTCCTATGTGCTTTCATCCCTAACCCTAACCCTAACCCTTCCGAAAGTCGGAGAAGCTCAAGGATGGTACCGATCGATGCGCGCTACCCCATTTAGTGGGGGTAGAGCCTACTTGCAAGTCTCTCCGACCTTCACAAAAAAAGTTATTCAAGAATATCTCTTTCTCCTATTTGCTTTCATCCCTAACCCTAACCCTAACCCTTCCGAAAGTCGGAGAAGCTCAAGGATGGTACTGATCGATGCGCGCTACCCCATTTAGTGGGGGTAGAGCCTACTTGCAAGTCTCTCCGACCTTCACAAAAAAAGTTATTCAAGAATATCTCCTCAGATTTGGGGGAATTTCGTCGGTCGACCTCTTCCGAAGGTCGTACAAGCTCGGGGATAGTACCAATCGATCCGCAGGACCCAAATTAGTCCAGATGCAACCACTTTCCAAGTCTCTCCGACCTTCACAAAAAAAGTTATTCAAGAATATCTCTTTCTCCTATGTGCTTTCATCCCTAACCCTAACCCTAACCCTTCCGAAAGTCGGAGAAGCTCAAGGATGGTACCGATCGATGCGCGCTACCCCATTTAGTGGGGGTAGAGCCTACTTGCAAGTCTCTCCGACCTTCACAAAAAAAGTTATTCAAGAATATCTCCTCAGATTTGGGGGAATTTCGTCGGTCGACCTCTTCCGAAGGTCGTACAAGCTCGGGGATGGTAGCAATCGATCCGCAGGACCCAAATTAGTCCAGATGCAACCACTTTCCAAGTCTCTCCGACCTTCACAAAAAAAGTTATTCAAGAATATCTCTTTCTCCTATGTGCTTTCATCCCTAACCCTAACCCTAACCCTTCCGAAAGTCGGAGAAGCTCAAGGATGGTACCGATCGATGCGCGCTACCCCATTTAGTGGGAGTAGAGCCTACTTGCAAGTCTCTCCGACCTTCACAAAAAAAGTTATTCAAGAATATCTCTTTCTCCTATGTGCTTTCATCCCTAACCCTAACCCTAACCCTTCCGAAATTCGGAGAAGCTCAAGGATGGTACCGATCGATGCGCGCAACCCCATTTAGTGGGGGTAGAGCCTACTTGCAAGTCTCTCCGACCTTCACAAAAAAAGTTATTCAAGAATATCTCCTCAGATTTGGGGGAATTTCGTCGGTCGACCTCTTCCGAAGGTCGTACAAGCTCGGGGATGGTACCAATCGATCCGCAGGACCCAAATTAGTCCAGATGCAACCACTTTTCAAGTCTCTCCGACCTTCACAAAAAAAGTTATTCAAGAATATCTCTTTCTCCTATGTGCTTTCAGCCCTAACCCTAACCCTAACCCTTCCGAAAGTCGGAGAAGCTCAAGGATGGTACCGATCGATGCGCGCTACCCCATTTAGTGGGGGTAGAGCCTACTTGCAAGTCTCTCCGACCTTCACAAAAAAAGTTATTCAAGAATATCTCCTCAGATTTGGGGGAATTTCGTCGGTCGACCTCTTCCGAAGGTCGTACAAGCTCGGGGATGGTAGCAATCGATCCGCAGGACCCAAATTAGTCCAGATGCAACCACTTTCCAAGTCTCTCCGACCTTCACAAAAAAAGTTATTCAAGAATATCTCTTTCTCCTATGTGCTTTCATCCCTAACCCTAACCCTAACCCTTCCGAAAGTCGGAGAAGCTCAAGGATGGTACCGATCGATGCGCGCTACCCCATTTAGTGGGAGTAGAGCCTACTTGCAAGTCTCTCCGACCTTCACAAAAAAAGTTATTCAAGAATATCTCTTTCTCCTATGTGCTTTCATCCCTAACCCTAACCCTAACCCTTCCGAAATTCGGAGAAGCTCAAGGATGGTACCGATCGATGCGCGCAACCCCATTTAGTGGGGGTAGAGCCTACTTGCAAGTCTCTCCGACCTTCACAAAAAAAGTTATTCAAGAATATCTCCTCAGATTTGGGGGAATTTCGTCGGTCGACCTCTTCCGAAGGTCGTACAAGCTCGGGGATGGTACCAATCGATCCGCAGGACCCAAATTAGTCCAGATGCAACCACTTTCCAAGTCTCTCCGACCTTCACAAAAAAAGTTATTCAAGAATATCTCTTTCTCCTATGTGCTTTCATCCCTAACCCTAACCCTAACCCTTCCGAAAGTCGGAGAAGCTCAAGGATGGTACCGATCGATGCGCGCTACCCCATTTAGTGGGGGTAGAGCCTACTTGCAAGTCTCTCCGACCTTCACAAAAAAAGTTATTCAAGAATATCTCCTCAGATTTGAGGGAATTTCGTCGGTCGACCTCTTCCGAAGGTCGTACAAGCTCGGGGATGGTAGCAATCGATCCGCAGGATCCAAATTAGTCCAGATGCAACCACTTTCCAAGTCTCTCCGACCTTCACAAAAAAAGTTATTCAAGAATATCTCTTTCTCCTATGTGCTTTCATCCCTAACCCTAACCCTAACCCTTCCGAAAGTCGGAGAAGCTCAAGGATGGTACCGATCGATGCGCGCTACCCCATTTAGTGGGAGTAGAGCCTACTTGCAAGTCTCTCCGACCTTTACAAAAAAAGTTATTCAAGAATATCTCTTTCTCCTATGTGCTTTCATCCCTAACCCTAACCCTAACCCTTCCGAAATTCGGAGAAGCTCAAGGATGGTACCGATCGATGCGCGCAACCCCATTTAGTGGGGGTAGAGCCTACTTGCAAGTCTCTCCGACCTTCACAAAAAAAGTTATTCAAGAATATCTCCTCAGATTTGGGGGAATTTCGTCGGTCGACCTCTTCCGAAGGTCGTACAAGCTCGGGGATGGTACCAATCGATCCGCAGGACCCAAATTAGTCCAGATGCAACCACTTTCCAAGTCTCTCCGACCTTCACAAAAAAAGTTATTCAAGAATATCTCTTTCTCCTATGTGCTTTCATCCCTAACCCTAACCCTAACCCTTCCGAAAGTCGGAGAAGCTCAAGGATGGTACCGATCGATGCGCGCTACCCCATTTAGTGGGGGTAGAGCCTACTTGCAAGTCTCTCCGACCTTCACAAAAAAAGTTATTCAAGAATATCTCTTTCTCCTATGTGCTTTCATCCCTAACCCTAACCCTAACCCTTCCGAAAGTCGGAGAAGCTCAAGGATGGTACCGATCGATGTGCGCTACCCCATTTAGTGGGGGTAGAGCCTACTTGCAAGTCTCTCCGACCTTCACAAAAAAAGTTATTCAAGAATATCTCCTCAGATTTGGGGGAATTTCGTCGGTCGACCTCTTCCGAAGGTCGTACAAGCTCGGGGATAGTACCAATCGATCCGCAGGACCCAAATTAGTCCAGATGCAACCACTTTCCAAGTCTCTCCGACCTTCACAAAAAAAGTTATTCAAGAATATCTCTTTCTCCTATGTGCTTTCATCCCTAACCCTAACCCTAACCCTTCCGAAAGTCGGAGAAGCTCAAGGATGGTACCGATCGATGCGCGCTACCCCATTTAGTGGGGGTAGAGCCTACTTGCAAGTCTCTCCGACCTTCACAAAAAAAGTTATTCAAGAATATCTCCTCAGATTTGGGGGAATTTCGTCGGTCGACCTCTTCCGAAGGTCGTACAAGCTCGGGGATGGTAGCAATCGATCCGCAGGACCCAAATTAGTCCAGATGCAACCACTTTCCAAGTCTCTCCGACCTTCACAAAAAAAGTTATTCAAGAATATCTCTTTCTCCTATGTGCTTTCATCCCTAACCCTAACCCTAACCCTTCCGAAAGTCGGAGAAGCTCAAAGATGGTACTGATCGATGCGCGCTACCCCATTTAGTGGGGGTAGAGCCTACTTGCAAGTCTCTCCGACCTTCACAAAAAAAGTTATTCAAGAATATCTCTTTCTCCTATGTGCTTTCATCCCTAACCCTAACCCTAACCCTTCCGAAATTCGGAGAAGCTCAAGGATGGTACTGATCGATGCGCGCAACCCCATTTAGTGGGGGTAGAGCCTACTTGCAAGTCTCTCCGACCTTCACAAAAAAAGTTATTCAAGAATATCTCCTCAGATTTGGGGGAATTTCGTCGGTCGACCTCTTCCGAAGGTCGTACAAGCTCGGGGATGGTACCAATCGATCCGCAGGACCCAAATTAGTCCAGATGCAACCACTTTCCAAGTCTCTCCGACCTTCACAAAAAAAGTTATTCAAGAATATCTCTTTCTCCTATGTGCTTTCATCCCTAACCCTAACCCTAACCCTTCCGAAAGTCGGAGAAGCTCAAGGATGGTACCGATCGATGCGCGCTACCCCATTTAGTGGGGGTAGAGCCTACTTGCAAGTCTCTCCGACCTTCACAAAAAAAGTTATTCAAGAATATCTCTTTCTCCTATGTGCTTTCATCCCTAACCCTAACCCTAACCCTTCCGAAAGTCGGAGAAGCTCAAGGATGGTACCGATCGATGTGCGCTACCCCATTTAGTGGGGGTAGAGCCTACTTGCAAGTCTCTCCGACCTTCACAAAAAAAGTTATTCAAGAATATCTCCTCAGATTTGGGGGAATTTCGTCGGTCGACCTCTTCCGAAGGTCGTACAAGCTCGGGGATGGTACCAATCGATCCGCAGGACCCAAATTAGTCCAGATGCAACCACTTTCCAAGTCTCTCCGACCTTCACAAAAAAAGTTATTCAAGAATATCTCTTTCTCCTATGTGCTTTCATCCCTAACCCTAACCCTAACCCTTCCGAAAGTCGGAGAAGCTCAAGGATGGTACCGATCGATGCGCGCTACCCCATTTAGTGGGGGTAGAGCCTACTTGCAAGTCTCTCCGACCTTCACAAAAAAAGTTATTCAAGAATATCTCTTTCTCCTATGTGCTTTCATCCCTAACCCTAACCCTTCCGAAAGTCGGAGAAGCTCAAAGATGGTACCGATCGATGCGCGCTACCCCATTTAGTGGGGGTAGAGCCTACTTGCAAGTCTCTCCGACCTTCACAAAAAAAGTTATTCAAGAATATCTCTTTCTCCTATGTGCTTTCATCCCTAACCCTAACCCTTCCGAAAGTCGGAGAAGCTCAAAGATGGTACCGATCGATGCGCGCTACCCCATTTAGTGGGGGTAGAGCCTACTTGCAAGTCTCTCCGACCTTCACAAAAAAAGTTATTCAAGAATATCTCTTTCTCCTATGTGCTTTCATCCCTAACCCTAACCCTTCCAAAAGTCGGAGAAGCTCAAGGATGGTACTGATCGATGCGCGCTACCCCATTAAGTGGGGGTAGAGCCTACTTGCAAGTCTCTCCGACCTTCACAAAAAAAGTTATTCAAGAATATCTCTTTCTCCTATGTGCTTTCATCCCTAACCCTAACCCTAACCCTTCCGAAAGTCGGAGAAGCTCAAGGATGGTACCGATCGATGTGCGCTACCCCATTTAGTGGGGGTAGAGCCTACTTGCAAGTCTCTCCGACCTTCACAAAAAAAGTTATTCAAGAATATCTCCTCAGATTTGGGGGAATTTCGTCGGTCGACCTCTTCCGAAGGTCGTACAAGCTCGGGGATGGTACCAATCGATCCGCAGGACCCAAATTAGTCCAGATGCAACCACTTTCCAAGTCTCTCCAACCTTCACAAAAAAAGTTATTCAAGAATATCTCTTTCTCCTATGTGCTTTCATCCCTAACCCTAACCCTAACCCTTCCGAAAGTCGGAGAAGCTCAAGGATGGTACCGATCGATGCGCGCTACCCCATTTAGTGGGGGTAGAGCCTACTTGCAAGTCTCTCCGACCTTCAAAAAAAAAGTTATTCAAGAATATCTCTTTCTCCTATGTGCTTTCATCCCTAACCCTAACCCTTCCGAAAGTCGGAGAAGCTCAAGGATGGTACCGATCGATGCGCGCTACCCCATTTAGTGGGGGTAGAGCCTACTTGCAAGTCTCTCCGACCTTCACAAAAAAAGTTAATTAAGAATATCTCTTTCTCCTATGTGCTTTCATCCCTAACCCTAACCCTAACCCTTCCGAAAGTCGGAGAAGCTCAAGGATGGTACCGATCGATGCGCGCTACCCCATTTAGTGGGGGTAGAGCCTACTTGCAAGTCTCTCCGACCTTCACAAAAAAAGTTATTCAAGAATATCTCCTCAGATTTGGGGGAATTTCGTCGGTCGACCTCTTCCGAAGGTCGTACAAGCTCGGGGATGGTACCAATCGATCCGCAGGACCCAAATTAGTCCAGATGCAACCACTTTCCAAGTCTCTTCGACCTTCACAAAAAAAGTTATTCAAGAATATTTCTTTCTCCTATGTGCTTTCATCCCTAACCCTAACCCTTCCGAAAGTCGGAGAAGCTCAAGGATGGTACCGATCGATGCGCGCTACCCCATTTAGTGGGGGTAGAGCCTACTTGCAAGTCTCTCCGACCTTCACAAAAAAAGTTATTCAAGAATATCTCTTTCTCCTATGTGCTTTCATCCCTAACCCTAACCCTAACCCTTCCGAAAGTCGGAGAAGCTCAAGGATGGTACCGATCGATGCGCGCTACCCCATTTAGTGGGGGTAGAGCCTACTTGCAAGTCTCTCCGACCTTCACAAAAAAAGTTATTCAAGAATATCTCCTCAGATTTGGGGGAATTTCGTCGGTCGACCTCTTCCGAAGGTCGTACAAGCTCGGGGATGGTACCAATCGATCCGCAGGACCCAAATTAGTCCAGATGCAACCACTTTCCAAGTCTCTCCGACCTTCACAAAAAAAGTTATTCAAGAATATCTCTTTCTCCTATGTGCTTTCATCCCTAACCCTAACCCTAACCCTTCCGAAAGTCGGAGAAGCTCAAGGATGGTACCGATCGATGCGCGCTACCCCATTTAGTGGGGGTAGAGCCTACTTGCAAGTCTCTCCGACCTTCACAAAAAAAGTTATTCAAGAATATCTCCTCAGATTTGGGGGAATTTCGTCGGTCGACCTCTTCCGAAGGTCGTACAAGCTCGGGGATGGTAGCAATCGATCCGCAGGACCCAAATTAGTCCAGATGCAACCACTTTCCAAGTCTCTCCGACCTTCACAAAAAAAGTTATTCAAGAATATCTCTTTCTCCTATGTGCTTTCATCCCTAACCCTAACCCTAACCCTTCCGAAAGTCGGAGAAGCTCAAAGATGGTACCGATCGATGCGCGCTACCCCATTTAGTGGGGGTAGAGCCTACTTGCAAGTCTCTCCGACCTTCACAAAAAAAGTTATTCAAGAATATCTCTTTCTCCTATGTGCTTTCATCCCTAACCCTAACCCTAACCCTTCCGAAAGTCGGAGAAGCTCAAGGATGGTACCGATCGATGTGCGCTACCCCATTTAGTGGGGGTAGAGCCTACTTGCAAGTCTCTCCGACCTTCACAAAAAAAGTTATTCAAGAATATCTCCTCAGATTTGGGGGAATTTCGTCGGTCGACCTCTTCCGAAGGTCGTACAAGCTCGGGGATGGTACCAATCGATCCGCAGGACCCAAATTAGTCCAGATGCAACCACTTTCCAAGTCTCTCCGACCTTCACAAAAAAAGTTATTCAAGAATATCTCTTTCTCCTATGTGCTTTCATCCCTAACCCTAACCCTTCCGAAAGTCGGAGAAGCTCAAGGATGGTACCGATCGATGCGCGCTACCCCATTTAGTGGGAGTAGAGCCTACTTGCAAGTCTCTCCGACCTTCACAAAAAAAGTTATTCAAGAATATCTCTTTCTCCTATGTGCTTTCATCCCTAACCCTAACCCTAACCCTTCCGAAATTCGGAGAAGCTCAAGGATGGTACCGATCGATGCGCGCAACCCCATTTAGTGGGGGTAGAGCCTACTTGCAAGTCTCTCCGACCTTCACAATAAAAGTTATTCAAGAATATCTCCTCAGATTTGGGGGAATTTCGTCGGTCGACCTCTTCCGAAGGTCGTACAAGCTCGGGGATGGTACCAATCGATCCGCAGGACCCAAATTAGTCCAGATGCAACCACTTTCCAAGTCTCTCCGACCTTCACAAAAAAAGTTATTCAAGAATATCTCTTTCTCCTATGTGCTTTCATCCCTAACCCTAACCCTAACCCTTCCGAAAGTCGGAGAAGCTCAAGGATGGTACCGATCGATGCGCGCTACCCCATTTAGTGGGGGTAGAGCCTACTTGCAAGTCTCTCCGACCTTCACAAAAAAAGTTATTCAAGAATATCTCTTTCTCCTATGTGCTTTCATCCCTAACCCTAACCCTAACCCTTCCGAAATTCGGAGAAGCTCAAGGATGGTACCGATCGATGCGCGCAACCCCATTTAGTGGGGGTAGAGCCTACTTGCAAGTCTCTCCGACCTTCACAAAAAAAGTTATTCAAGAATATCTCCTCAGATTTGGGGGAATTTCGTCGGTCAACCTCTTCCGAAGGTCGTACAAGCTCGGGGATGGTACCAATCGATCCGCAGGACCCAAATTAGTCCAGATGCAACCACTTTCCAAGTCTCTCCGACCTTCACAAAAAAAGTTATTCAAGAATATCTCTTTCTCCTATGTGCTTTCATCCCTAACCCTAACCCTAACCCTTCCGAAAGTCGGAGAAGCTCAAGGATGGTACCGATCGATGCGCGCTACCCCATTTAGTGGGGGTAGAGCCTACTTGCAAGTCTCTCCGACCTTCACAAAAAAAGTTATTCAAGAATATCTCTTTCTCCTATTTGCTTTCATCCCTAACCCTAACCCTAACCCTTCCGAAAGTCGGAGAAGCTCAAGGATGGTACTGATCGATGCGCGCTACCCCATTTAGTGGGGGTAGAGCCTACTTGCAAGTCTCTCCGACCTTCACAAAAAAAGTTATTCAAGAATATCTCCTCAGATTTGGGGGAATTTCGTCGGTCGACCTCTTCCGAAGGTCGTACAAGCTCGGGGATAGTACCAATCGATCCGCAGGACCCAAATTAGTCCAGATGCAACCACTTTCCAAGTCTCTCCGACCTTCACAAAAAAAGTTATTCAAGAATATCTCTTTCTCCTATGTGCTTTCATCCCTAACCCTAACCCTAACCCTTCCGAAAGTCGGAGAAGCTCAAGGATGGTACCGATCGATGCGCGCTACCCCATTTAGTGGGGGTAGAGCCTACTTGCAAGTCTCTCCGACCTTCACAAAAAAAGTTATTCAAGAATATCTCCTCAGATTTGGGGGAATTTCGTCGGTCGACCTCTTCCGAAGGTCGTACAAGCTCGGGGATGGTAGCAATCGATCCGCAGGACCCAAATTAGTCCAGATGCAACCACTTTCCAAGTCTCTCCGACCTTCACAAAAAAAGTTATTCAAGAATATCTCTTTCTCCTATGTGCTTTCATCCCTAACCCTAACCCTAACCCTTCCGAAAGTCGGAGAAGCTCAAGGATGGTACCGATCGATGCGCGCTACCCCATTTAGTGGGAGTAGAGCCTACTTGCAAGTCTCTCCGACCTTCACAAAAAAAGTTATTCAAGAATATCTCTTTCTCCTATGTGCTTTCATCCCTAACCCTAACCCTAACCCTTCCGAAATTCGGAGAAGCTCAAGGATGGTACCGATCGATGCGCGCAACCCCATTTAGTGGGGGTAGAGCCTACTTGCAAGTCTCTCCGACCTTCACAAAAAAAGTTATTCAAGAATATCTCCTCAGATTTGGGGGAATTTCGTCGGTCGACCTCTTCCGAAGGTCGTACAAGCTCGGGGATGGTACCAATCGATCCGCAGGACCCAAATTAGTCCAGATGCAACCACTTTTCAAGTCTCTCCGACCTTCACAAAAAAAGTTATTCAAGAATATCTCTTTCTCCTATGTGCTTTCAGCCCTAACCCTAACCCTAACCCTTCCGAAAGTCGGAGAAGCTCAAGGATGGTACCGATCGATGCGCGCTACCCCATTTAGTGGGGGTAGAGCCTACTTGCAAGTCTCTCCGACCTTCACAAAAAAAGTTATTCAAGAATATCTCCTCAGATTTGGGGGAATTTCGTCGGTCGACCTCTTCCGAAGGTCGTACAAGCTCGGGGATGGTAGCAATCGATCCGCAGGACCCAAATTAGTCCAGATGCAACCACTTTCCAAGTCTCTCCGACCTTCACAAAAAAAGTTATTCAAGAATATCTCTTTCTCCTATGTGCTTTCATCCCTAACCCTAACCCTAACCCTTCCGAAAGTCGGAGAAGCTCAAGGATGGTACCGATCGATGCGCGCTACCCCATTTAGTGGGAGTAGAGCCTACTTGCAAGTCTCTCCGACCTTCACAAAAAAAGTTATTCAAGAATATCTCTTTCTCCTATGTGCTTTCATCCCTAACCCTAACCCTAACCCTTCCGAAATTCGGAGAAGCTCAAGGATGGTACCGATCGATGCGCGCAACCCCATTTAGTGGGGGTAGAGCCTACTTGCAAGTCTCTCCGACCTTCACAAAAAAAGTTATTCAAGAATATCTCCTCAGATTTGGGGGAATTTCGTCGGTCGACCTCTTCCGAAGGTCGTACAAGCTCGGGGATGGTACCAATCGATCCGCAGGACCCAAATTAGTCCAGATGCAACCACTTTCCAAGTCTCTCCGACCTTCACAAAAAAAGTTATTCAAGAATATCTCTTTCTCCTATGTGCTTTCATCCCTAACCCTAACCCTAACCCTTCCGAAAGTCGGAGAAGCTCAAGGATGGTACCGATCGATGCGCGCTACCCCATTTAGTGGGGGTAGAGCCTACTTGCAAGTCTCTCCGACCTTCACAAAAAAAGTTATTCAAGAATATCTCCTCAGATTTGAGGGAATTTCGTCGGTCGACCTCTTCCGAAGGTCGTACAAGCTCGGGGATGGTAGCAATCGATCCGCAGGATCCAAATTAGTCCAGATGCAACCACTTTCCAAGTCTCTCCGACCTTCACAAAAAAAGTTATTCAAGAATATCTCTTTCTCCTATGTGCTTTCATCCCTAACCCTAACCCTAACCCTTCCGAAAGTCGGAGAAGCTCAAGGATGGTACCGATCGATGCGCGCTACCCCATTTAGTGGGAGTAGAGCCTACTTGCAAGTCTCTCCGACCTTTACAAAAAAAGTTATTCAAGAATATCTCTTTCTCCTATGTGCTTTCATCCCTAACCCTAACCCTAACCCTTCCGAAATTCGGAGAAGCTCAAGGATGGTACCGATCGATGCGCGCAACCCCATTTAGTGGGGGTAGAGCCTACTTGCAAGTCTCTCCGACCTTCACAAAAAAAGTTATTCAAGAATATCTCCTCAGATTTGGGGGAATTTCGTCGGTCGACCTCTTCCGAAGGTCGTACAAGCTCGGGGATGGTACCAATCGATCCGCAGGACCCAAATTAGTCCAGATGCAACCACTTTCCAAGTCTCTCCGACCTTCACAAAAAAAGTTATTCAAGAATATCTCTTTCTCCTATGTGCTTTCATCCCTAACCCTAACCCTAACCCTTCCGAAAGTCGGAGAAGCTCAAGGATGGTACCGATCGATGCGCGCTACCCCATTTAGTGGGGGTAGAGCCTACTTGCAAGTCTCTCCGACCTTCACAAAAAAAGTTATTCAAGAATATCTCTTTCTCCTATGTGCTTTCATCCCTAACCCTAACCCTAACCCTTCCGAAAGTCGGAGAAGCTCAAGGATGGTACCGATCGATGTGCGCTACCCCATTTAGTGGGGGTAGAGCCTACTTGCAAGTCTCTCCGACCTTCACAAAAAAAGTTATTCAAGAATATCTCCTCAGATTTGGGGGAATTTCGTCGGTCGACCTCTTCCGAAGGTCGTACAAGCTCGGGGATAGTACCAATCGATCCGCAGGACCCAAATTAGTCCAGATGCAACCACTTTCCAAGTCTCTCCGACCTTCACAAAAAAAGTTATTCAAGAATATCTCTTTCTCCTATGTGCTTTCATCCCTAACCCTAACCCTAACCCTTCCGAAAGTCGGAGAAGCTCAAGGATGGTACCGATCGATGCGCGCTACCCCATTTAGTGGGGGTAGAGCCTACTTGCAAGTCTCTCCGACCTTCACAAAAAAAGTTATTCAAGAATATCTCCTCAGATTTGGGGGAATTTCGTCGGTCGACCTCTTCCGAAGGTCGTACAAGCTCGGGGATGGTAGCAATCGATCCGCAGGACCCAAATTAGTCCAGATGCAACCACTTTCCAAGTCTCTCCGACCTTCACAAAAAAAGTTATTCAAGAATATCTCTTTCTCCTATGTGCTTTCATCCCTAACCCTAACCCTAACCCTTCCGAAAGTCGGAGAAGCTCAAAGATGGTACTGATCGATGCGCGCTACCCCATTTAGTGGGGGTAGAGCCTACTTGCAAGTCTCTCCGACCTTCACAAAAAAAGTTATTCAAGAATATCTCTTTCTCCTATGTGCTTTCATCCCTAACCCTAACCCTAACCCTTCCGAAATTCGGAGAAGCTCAAGGATGGTACTGATCGATGCGCGCAACCCCATTTAGTGGGGGTAGAGCCTACTTGCAAGTCTCTCCGACCTTCACAAAAAAAGTTATTCAAGAATATCTCCTCAGATTTGGGGGAATTTCGTCGGTCGACCTCTTCCGAAGGTCGTACAAGCTCGGGGATGGTACCAATCGATCCGCAGGACCCAAATTAGTCCAGATGCAACCACTTTCCAAGTCTCTCCGACCTTCACAAAAAAAGTTATTCAAGAATATCTCTTTCTCCTATGTGCTTTCATCCCTAACCCTAACCCTAACCCTTCCGAAAGTCGGAGAAGCTCAAGGATGGTACCGATCGATGCGCGCTACCCCATTTAGTGGGGGTAGAGCCTACTTGCAAGTCTCTCCGACCTTCACAAAAAAAGTTATTCAAGAATATCTCTTTCTCCTATGTGCTTTCATCCCTAACCCTAACCCTAACCCTTCCGAAAGTCGGAGAAGCTCAAGGATGGTACCGATCGATGTGCGCTACCCCATTTAGTGGGGGTAGAGCCTACTTGCAAGTCTCTCCGACCTTCACAAAAAAAGTTATTCAAGAATATCTCCTCAGATTTGGGGGAATTTCGTCGGTCGACCTCTTCCGAAGGTCGTACAAGCTCGGGGATGGTACCAATCGATCCGCAGGACCCAAATTAGTCCAGATGCAACCACTTTCCAAGTCTCTCCGACCTTCACAAAAAAAGTTATTCAAGAATATCTCTTTCTCCTATGTGCTTTCATCCCTAACCCTAACCCTAACCCTTCCGAAAGTCGGAGAAGCTCAAGGATGGTACCGATCGATGCGCGCTACCCCATTTAGTGGGGGTAGAGCCTACTTGCAAGTCTCTCCGACCTTCACAAAAAAAGTTATTCAAGAATATCTCTTTCTCCTATGTGCTTTCATCCCTAACCCTAACCCTTCCGAAAGTCGGAGAAGCTCAAAGATGGTACCGATCGATGCGCGCTACCCCATTTAGTGGGGGTAGAGCCTACTTGCAAGTCTCTCCGACCTTCACAAAAAAAGTTATTCAAGAATATCTCTTTCTCCTATGTGCTTTCATCCCTAACCCTAACCCTTCCGAAAGTCGGAGAAGCTCAAAGATGGTACCGATCGATGCGCGCTACCCCATTTAGTGGGGGTAGAGCCTACTTGCAAGTCTCTCCGACCTTCACAAAAAAAGTTATTCAAGAATATCTCTTTCTCCTATGTGCTTTCATCCCTAACCCTAACCCTTCCAAAAGTCGGAGAAGCTCAAGGATGGTACTGATCGATGCGCGCTACCCCATTAAGTGGGGGTAGAGCCTACTTGCAAGTCTCTCCGACCTTCACAAAAAAAGTTATTCAAGAATATCTCTTTCTCCTATGTGCTTTCATCCCTAACCCTAACCCTAACCCTTCCGAAAGTCGGAGAAGCTCAAGGATGGTACCGATCGATGTGCGCTACCCCATTTAGTGGGGGTAGAGCCTACTTGCAAGTCTCTCCGACCTTCACAAAAAAAGTTATTCAAGAATATCTCCTCAGATTTGGGGGAATTTCGTCGGTCGACCTCTTCCGAAGGTCGTACAAGCTCGGGGATGGTACCAATCGATCCGCAGGACCCAAATTAGTCCAGATGCAACCACTTTCCAAGTCTCTCCAACCTTCACAAAAAAAGTTATTCAAGAATATCTCTTTCTCCTATGTGCTTTCATCCCTAACCCTAACCCTAACCCTTCCGAAAGTCGGAGAAGCTCAAGGATGGTACCGATCGATGCGCGCTACCCCATTTAGTGGGGGTAGAGCCTACTTGCAAGTCTCTCCGACCTTCAAAAAAAAAGTTATTCAAGAATATCTCTTTCTCCTATGTGCTTTCATCCCTAACCCTAACCCTTCCGAAAGTCGGAGAAGCTCAAGGATGGTACCGATCGATGCGCGCTACCCCATTTAGTGGGGGTAGAGCCTACTTGCAAGTCTCTCCGACCTTCACAAAAAAAGTTAATTAAGAATATCTCTTTCTCCTATGTGCTTTCATCCCTAACCCTAACCCTAACCCTTCCGAAAGTCGGAGAAGCTCAAGGATGGTACCGATCGATGCGCGCTACCCCATTTAGTGGGGGTAGAGCCTACTTGCAAGTCTCTCCGACCTTCACAAAAAAAGTTATTCAAGAATATCTCTTTCTCCTATGTGCTTTCATCCCTAACCCTAACCCTAACCCTTCCGAAAGTCGGAGAAGCTCAAGGATGGTACCGATCGATGCGCGCTACCCCATTTACTGGGGGTAGAGCCTACTTGCAAGTCTCTCCGACCTTCACAAAAAAAGTTATTCAAGAATATCTCTTTCTCCTATTTGCTTTCATCCCTAACCCTAACCCTAACCCTTCCGAAAGTCGGAGAAGCTCAAGGATGGTACTGATCGATGCGCGCTACCCCATTTAGTGGGGGTAGAGCCTACTTGCAAGTCTCTCCGACCTTCACAAAAAAAGTTATTCAAGAATATCTCCTCAGATTTGGGGGAATTTCGTCGGTCGACCTCTTCCGAAGGTCGTACAAGCTCGGGGATAGTACCAATCGATCCGCAGGACCCAAATTAGTCCAGATGCAACCACTTTCCAAGTCTCTCCGACCTTCACAAAAAAAGTTATTCAAGAATATCTCTTTCTCCTATGTGCTTTCATCCCTAACCCTAACCCTAACCCTTCCGAAAGTCGGAGAAGCTCAAGGATGGTACCGATCGATGCGCGCTACCCCATTTAGTGGGGGTAGAGCCTACTTGCAAGTCTCTCCGACCTTCACAAAAAAAGTTATTCAAGAATATCTCCTCAGATTTGGGGGAATTTCGTCGGTCGACCTCTTCCGAAGGTCGTACAAGCTCGGGGATGGTAGCAATCGATCTGCAGGACCCAAATTAGTCCAGATGCAACCACTTTCCAAGTCTCTCCGACCTTCACAAAAAAAGTTATTCAAGAATATCTCTTTCTCCTATGTGCTTTCATCCCTAACCCTAACCCTTCCGAAAGTCGGAGAAGCTCAAGGATGGTACCGATCGATGCGCGCTACCCCATTTAGTGGGAGTAGAGCCTACTTGCAAGTCTCTCCGACCTTCACAAAAAAAGTTATTCAAGAATATCTCTTTCTCCTATGTGCTTTCATCCCTAACCCTAACCCTAACCCTTCCGAAATTCGGAGAAGCTCAAGGATGGTACCGATCGATGCGCGCAACCCCATTTAGTGGGGGTAGAGCCTACTTGCAAGTCTCTCCGACCTTCACAATAAAAGTTATTCAAGAATATCTCCTCAGATTTGGGGGAATTTCGTCGGTCGACCTCTTCCGAAGGTCGTACAAGCTCGGGGATGGTACCAATCGATCCGCAGGACCCAAATTAGTCCAGATGCAACCACTTTCCAAGTCTCTCCGACCTTCACAAAAAAAGTTATTCAAGAATATCTCTTTCTCCTATGTGCTTTCATCCCTAACCCTAACCCTAACCCTTCCGAAAGTCGGAGAAGCTCAAGGATGGTACCGATCGATGCGCGCTACCCCATTTAGTGGGGGTAGAGCCTACTTGCAAGTCTCTCCGACCTTCACAAAAAAAGTTATTCAAGAATATCTCCTCAGATTTGGGGGAATTTCGTCGGTCGACCTCTTCCGAAGGTCGTACAAGCTCGGGGATGGTAGCAATCGATCCGCAGGACCCAAATTAGTCCAGATGCAACCACTTTCCAAGTCTCTCCGACCTTCACAAAAAAAGTTATTCAAGAATATCTCTTTCTCCTATGTGCTTTCATCCCTAACCCTAACCCTAACCCTTCCGAAAGTCGGAGAAGCTCAAGGATGGTACCGATCGATGCGCGCTACCCCATTTAGTGGGAGTAGAGCCTACTTGCAAGTCTCTCCGACCTTCACAAAAAAAGTTATTCAAGAATATCTCTTTCTCCTATGTGCTTTCATCCCTAACCCTAACCCTAACCCTTCCGAAATTCGGAGAAGCTCAAGGATGGTACCGATCGATGCGCGCAACCCCATTTAGTGGGGGTAGAGCCTACTTGCAAGTCTCTCCGACCTTCACAATAAAAGTTATTCAAGAATATCTCCTCAGATTTGGGGGAATTTCGTCGGTCGACCTCTTCCGAAGGTCGTACAAGCTCGGGGATGGTACCAATCGATCTGCAGGACCCAAATTAGTCCAGATGCAACCACTTTCCAAGTCTCTCCGACCTTCACAAAAAAAGTTATTCAAGAATATCTCTTTCTCCTATGTGCTTTCATCCCTAACCCTAACCCTAACCCTTCCGAAAGTCGGAGAAGCTCAAGGATGGTACCGATCGATGCGCGCTACCCCATTTAGTGGGGGTAGAGCCTACTTGCAAGTCTCTCCGACCTTCACAAAAAAAGTTATTCAAGAATATCTCCTCAGATTTGGGGGAATTTCGTCGGTCGACCTCTTCCGAAGGTCGTACAAGCTCGGGGATGGTAGCAATCGATCCGCAGGACCCAAATTAGTCCAGATGCAACCACTTTCCAAGTCTCTCCGACCTTCACAAAAAAAGTTATTCAAGAATATCTCTTTCTCCTATGTGCTTTCATCCCTAACCCTAACCCTAACCCTTCCGAAAGTCGGAGAAGCTCAAGGATGGTACCGATCGATGCGCGCTACCCCATTTAGTGGGAGTAGAGCCTACTTGCAAGTCTCTCCGACCTTTACAAAAAAAGTTATTCAAGAATATCTCTTTCTCCTATGTGCTTTCATCCCTAACCCTAACCCTAACCCTTCCGAAATTCGGAGAAGCTCAAGGATGGTACCGATCGATGCGCGCAACCCCATTTAGTGGGGGTAGAGCCTACTTGCAAGTCTCTCCGACCTTCACAAAAAAAGTTATTCAAGAATATCTCCTCAGATTTGGGGGAATTTCGTCGGTCGACCTCTTCCGAAGGTCGTACAAGCTCGGGGATGGTACCAATCGATCCGCAGGACCCAAATTAGTCCAGATGCAACCACTTTCCAAGTCTCTCCGACCTTCACAAAAAAAGTTATTCAAGAATATCTCTTTCTCCTATGTGCTTTCATCCCTAACCCTAACCCTAACCCTTCCGAAAGTCGGAGAAGCTCAAGGATGGTACCGATCGATGCGCGCTACCCCATTTAGTGGGGGTAGAGCCTACTTGCAAGTCTCTCCGACCTTCACAAAAAAAGTTATTCAAGAATATCTCCTCAGATTTGGGGGAATTTCGTCGGTCGACCTCTTCCGAAGGTCGTACAAGCTCGGGGATGGTAGCAATCGATCCGCAGGACCCAAATTAGTCCAGATGCAACCACTTTCCAAGTCTCTCCGACCTTCACAAAAAAAGTTATTCAAGAATATCTCTTTCTCCTATGTGCTTTCATCCCTAACCCTAACCCTAACCCTTCCGAAAGTCGGAGAAGCTCAAGGATGGTACCGATCGATGCGCGCTACCCCATTTAGTGGGAGTAGAGCCTACTTGCAAGTCTCTCCGACCTTTACAAAAAAAGTTATTCAAGAATATCTCTTTCTCCTATGTGCTTTCATCCCTAACCCTAACCCTAACCCTTCCGAAATTCGGAGAAGCTCAAGGATGGTACCGATCGATGCGCGCAACCCCATTTAGTGGGGGTAGAGCCTACTTGCAAGTCTCTCCGACCTTCACAAAAAAAGTTATTCAAGAATATCTCCTCAGATTTGGGGGAATTTCGTCGGTCGACCTCTTCCGAAGGTCGTACAAGCTCGGGGATGGTACCAATCGATCCGCAGGACCCAAATTAGTCCAGATGCAACCACTTTCCAAGTCTCTCCGACCTTCACAAAAAAAGTTATTCAAGAATATCTCTTTCTCCTATGTGCTTTCATCCCTAACCCTAACCCTAACCCTTCCGAAAGTCGGAGAAGCTCAAGGATGGTACCGATCGATGCGCGCTACCCCATTTAGTGGGGGTAGAGCCTACTTGCAAGTCTCTCCGACCTTCACAAAAAAAGTTATTCAAGAATATCTCTTTCTCCTATGTGCTTTCATCCCTAACCCTAACCCTAACCCTTCCGAAAGTCGGAGAAGCTCAAGGATGGTACCGATCGATGTGCGCTACCCCATTTAGTGGGGGTAGAGCCTACTTGCAAGTCTCTCCGACCTTCACAAAAAAAGTTATTCAAGAATATCTCCTCAGATTTGGGGGAATTTCGTCGGTCGACCTCTTCCGAAGGTCGTACAAGCTCGGGGATAGTACCAATCGATCCGCAGGACCCAAATTAGTCCAGATGCAACCACTTTCCAAGTCTCTCCGACCTTCACAAAAAAAGTTATTCAAGAATATCTCTTTCTCCTATGTGCTTTCATCCCTAACCCTAACCCTAACCCTTCCGAAAGTCGGAGAAGCTCAAGGATGGTACCGATCGATGCGCGCTACCCCATTTAGTGGGGGTAGAGCCTACTTGCAAGTCTCTCCGACCTTCACAAAAAAAGTTATTCAAGAATATCTCCTCAGATTTGGGGGAATTTCGTCGGTCGACCTCTTCCGAAGGTCGTACAAGCTCGGGGATGGTAGCAATCGATCCGCAGGACCCAAATTAGTCCAGATGCAACCACTTTCCAAGTCTCTCCGACCTTCACAAAAAAAGTTATTCAAGAATATCTCTTTCTCCTATGTGCTTTCATCCCTAACCCTAACCCTAACCCTTCCGAAAGTCGGAGAAGCTCAAAGATGGTACCGATCGATGCGCGCTACCCCATTTAGTGGGGGTAGAGCCTACTTGCAAGTCTCTCCGACCTTCACAAAAAAAGTTATTCAAGAATATCTCTTTCTCCTATGTGCTTTCATCCCTAACCCTAACCCTAACCCTTCCGAAATTCGGAGAAGCTCAAGGATGGTACTGATCGATGCGCGCAACCCCATTTAGTGGGGGTAGAGCCTACTTGCAAGTCTCTCCGACCTTCACAAAAAAAGTTATTCAAGAATATCTCCTCAGATTTGGGGGAATTTCGTCGGTCGACCTCTTCCGAAGGTCGTACAAGCTCGGGGATGGTACCAATCGATCCGCAGGACCCAAATTAGTCCAGATGCAACCACTTTCCAAGTCTCTCCGACCTTCACAAAAAAAGTTATTCAAGAATATCTCTTTCTCCTATGTGCTTTCATCCCTAACCCTAACCCTAACCCTTCCGAAAGTCGGAGAAGCTCAAGGATGGTACCGATCGATGCGCGCTACCCCATTTAGTGGGGGTAGAGCCTACTTGCAAGTCTCTCCAACCTTCACAAAAAAAGTTATTCAAGAATATCTCTTTCTCCTATGTGCTTTCATCCCTAACCCTAACCCTAACCCTTCCGAAAGTCGGAGAAGCTCAAGGATGGTACCGATCGATGTGCGCTACCCCATTTAGTGGGGGTAGAGCCTACTTGCAAGTCTCTCCGACCTTCACAAAAAAAGTTATTCAAGAATATCTCCTCAGATTTGGGGGAATTTCGTCGGTCGACCTCTTCCGAAGGTCGTACAAGCTCGGGGATGGTACCAATCGATCCGCAGGACCCAAATTAGTCCAGATGCAACCACTTTCCAAGTCTCTCCGACCTTCACAAAAAAAGTTATTCAAGAATATCTCTTTCTCCTATGTGCTTTCATCCCTAACCCTAACCCTAACCCTTCCGAAAGTCGGAGAAGCTCAAGGATGGTACCGATCGATGCGCGCTACCCCATTTAGTGGGGGTAGAGCCTACTTGCAAGTCTCTCCGACCTTCACAAAAAAAGTTATTCAAGAATATCTCTTTCTCCTATGTGCTTTCATCCCTAACCCTAACCCTAACCCTTCCGAAAGTCGGAGAAGCTCAAAGATGGTACCGATCGATGCGCGCTACCCCATTTAGTGGGGGTAGAGCCTACTTGCAAGTCTCTCCGACCTTCACAAAAAAAGTTATTCAAGAATATCTCTTTCTCCTATGTGCTTTCATCCCTAACCCTAACCCTAACCCTTCCGAAAGTCGGAGAAGCTCAAGGATGGTACCGATCGATGCGCGCTACCCCATTTAGTGGGGGTAGAGCCTACTTGCAAGTCTCTCCGACCTTCACAAAAAAAGTTATTCAAGAATATCTCTTTCTCCTATGTGCTTTCATCCCTAACCCTAACCCTTCCAAAAGTCGGAGAAGCTCAAGGATGGTACTGATCGATGCGCGCTACCCCATTAAGTGGGGGTAGAGCCTACTTGCAAGTCTCTCCGACCTTCACAAAAAAAGTTATTCAAGAATATCTCTTTCTCCTATGTGCTTTCATCCCTAACCCTAACCCTAACCCTTCCGAAAGTCGGAGAAGCTCAAGGATGGTACCGATCGATGTGCGCTACCCCATTTAGTGGGGGTAGAGCCTACTTGCAAGTCTCTCCGACCTTCACAAAAAAAGTTATTCAAGAATATCTCCTCAGATTTGGGGGAATTTCGTCGGTCGACCTCTTCCGAAGGTCGTACAAGCTCGGGGATGGTACCAATCGATCCGCAGGACCCAAATTAGTCCAGATGCAACCACTTTCCAAGTCTCTCCAACCTTCACAAAAAAAGTTATTCAAGAATATCTCTTTCTCCTATGTGCTTTCATCCCTAACCCTAACCCTAACCCTTCCAAAAGTCGGAGAAGCTCAAGGATGGTACCGATCGATGCGCGCTACCCCATTTAGTGGGGGTAGAGCCTACTTGCAAGTCTCTCCGACCTTCAAAAAAAAAGTTATTCAAGAATATCTCTTTCTCCTATGTGCTTTCATCCCTAACCCTAACCCTTCCGAAAGTCGGAGAAGCTCAAGGATGGTACCGATCGATGCGCGCTACCCCATTTAGTGGGGGTAGAGCCTACTTGCAAGTCTCTCCGACCTTCACAAAAAAAGTTAATTAAGAATATCTCTTTCTCCTATGTGCTTTCATCCCTAACCCTAACCCTAACCCTTCCGAAAGTCGGAGAAGCTCAAGGATGGTACCGATCGATGCGCGCTACCCCATTTAGTGGGGGTAGAGCCTACTTGCAAGTCTCTCCGACCTTCACAAAAAAAGTTATTCAAGAATATCTCTTTCTCCTATGTGCTTTCATCCCTAACCCTAACCCTAACCCTTCCGAAAGTCGGAGAAGCTCAAGGATGGTACCGATCGATGCGCGCTACCCCATTTAGTGGGGGTAGAGCCTACTTGCAAGTCTCTCCGACCTTCACAAAAAAAGTTATTTAAGAATATCTCCTCAGATTTGGGGGAATTTCGTCGGCTGACCTCTTCCGAAGGTCGTACAAGCTCGGGGATGGTACCAATCGATCCGCAGGACCCAAATTAGTCCAGATGCAACCACTTTCCAAGTCTCTCCGACCTTCACAAAAAAAGTTATTCAAGAATATCTCTTTCTCCTATGTGCTTTCATCCCTAACCCTAACCCTAACCCTTCCGAAAGTCGGAGAAGCTCAAGGATGGTACCGATCGATGCGCGCTACCCCATTTAGTGGGGGTAGAGCCTACTTGCAAGTCTCTCCGACCTTCACAAAAAAAGTTATTCAAGAATATCTCTTTCTCCTATGTGCTTTCATCCCTAACCCTAACCCTAACCCTTCCGAAAGTCGGAGAAGCTCAAGGATGGTACCGATCGATGCGCGCTACCCCATTTAGTGGGGGTAGAGCCTACTTGCAAGTCTCTCCGACCTTCACAAAAAAAGTTATTCAAGAATATCTCCTCAGATTTGGGGGAATTTCGTCGGTCGACCTCTTCCGAAGGTCGTACAAGCTCGGGGATGGTACCAATCGATCCGCAGGACCCAAATTAGTCCAGATGCAACCACTTTCCAAGTCTCTTCGACCTTCACAAAAAAAGTTATTCAAGAATATTTCTTTCTCCTATGTGCTTTCATCCCTAACCCTAACCCTTCCGAAAGTCGGAGAAGCTCAAGGATGGTACCGATCGATGCGCGCTACCCCATTTAGTGGGGGTAGAGCCTACTTGCAAGTCTCTCCGACCTTCACAAAAAAAGTTATTCAAGAATATCTCTTTCTCCTATGTGCTTTCATCCCTAACCCTAACCCTAACCCTTCCGAAAGTCGGAGAAGCTCAAGGATGGTACCGATCGATGCGCGCTACCCCATTTAGTGGGGGTAGAGCCTACTTGCAAGTCTCTCCGACCTTCACAAAAAAAGTTATTCAAGAATATCTCCTCAGATTTGGGGGAATTTCGTCGGTCGACCTCTTCCGAAGGTCGTACAAGCTCGGGGATGGTACCAATCGATCCGCAGGACCCAAATTAGTCCAGATGCAACCACTTTCCAAGTCTCTCCGACCTTCACAAAAAAAGTTATTCAAGAATATCTCTTTCTCCTATGTGCTTTCATCCCTAACCCTAACCCTAACCCTTCCGAAAGTCGGAGAAGCTCAAGGATGGTACCGATCGATGCGCGCTACCCCATTTAGTGGGGGTAGAGCCTACTTGCAAGTCTCTCCGACCTTCACAAAAAAAGTTATTCAAGAATATCTCCTCAGATTTGGGGGAATTTCGTCGGTCGACCTCTTCCGAAGGTCGTACAAGCTCGGGGATGGTAGCAATCGATCCGCAGGACCCAAATTAGTCCAGATGCAACCACTTTCCAAGTCTCTCCGACCTTCACAAAAAAAGTTATTCAAGAATATCTCTTTCTCCTATGTGCTTTCATCCCTAACCCTAACCCTAACCCTTCCGAAAGTCGGAGAAGCTCAAAGATGGTACCGATCGATGCGCGCTACCCCATTTAGTGGGGGTAGAGCCTACTTGCAAGTCTCTCCGACCTTCACAAAAAAAGTTATTCAAGAATATCTCTTTCTCCTATGTGCTTTCATCCCTAACCCTAACCCTAACCCTTCCGAAAGTCGGAGAAGCTCAAGGATGGTACCGATCGATGTGCGCTACCCCATTTAGTGGGGGTAGAGCCTACTTGCAAGTCTCTCCGACCTTCACAAAAAAAGTTATTCAAGAATATCTCCTCAGATTTGGGGGAATTTCGTCGGTCGACCTCTTCCGAAGGTCGTACAAGCTCGGGGATGGTACCAATCGATCCGCAGGACCCAAATTAGTCCAGATGCAACCACTTTCCAAGTCTCTCCGACCTTCACAAAAAAAGTTATTCAAGAATATCTCTTTCTCCTATGTGCTTTCATCCCTAACCCTAACCCTAACCCTTCCGAAAGTCGGAGAAGCTCAAGGATGGTACCGATCGATGCGCGCTACCCCATTTAGTGGGGGTAGAGCCTACTTGCAAGTCTCTCCGACCTTCACAAAAAAAGTTATTCAAGAATATCTCTTTCTCCTATGTGCTTTCATCCCTAACCCTAACCCTAACCCTTCCGAAAGTCGGAGAAGCTCAAAGATGGTACCGATCGATGCGCGCTACCCCATTTAGTGGGGGTAGAGCCTACTTGCAAGTCTCTCCGACCTTCACAAAAAAAGTTATTCAAGAATATCTCTTTCTCCTATGTGCTTTCATCCCTAACCCTAACCCTAACCCTTCCGAAAGTCGGAGAAGCTCAAGGATGGTACCGATCGATGCGCGCTACCCCATTTAGTGGGGGTAGAGCCTACTTGCAAGTCTCTCCGACCTTCACAAAAAAAGTTATTCAAGAATATCTCTTTCTCCTATGTGCTTTCATCCCTAACCCTAACCCTAACCCTTCCGAAAGTCGGAGAAGCTCAAGGATGGTACCGATCGATGTGCGCTACCCCATTTAGTGGGGGTAGAGCCTACTTGCAAGTCTCTCCGACCTTCACAAAAAAAGTTATTCAAGAATATCTCCTCAGATTTGGGGGAATTTCGTCGGTCGACCTCTTCCGAAGGTCGTACAAGCTCGGGGATGGTACCAATCGATCCGCAGGACCCAAATTAGTCCAGATGCAACCACTTTCCAAGTCTCTCCGACCTTCACAAAAAAAGTTATTCAAGAATATCTCTTTCTCCTATGTGCTTTCATCCCTAACCCTAACCCTAACCCTTCCGAAAGTCGGAGAAGCTCAAGGATGGTACCGATCGATGCGCGCTACCCCATTTAGTGGGGGTAGAGCCTACTTGCAAGTCTCTCCGACCTTCACAAAAAAAGTTATTCAAGAATATCTCTTTCTCCTATGTGCTTTCATCCCTAACCCTAACCCTAACCCTTCCGAAAGTCGGAGAAGCTCAAAGATGGTACCGATCGATGCGCGCTACCCCATTTAGTGGGGGTAGAGCCTACTTGCAAGTCTCTCCGACCTTCACAAAAAAAGTTATTCAAGAATATCTCTTTCTCCTATGTGCTTTCATCCCTAACCCTAACCCTAACCCTTCCGAAAGTCGGAGAAGCTCAAGGATGGTACCGATCGATGCGCGCTACCCCATTTAGTGGGGGTAGAGCCTACTTGCAAGTCTCTCCGACCTTCACAAAAAAAGTTATTCAAGAATATCTCTTTCTCCTATGTGCTTTCATCCCTAACCCTAACCCTTCCAAAAGTCGGAGAAGCTCAAGGATGGTACTGATCGATGCGCGCTACCCCATTAAGTGGGGGTAGAGCCTACTTGCAAGTCTCTCCGACCTTCACAAAAAAAGTTATTCAAGAATATCTCTTTCTCCTATGTGCTTTCATCCCTAACCCTAACCCTAACCCTTCCGAAAGTCGGAGAAGCTCAAGGATGGTACCGATCGATGTGCGCTACCCCATTTAGTGGGGGTAGAGCCTACTTGCAAGTCTCTCCGACCTTCACAAAAAAAGTTATTCAAGAATATCTCCTCAGATTTGGGGGAATTTCGTCGGTCGACCTCTTCCGAAGGTCGTACAAGCTCGGGGATGGTACCAATCGATCCGCAGGACCCAAATTAGTCCAGATGCAACCACTTTCCAAGTCTCTCCAACCTTCACAAAAAAAGTTATTCAAGAATATCTCTTTCTCCTATGTGCTTTCATCCCTAACCCTAACCCTAACCCTTCCAAAAGTCGGAGAAGCTCAAGGATGGTACCGATCGATGCGCGCTACCCCATTTAGTGGGGGTAGAGCCTACTTGCAAGTCTCTCCGACCTTCAAAAAAAAAGTTATTCAAGAATATCTCTTTCTCCTATGTGCTTTCATCCCTAACCCTAACCCTTCCGAAAGTCGGAGAAGCTCAAGGATGGTACCGATCGATGCGCGCTACCCCATTTAGTGGGGGTAGAGCCTACTTGCAAGTCTCTCCGACCTTCACAAAAAAAGTTATTTAAGAATATCTCCTCAGATTTGGGGGAATTTCGTCGGCTGACCTCTTCCGAAGGTCGTACAAGCTCGGGGATGGTACCAATCGATCTGCAGGACCCAAATTAGTCCAGATGCAACCACTTTCCAAGTCTCTCCGACCTTCACAAAAAAAGTTATTCAAGAATATCTCTTTCTCCTATGTGCTTTCATCCCTAACCCTAACCCTAACCCTTCCGAAAGTCGGAGAAGCTCAAGGATGGTACCGATCGATGCGCGCTACCCCATTTAGTGGGGGTAGAGCCTACTTGCAAGTCTCTCCGACCTTCACAAAAAAAGTTATTCAAGAATATCTCTTTCTCCTATGTGCTTTCATCCCTAACCCTAACCCTAACCCTTCCGAAAGTCGGAGAAGCTCAAGGATGGTACCGATCGATGCGCGCTACCCCATTTAGTGGGGGTAGAGCCTACTTGCAAGTCTCTCCGACCTTCACAAAAAAAGTTATTCAAGAATATCTCCTCAGATTTGGGGGAATTTCGTCGGTCGACCTCTTCCGAAGGTCGTACAAGCTCGGGGATGGTACCAATCGATCCGCAGGACCCAAATTAGTCCAGATGCAACCACTTTCCAAGTCTCTTCGACCTTCAAAAAAAAAGTTATTCAAGAATATTTCTTTCTCCTATGTGCTTTCATCCCTAACCCTAACCCTTCCGAAAGTCGGAGAAGCTCAAGGATGGTACCGATCGATGCGCGCTACCCCATTTAGTGGGGGTAGAGCCTACTTGCAAGTCTCTCCGACCTTCACAAAAAAAGTTATTCAAGAATATCTCTTTCTCCTATGTGCTTTCATCCCTAACCCTAACCCTAACCCTTCCGAAAGTCGGAGAAGCTCAAGGATGGTACCGATCGATGCGCGCTACCCCATTTAGTGGGGGTAGAGCCTACTTGCAAGTCTCTCCGACCTTCACAAAAAAAGTTATTCAAGAATATCTCTTTCTCCTATGTGCTTTCATCCCTAACCCTAACCCTAACCCTTCCGAAAGTCGGAGAAGCTCAAGGATGGTACTGATCGATGCGCGCTACCCCATTTAGTGGGGGTAGAGCCTACTTGCAAGTCTCTCCGACCTTCACAAAAAAAGTTATTCAAGAATATCTCTTTCTCCTATGTGCTTTCATCCCTAACCCTAACCCTTCCGAAAGTCGGAGAAGCTCAAGGATGGTACCGATCGATGCGCGCTACCCCATTTAGTGGGGGTAGAGCCTACTTGCAAGTCTCTCCGACCTTCACAAAAAAAGTTATTCAAGAATATCTCTTTCTCCTATGTGCTTTCATCCCTAACCCTAACCCTTCCGAAAGTCGGAGAAGCTCAAGGATGGTACCGATCGTTGCGCGCAACCCCATTTAGTGGGGGTAGAGCCTACTTGCAAGTCTCTCCGACCTTCACAAAAAAAGTTATTCAAGAATATCTCCTCAGATTTGGGGGAATTTCGTCGGTCGACCTCTTCCGAAGGTCGTACAAGCTCGGGGATGGTACCAATCGATCCGCAGGACCCAAATTAGTCCAGATGCAACCACTTTTCAAGTCTCTCCGACCTTCACAAAAAAAGTTATTCAAGAATATCTCTTTCTCCTATGTGCTTTCATCCCTAACCCTAACCCTAACCCTTCCGAAAGTCGGAGAAGCTCAAGGATGGTACCGATCGATGCGCGCTACCCCATTTAGTGGGGGTAAAGCCTACTTGCAAGTCTCTCCGACCTTCACAAAAAAAGTTATTCAAGAATATCTCTTTCTCCTATGTGCTTTCATCCCTAACCCTAACCCTAACCCTTCCGAAAGTCGGAGAAGCTCAAGGATGGTACCGATCGATGCGCGCAACCCCATTTAGTGGGGGTAGAGCCTACTTGCAAGTCTCTCCGACCTTCACAAAAAAAGTTATTCAAGAATATCTCCTCAGATTTGGGGGAATTTCGTCGGTCGACCTCTTCCGAAGGTCGTACAAGCTCGGGGATGGTACCAATCGATCCGCAGGACCCAAATTAGTCCAGATGCAACCACTTTCCAAGTCTCTCCGACCTTCACAAAAAAAGTTATTCAAGAATATCTCTTTCTCCTATGTGCTTTCATCCCTAACCCTAACCCTTCCGAAAGTCGGAGAAGCTCAAGGATGGTACCGATCGATGCGCGCAACCCCATTTAGTGGGGGTAGAGCCTACTTGCAAGTCTCTCCGACCTTCACAAAAAAAGTTATTCAAGAATATCTCCTCAGATTTGGGGGAATTTCGTCGGTCGACCTCTTCCGAAGGTCGTACAAGCTCGGGGATGGTACCAATCGATCCGCAGGACCCAAATTAGTCCAGATGCAACCACTTTCCAAGTCTCTCCGACCTTCACAAAAAAAGTTATTCAAGAATATCTCTTTCTCCTATGTGCTTTCATCCCTAACCCTAACCCTAACCCTTCCGAAAGTCGGAGAAGCTCAAGGATGGTACCGATCGATGCGCGCTACCCCATTTAGTGGGGGTAAAGCCTACTTGCAAGTCTCTCCGACCTTCACAAAAAAAGTTATTCAAGAATATCTCTTTCTCCTATGTGCTTTCATCCCTAACCCTAACCCTAACCCTTCCGAAAGTCGGAGAAGCTCAAGGATGGTACCGATCGATGCGCGCAACCCCATTTAGTGGGGGTAGAGCCTACTTGCAAGTCTCTCCGACCTTCACAAAAAAAGTTATTCAAGAATATCTCCTCAGATTTGGGGGAATTTCGTCGGTCGACCTCTTCCGAAGGTCGTACAAGCTCGGGGATGGTACCAATCGATCCGCAGGACCCAAATTAGTCCAGATGCAACCACTTTCCAAGTCTCTCCGACCTTCACAAAAAAAGTTATTCAAGAATATCTCTTTCTCCTATGTGCTTTCATCCCTAACCCTAACCCTTCCGAAAGTCGGAGAAGCTCAAGGATGGTACCGATCGATGCGCGCTACCCCATTTAGTGGGGGTAGAGCCTACTTGCAAGTCTCTCCGACCTTCACAAAAAAAGTTATTCAAGAATATCTCCTCAGATTTGGGGGAATTTCGTCGGTCGACCTCTTCCGAAGGTCGTACAAGCTCGGGGATGGTACCAATCGATCCGCAGGACCCAAATTAGTCCAGATGCAACCACTTTCCAAGTCTCTCCGACCTTCACAAAAAAAGTTATTCAAGAATATCTCTTTCTCCTATGTGCTTTCATCCCTAACCCTAACCCTAACCCTTCCGAAAGTCGGAGAAGCTCAAGGATGGTACCGATCGATGAGCGCTACCCCATTTAGTGGGGGTAGAGCCTACTTGCAAGTCTCTCCGACCTTCACAAAAAAAGTTATTCAAGAATATCTCTTTCTCCTATGTGCTTTCATCCCTAACCCTAACCCTTCCGAAAGTCGGAGAAGCTCAAGGATGGTACCGATCGATGCGCGCTACCCCATTTAGTGGGGGTAGAGCCTACTTGCAAGTCTCTCCGACCTTCACAAAAAAAGTTATTCAAGAATATCTCTTTCTCCTATGTGCTTTCATCCCTAACCCTAACCCTAACCCTTCCGAAAGTCGGAGAAGCTCAAGGATGGTACCGATCGATGCGCGCTACCCCATTTAGTGGGGGTAGAGCCTACTTGCAAGTCTCTCCGACCTTCACAAAAAAAGTTATTCAAGAATATCTCTTTCTCCTATGTGCTTTCATCCCTAACCCTAACCCTTCCAAAAGTCGGAGAAGCTCAAGGATGGTACTGATCGATGCGCGCTACCCCATTAAGTGGGGGTAGAGCCTACTTGCAAGTCTCTCCGACCTTCACAAAAAAAGTTATTCAAGAATATCTCTTTCTCCTATGTGCTTTCATCCCTAACCCTAACCCTAACCCTTCCGAAAGTCGGAGAAGCTCAAGGATGGTACCGATCGATGTGCGCTACCCCATTTAGTGGGGGTAGAGCCTACTTGCAAGTCTCTCCGACCTTCACAAAAAAAGTTATTCAAGAATATCTCCTCAGATTTGGGGGAATTTCGTCGGTCGACCTCTTCCGAAGGTCGTACAAGCTCGGGGATGGTACCAATCGATCCGCAGGACCCAAATTAGTCCAGATGCAACCACTTTCCAAGTCTCTCCAACCTTCACAAAAAAAGTTATTCAAGAATATCTCTTTCTCCTATGTGCTTTCATCCCTAACCCTAACCCTAACCCTTCCGAAAGTCGGAGAAGCTCAAGGATGGTACCGATCGATGCGCGCTACCCCATTTAGTGGGGGTAGAGCCTACTTGCAAGTCTCTCCGACCTTCAAAAAAAAAGTTATTCAAGAATATCTCTTTCTCCTATGTGCTTTCATCCCTAACCCTAACCCTTCCGAAAGTCGGAGAAGCTCAAGGATGGTACCGATCGATGCGCGCTACCCCATTTAGTGGGGGTAGAGCCTACTTGCAAGTCTCTCCGACCTTCACAAAAAAAGTTAATTAAGAATATCTCTTTCTCCTATGTGCTTTCATCCCTAACCCTAACCCTAACCTTTCCGAAAGTCGGAGAAGCTCAAGGATGGTACCGATCGATGCGCGCTACCCCATTTAGTGGGGGTAGAGCCTACTTGCAAGTCTCTCCGACCTTCACAAAAAAAGTTATTCAAGAATATCTCTTTCTCCTATGTGCTTTCATCCCTAACCCTAACCCTAACCCTTCCGAAAGTCGGAGAAGCTCAAGGATGGTACCGATCGATGCGCGCTACCCCATTTAGTGGGGGTAGAGCCTACTTGCAAGTCTCTCCGACCTTCACAAAAAAAGTTATTTAAGAATATCTCCTCAGATTTGGGGGAATTTCGTCGGTCGACCTCTTCCGAAGGTCGTACAAGCTCGGGGATGGTACCAATCGATCCGCAGGACCCAAATTAGTCCAGATGCAACCACTTTCCAAGTCTCTCCGACCTTCACAAAAAAAGTTATTCAAGAATATCTCTTTCTCCTATGTGCTTTCATCCCTAACCCTAACCCTAACCCTTCCGAAAGTCGGAGAAGCTCAAGGATGGTACCGATCGATGCGCGCTACCCCATTTAGTGGGGGTAGAGCCTACTTGCAAGTCTCTCCGACCTTCACAAAAAAAGTTATTCAAGAATATCTCTTTCTCCTATGTGCTTTCATCCCTAACCCTAACCCTAACCCTTCCGAAAGTCGGAGAAGCTCAAGGATGGTACCGATCGATGCGCGCTACCCCATTTAGTGGGGGTAGAGCCTACTTGCAAGTCTCTCCGACCTTCACAAAAAAAGTTATTCAAGAATATCTCTTTCTCCTATGTGCTTTCATCCCTAACCCTAACCCTAACCCTTCCGAAAGTCGGAGAAGCTCAAGGATGGTACCGATCGATGCGCGTTACCCCATTTAGTGGGGGTAGAGCCTACTTGCAAGTCTCTCCGACCTTCAAAAAAAAAGTTATTCAAGAATATCTCTTTCTCCTATGTGCTTTCATCCCTAACCCTAACCCTTCCGAAAGTCGGAGAAGCTCAAGGATGGTACCGATCGATGCGCGCTACCCCATTTAGTGGGGGTAGAGCCTACTTGCAAGTCTCTCCGACCTTCACAAAAAAAGTTAATTAAGAATATCTCTTTCTCCTATGTGCTTTCATCCCTAACCCTAACCCTAACCCTTCCGAAAGTCGGAGAAGCTCAAGGATGGTACCGATCGATGCGCGCTACCCCATTTAGTGGGGGTAGAGCCTACTTGCAAGTCTCTCCGACCTTCACAAAAAAAGTTATTCAAGAATATCTCTTTCTCCTATGTGCTTTCATCCCTAACCCTAACCCTAACCCTTCCGAAAGTCGGAGAAGCTCAAGGATGGTACCGATCGATGCGCGCTACCCCATTTAGTGGGGGTAGAGCCTACTTGCAAGTCTCTCCGACCTTCACAAAAAAAGTTATTTAAGAATATCTCCTCAGATTTGGGGGAATTTCGTCGGTCGACCTCTTCCGAAGGTCGTACAAGCTCGGGGATGGTACCAATCGATCCGCAGGACCCAAATTAGTCCAGATGCAACCACTTTCCAAGTCTCTCCGACCTTCACAAAAAAAGTTATTCAAGAATATCTCTTTCTCCTATGTGCTTTCATCCCTAACCCTAACCCTAACCCTTCCGAAAGTCGGAGAAGCTCAAGGATGGTACCGATCGATGCGCGCTACCCCATTTAGTGGGGGTAGAGCCTACTTGCAAGTCTCTCCGACCTTCACAAAAAAAGTTATTCAAGAATATCTCTTTCTCCTATGTGCTTTCATCCCTAACCCTAACCCTAACCCTTCCGAAAGTCGGAGAAGCTCAAGGATGGTACCGATCGATGCGCGCTACCCCATTTAGTGGGGGTAGAGCCTACTTGCAAGTCTCTCCGACCTTCACAAAAAAAGTTATTCAAGAATATCTCCTCAGATTTGGGGGAATTTCGTCGGTCGACCTCTTCCGAAGGTCGTACAAGCTCGGGGATGGTACCAATCGATCCGCAGGACCCAAATTAGTCCAGATGCAACCACTTTCCAAGTCTCTTCGACCTTCACAAAAAAAGTTATTCAAGAATATTTCTTTCTCCTATGTGCTTTCATCCCTAACCCTAACCCTTCCGAAAGTCGGAGAAGCTCAAGGATGGTACCGATCGATGCGCGCTACCCCATTTAGTGGGGGTAGAGCCTACTTGCAAGTCTCTCCGACCTTCACAAAAAAAGTTATTCAAGAATATCTCTTTCTCCTATGTGCTTTCATCCCTAACCCTAACCCTAACCCTTCCGAAAGTCGGAGAAGCTCAAGGATGGTACCGATCGATGCGCGCTACCCCATTTAGTGGGGGTAGAGCCTACTTGCAAGTCTCTCCGACCTTCACAAAAAAAGTTATTCAAGAATATCTCTTTCTCCTATGTGCTTTCATCCCTAACCCTAACCCTAACCCTTCCGAAAGTCGGAGAAGCTCAAGGATGGTACTGATCGATGCGCGCTACCCCATTTAGTGGGGGTAGAGCCTACTTGCAAGTCTCTCCGACCTTCACAAAAAAAGTTATTCAAGAATATCTCTTTCTCCTATGTGCTTTCATCCCTAACCCTAACCCTTCCGAAAGTCGGAGAAGCTCAAGGATGGTACCGATCGATGCGCGCTACCCCATTTAGTGGGGGTAGAGCCTACTTGCAAGTCTCTCCGACCTTCACAAAAAAAGTTATTCAAGAATATCTCTTTCTCCTATGTGCTTTCATCCCTAACCCTAACCCTTCCGAAAGTCGGAGAAGCTCAAGGATGGTACCGATCGTTGCGCGCAACCCCATTTAGTGGGGGTAGAGCCTACTTGCAAGTCTCTCCGACCTTCAAAAAAAAAGTTATTCAAGAATATCTCTTTCTCCTATGTGCTTTCATCCCTAACCCTAACCCTAACCCTTCCGAAAGTCGGAGAAGCTCAAGGATGGTACCGATCGATGCGCGCAACCCCATTTAGTGGGGGTAGAGCCTACTTGCAAGTCTCTCCGACCTTCACAAAAAAAGTTATTCAAGAATATCTCCTCAGATTTGGGGGAATTTCGTCGGTCGACCTCTTCCGAAGGTCGTACAAGCTCGGGGATGGTACCAATCGATCCGCAGGACCCAAATTAGTCCAGATGCAACCACTTTCCAAGTCTCTCCGACCTTCACAAAAAAAGTTATTCAAGAATATCTCTTTCTCCTATGTGCTTTCATCCCTAACCCTAACCCTTCCGAAAGTCGGAGAAGCTCAAGGATGGTACCGATCGATGCGCGCTACCCCATTTAGTGGGGGTAGAGCCTACTTGCAAGTCTCTCCGACCTTCACAAAAAAAGTTATTCAAGAATATCTCCTCAGATTTGGGGGAATTTCGTCGGTCGACCTCTTCCGAAGGTCGTACAAGCTCGGGGATGGTACCAATCGATCCGCAGGACCCAAATTAGTCCAGATGCAACCACTTTCCAAGTCTCTCCGACCTTCACAAAAAAAGTTATTCAAGAATATCTCTTTCTCCTATGTGCTTTCATCCCTAACCCTAACCCTAACCCTTCCGAAAGTCGGAGAAGCTCAAGGATGGTACCGATCGATGCGCGCTACCCCATTTAGTGGGGGTAGAGCCTACTTGCAAGTCTCTCCGACCTTCACAAAAAAAGTTATTCAAGAATATCTCTTTCTCCTATGTGCTTTCATCCCTAACCCTAACCCTAACCCTTCCGAAAGTCGGAGAAGCTCAAGGATGGTACCGATCGATGCGCGCTACCCCATTTAGTGGGGGTAGAGCCTACTTGCAAGTCTCTCCGACCTTCACAAAAAAAGTTATTCAAGAATATCTCTTTCTCCTATGTGCTTTCATCCCTAACCCTAACCCTAACCCTTCCGAAAGTCGGAGAAGCTCAAGGATGGTACCGATCGATGCGCGCTACCCCATTTAGTGGGGGTAGAGCCTACTTGCAAGTCTCTCCGACCTTCACAAAAAAAGTTATTCAAGAATATCTCTTTCTCCTATGTGCTTTCATCCCTAACCCTAACCCTAACCCTTCCGAAAGTCGGATAAGCTCAAGGATGGTACTGATCGATGCGCGCAACCCCATTTAGTGGGGGTAGAGCCTACTTGCAAGTCTCTCCGACCTTCACAAAAAAAGTTATTCAAGAATATCTCCTCAGATTTGGGGGAATTTCGTCGGTCGACCTCTTCCGAAGGTCGTACAAGCTCGGGGATGGTACCAATCGATCCGCAGGACCCAAATTAGTCCAGATGCAACCACTTTCCAAGTCTCTCCGACCTTCACAAAAAAAGTTATTCAAGAATATCTCTTTCTCCTATGTGCTTTCATCCCTAACCCTAACCCTAACCCTTCCGAAAGTCGGAGAAGCTCAAGGATGGTACCGATCGATGCGCGCTACCCCATTTAGTGGGGGTAGAGCCTACTTGCAAGTCTCTCCGACCTTCACAAAAAAAGTTATTCAAGAATATCTCCTCAGATTTGGGGGAATTTCGTCGGTCGACCTCTTCCGAAGGTCGTACAAGCTCGGGGATGGTACCAATCGATCCGCAGGACCCAAATTAGTCCAGATGCAACCACTTTCCAAGTCTCTCCGACCTTCACAAAAAAAGTTATTCAAGAATATCTCTTTCTCCTATGTGCTTTCATCCCTAACCCTAACCCTAACCCTTCCGAAAGTCGGAGAAGCTCAAGGATGGTACCGATCAATGCGCGCTACCCCATTTAGTGGGGGTAGAGCCTACTTGCAAGTCTCTCCGACCTTCACAAAAAAAGTTATTCAAGAATATCTCTTTCTCCTATGTGCTTTCATCCCTAACCCTAACCCTAACCCTTCCGAAAGTCGGAGAAGCTCAAGGATGGTACCGATCGATGCGCGCTACCCCATTTAGTGGGGGTAGAGCCTACTTGCAAGTCTCTCCGACCTTCACAAAAAAAGTTATTCAAGAATATCTCTTTCTCCTATGTGCTTTCATCCCTAACCCTAACCCTAACCCTTCCGAAAGTCGGAGAAGCTCAAGAATGGTACCGATCGATGCGCGCTACCCCATTTAGTGGGGGTAGAGCCTACTTGCAAGTCTCTCCGACCTTCACAAAAAAAGTTATTCAAGAATATCTCCTCAGATTTGGGGGAATTTCGTCGGTCGACCTCTTCCGAAGGTCGTACAAGCTCGGGGATGGTACCAATCGATCTGCAGGACCCAAATTAGTCCAGATGCAACCACTTTCCAAGTCTCTTCGACCTTCACAAAAAAGTTATTCAAGAATATTTCTTTCTCCTATGTGCTTTCATCCCTAACCCTAACCCTTCCGAAAGTCGGAGAAGCTCAAGGATGGTACAGATCGATGCGCACTACCCCATTTAGTGGGGGTAGAGCCTACTTGCAAGTCTCTCCGACCTTCACAAAAAAAGTTATTCAAGAATATCTCTTTCTCCTATGTGCTTTCATCCCTAACCCTAACCCTAACCCTTCCGAAAGTCGGAGAAGCTCAAGGATGGTACCGATCGATGCGCGCTACCCCATTTAGTGGGGGTAGAGCCTACTTGCAAGTCTCTCCGACCTTCACAAAAAAAGTTATTCAAGAATATCTCCTCAGATTTGGGGGAATTTCGTCGGTCGACCTCTTCCGAAGGTCGTACAAGCTCGGGGATGGTACCAATCGATCCGCAGGACCCAAATTAGTCCAGATGCAACCACTTTCCAAGTCTCTCCGACCTTCACAAAAAAAGTTATTCAAGAATATCTCTTTCTCCTATGTGCTTTCATCCCTAACCCTAACCCTAACCCTTCCGAAAGTCGGAGAAGCTCAAGGATGGTACCGATCAATGCGCGCTACCCCATTTAGTGGGGGTAGAGCCTACTTGCAAGTCTCTCCGACCTTCACAAAAAAAGTTATTCAAGAATATCTCTTTCTCCTATGTGCTTTCATCCCTAACCCTAACCCTAACCCTTCCGAAAGTCGGAGAAGCTCAAGGATGGTACCGATCGATGCGCGCTACCCCATTTAGTGGGGGTAGAGCCTACTTGCAAGTCTCTCCGACCTTCACAAAAAAAGTTATTCAAGAATATCTCTTTCTCCTATGTGCTTTCATCCCTAACCCTAACCCTAACCCTTCCGAAAGTCGGAGAAGCTCAAGAATGGTACCGATCGATGCGCGCTACCCCATTTAGTGGGGGTAGAGCCTACTTGCAAGTCTCTCCGACCTTCACAAAAAAAGTTATTCAAGAATATCTCCTCAGATTTGGGGGAATTTCGTCGGTCGACCTCTTCCGAAGGTCGTACAAGCTCGGGGATGGTACCAATCGATCTGCAGGACCCAAATTAGTCCAGATGCAACCACTTTCCAAGTCTCTTCGACCTTCACAAAAAAGTTATTCAAGAATATTTCTTTCTCCTATGTGCTTTCATCCCTAACCCTAACCCTTCCGAAAGTCGGAGAAGCTCAAGGATGGTACCGATCGATGCGCGCTACCCCATTTAGTGGGGGTAGAGCCTACTTGCAAGTCTCTCCGACCTTCACAAAAAAAGTTATTCAAGAATATCTCTTTCTCCTATGTGCTTTCATCCCTAACCCTAACCCTAACCCTTCCGAAAGTCGGAGAAGCTCAAGGATGGTACCGATCGATGCGCGCTACCCCATTTAGTGGGGGTAGAGCCTACTTGCAAGTCTCTCCGACCTTCACAAAAAAAGTTATTCAAGAATATCTCTTTCTCCTATGTGCTTTCATCCCTAACCCTAACCCTAACCCTTCCGAAAGTCGGAGAAGCTCAAGGATGGTACTGATCGATGTGCGCTACCCCATTTAGTGGGGGTAGAGCCTACTTGCAAGTCTCTCCGACCTTCACAAAAAAAGTTATTCAAGAATATCTCTTTCTCCTATGTGCTTTCATCCCTAACCCTAACCCTTCCGAAAGTCGGAGAAGCTCAAGGATGGTACCGATCGATGCGCGCTACCCCATTTAGTGGGGGTAGAGCCTACTTGCAAGTCTCTCCGACCTTCACAAAAAAAGTTATTCAAGAATATCTCTTTCTCCTATGTGCTTTCATCCCTAACCCTAACCCTTCCGAAAGTCGGAGAAGCTCAAGGATGGTACCGATCGTTGCGCGCAACCCCATTTAGTGGGGGTAAAGCCTACTTGCAAGTCTCTCCGACCTTCACAAAAAAAGTTATTCAAGAATATCTCCTCAGATTTGGGGGAATTTCGTCGGTCGACCTCTTCCGAAGGTCGTACAAGCTCGGGGATGGTACCAATCGATCCGCAGGACCCAAATTAGTCCAGATGCAACCACTTTTCAAGTCTCTCCGACCTTCACAAAAAAAGTTATTCAAGAATATCTCTTTCTCCTATGTGCTTTCATCCCTAACCCTAACCCTAACCCTTCCGAAAGTCGGAGAAGCTCAAGGATGGTACCGATCGATGCGCGCTACCCCATTTAGTGGGGGTAAAGCCTACTTGCAAGTCTCTCCGACCTTCACAAAAAAAGTTATTCAAGAATATCTCTTTCTCCTATGTGCTTTCATCCCTAACCCTAACCCTAACCCTTCCGAAAGTCGGAGAAGCTCAAGGATGGTACCGATCGATGCGCGCAACCCCATTTAGTGGGGGTAGAGCCTACTTGCAAGTCTCTCCGACCTTCACAAAAAAAGTTATTCAAGAATATCTCCTCAGATTTGGGGGAATTTCGTCGGTCGACCTCTTCCGAAGGTCGTACAAGCTCGGGGATGGTACCAATCGATCCGCAGGACCCAAATTAGTCCAGATGCAACCACTTTCCAAGTCTCTCCGACCTTCACAAAAAAAGTTATTCAAGAATATCTCTTTCTCCTATGTGCTTTCATCCCTAACCCTAACCCTTCCGAAAGTCGGAGAAGCTCAAGGATGGTACCGATCGATGCGCGCTACCCCATTTAGTGGGGGTAGAGCCTACTTGCAAGTCTCTCCGACCTTCACAAAAAAAGTTATTCAAGAATATCTCCTCAGATTTGGGGGAATTTCGTCGGTCGACCTCTTCCGAAGGTCGTACAAGCTCGGGGATGGTACCAATCGATCCGCAGGACCCAAATTAGTCCAGATGCAACCACTTTCCAAGTCTCTCCGACCTTCACAAAAAAAGTTATTCAAGAATATCTCTTTCTCCTATGTGCTTTCATCCCTAACCCTAACCCTAACCCTTCCGAAAGTCGGAGAAGCTCAAGGATGGTACCGATCGATGCGCGCTACCCCATTTAGTGGGGGTAGAGCCTACTTGCAAGTCTCTCCGACCTTCACAAAAAAAGTTATTCAAGAATATCTCTTTCTCCTATGTGCTTTCATCCCTAACCCTAACCCTAACCCTTCCGAAAGTCGGAGAAGCTCAAGGATGGTACCGATCGATGCGCGCTACCCCATTTAGTGGGGGTAGAGCCTACTTGCAAGTCTCTCCGACCTTCACAAAAAAAGTTATTCAAGAATATCTCTTTCTCCTATGTGCTTTCATCCCTAACCCTAACCCTAACCCTTCCGAAAGTCGGAGAAGCTCAAGGATGGTACCGATCGATGCGCGCTACCCCATTTAGTGGGGGTAGAGCCTACTTGCAAGTCTCTCCGACCTTCACAAAAAAAGTTATTCAAGAATATCTCTTTCTCCTATGTGCTTTCATCCCTAACCCTAACCCTAACCCTTCCGAAAGTCGGATAAGCTCAAGGATGGTACTGATCGATGCGCGCAACCCCATTTAGTGGGGGTAGAGCCTACTTGCAAGTCTCTCCGACCTTCACAAAAAAAGTTATTCAAGAATATCTCCTCAGATTTGGGGGAATTTCGTCGGTCGACCTCTTCCGAAGGTCGTACAAGCTCGGGGATGGTACCAATCGATCCGCAGGACCCAAATTAGTCCAGATGCAACCACTTTCCAAGTCTCTCCGACCTTCACAAAAAAAGTTATTCAAGAATATCTCTTTCTCCTATGTGCTTTCATCCCTAACCCTAACCCTAACCCTTCCGAAAGTCGGAGAAGCTCAAGGATGGTACCGATCGATGCGCGCTACCCCATTTAGTGGGGGTAGAGCCTACTTGCAAGTCTCTCCGACCTTCACAAAAAAAGTTATTCAAGAATATCTCCTCAGATTTGGGGGAATTTCGTCGGTCGACCTCTTCCGAAGGTCGTACAAGCTCGGGGATGGTACCAATCGATCCGCAGGACCCAAATTAGTCCAGATGCAACCACTTTCCAAGTCTCTCCGACCTTCACAAAAAAAGTTATTCAAGAATATCTCTTTCTCCTATGTGCTTTCATCCCTAACCCTAACCCTAACCCTTCCGAAAGTCGGAGAAGCTCAAGGATGGTACCGATCAATGCGCGCTACCCCATTTAGTGGGGGTAGAGCCTACTTGCAAGTCTCTCCGACCTTCACAAAAAAAGTTATTCAAGAATATCTCTTTCTCCTATGTGCTTTCATCCCTAACCCTAACCCTAACCCTTCCGAAAGTCGGAGAAGCTCAAGGATGGTACCGATCGATGCGCGCTACCCCATTTAGTGGGGGTAGAGCCTACTTGCAAGTCTCTCCGACCTTCACAAAAAAAGTTATTCAAGAATATCTCTTTCTCCTATGTGCTTTCATCCCTAACCCTAACCCTAACCCTTCCGAAAGTCGGAGAAGCTCAAGGATGGTACCGATCGATGCGCGCTACCCCATTTAGTGGGGGTAGAGCCTACTTGCAAGTCTCTCCGACCTTCACAAAAAAAGTTATTCAAGAATATCTCCTCAGATTTGGGGGAATTTCGTCGGTCGACCTCTTCCGAAGGTCGTACAAGCTCGGGGATGGTACCAATCGATCCGCAGGACCCAAATTAGTCCAGATGCAACCACTTTCCAAGTCTCTTCGACCTTCACAAAAAAAGTTATTCAAGAATATTTCTTTCTCCTATGTGCTTTCATCCCTAACCCTAACCCTTCCGAAAGTCGGAGAAGCTCAAGGATGGTACCGATCGATGCGCGCTACCCCATTTAGTGGGGGTAGAGCCTACTTGCAAGTCTCTCCGACCTTCACAAAAAAAGTTATTCAAGAATATCTCTTTCTCCTATGTGCTTTCATCCCTAACCCTAACCCTAACCCTTCCGAAAGTCGGAGAAGCTCAAGGATGGTACCGATCGATGTGCGCTACCCCATTTAGTGGGGGTAGAGCCTACTTGCAAGTCTCTCCGACCTTCACAAAAAAAGTTATTCAAGAATATCTCCTCAGATTTGGGGGAATTTCGTCGGTCGACCTCTTCCGAAGGTCGTACAAGCTCGGGGATGGTACCAATCGATCCGCAGGACCCAAATTAGTCCAGATGCAACCACTTTCCAAGTCTCTCCGACCTTCACAAAAAAAGTTATTCAAGAATATCTCTTTCTCCTATGTGCTTTCATCCCTAACCCTAACCCTAACCCTTCCGAAAGTCGGAGAAGCTCAAGGATGGTACCGATCAATGCGCGCTACCCCATTTAGTGGGGGTAGAGCCTACTTGCAAGTCTCTCCGACCTTCACAAAAAAAGTTATTCAAGAATATCTCTTTCTCCTATGTGCTTTCATCCCTAACCCTAACCCTAACCCTTCCGAAAGTCGGAGAAGCTCAAGGATGGTACCGATCGATGCGCGCTACCCCATTTAGTGGGGGTAGAGCCTACTTGCAAGTCTCTCCGACCTTCACAAAAAAAGTTATTCAAGAATATCTCTTTCTCCTATGTGCTTTCATCCCTAACCCTAACCCTAACCCTTCCGAAAGTCGGAGAAGCTCAAGGATGGTACCGATCGATGCGCGCTACCCCATTTAGTGGGGGTAGAGCCTACTTGCAAGTCTCTCCGACCTTCACAAAAAAAGTTATTCAAGAATATCTCCTCAGATTTGGGGGAATTTCGTCGGTCGACCTCTTCCGAAGGTCGTACAAGCTCGGGGATGGTACCAATCGATCCGCAGGACCCAAATTAGTCCAGATGCAACCACTTTCCAAGTCTCTTCGACCTTCACAAAAAAAGTTATTCAAGAATATTTCTTTCTCCTATGTGCTTTCATCCCTAACCCTAACCCTTCCGAAAGTCGGAGAAGCTCAAGGATGGTACCGATCGATGCGCGCTACCCCATTTAGTGGGGGTAGAGCCTACTTGCAAGTCTCTCCGACCTTCACAAAAAAAGTTATTCAAGAATATCTCTTTCTCCTATGTGCTTTCATCCCTAACCCTAACCCTAACCCTTCCGAAAGTCGGAGAAGCTCAAGGATGGTACCGATCGATGCGCGCTACCCCATTTAGTGGGGGTAGAGCCTACTTGCAAGTCTCTCCGACCTTCACAAAAAAAGTTATTCAAGAATATCTCTTTCTCCTATGTGCTTTCATCCCTAACCCTAACCCTAACCCTTCCGAAAGTCGGAGAAGCTCAAGGATGGTACTGATCGATGCGCGCTACCCCATTTAGTGGGGGTAGAGCCTACTTGCAAGTCTCTCCGACCTTCACAAAAAAAGTTATTCAAGAATATCTCTTTCTCCTATGTGCTTTCATCCCTAACCCTAACCCTTCCGAAAGTCGGAGAAGCTCAAGGATGGTACCGATCGATGCGCGCTACCCCATTTAGTGGGGGTAGAGCCTACTTGCAAGTCTCTCCGACCTTCACAAAAAAAGTTATTCAAGAATATCTCTTTCTCCTATGTGCTTTCATCCCTAACCCTAACCCTTCCGAAAGTCGGAGAAGCTCAAGGATGGTACCGATCGTTGCGCGCAACCCCATTTAGTGGGGGTAGAGCCTACTTGCAAGTCTCTCCGACCTTCACAAAAAAAGTTATTCAAGAATATCTCCTCAGATTTGGGGGAATTTCGTCGGTCGACCTCTTCCGAAGGTCGTACAAGCTCGGGGATGGTACCAATCGATCCGCAGGACCCAAATTAGTCCAGATGCAACCACTTTTCAAGTCTCTCCGACCTTCACAAAAAAAGTTATTCAAGAATATCTCTTTCTCCTATGTGCTTTCATCCCTAACCCTAACCCTAACCCTTCCGAAAGTCGGAGAAGCTCAAGGATGGTACCGATCGATGCGCGCTACCCCATTTAGTGGGGGTAAAGCCTACTTGCAAGTCTCTCCGACCTTCACAAAAAAAGTTATTCAAGAATATCTCTTTCTCCTATGTGCTTTCATCCCTAACCCTAACCCTAACCCTTCCGAAAGTCGGAGAAGCTCAAGGATGGTACCGATCGATGCGCGCAACCCCATTTAGTGGGGGTAGAGCCTACTTGCAAGTCTCTCCGACCTTCACAAAAAAAGTTATTCAAGAATATCTCCTCAGATTTGGGGGAATTTCGTCGGTCGACCTCTTCCGAAGGTCGTACAAGCTCGGGGATGGTACCAATCGATCCGCAGGACCCAAATTAGTCCAGATGCAACCACTTTCCAAGTCTCTCCGACCTTCACAAAAAAAGTTATTCAAGAATATCTCTTTCTCCTATGTGCTTTCATCCCTAACCCTAACCCTTCCGAAAGTCGGAGAAGCTCAAAGATGGTACCGATCGATGCGCGCTACCCCATTTAGTGGGGGTAGAGCCTACTTGCAAGTCTCTCCGACCTTCACAAAAAAAGTTATTCAAGAATATCTCCTCAGATTTGGGGGAATTTCGTCGGTCGACCTCTTCCGAAGGTCGTACAAGCTCGGGGATGGTACCAATCGATCCGCAGGACCCAAATTAGTCCAGATGCAACCACTTTCCAAGTCTCTCCGACCTTCACAAAAAAAGTTATTCAAGAATATCTCTTTCTCCTATGTGCTTTCATCCCTAACCCTAACCCTAACCCTTCCGAAAGTCGGAGAAGCTCAAGGATGGTACCGATCGATGCGCGCTACCCCATTTAGTGGGGGTAGAGCCTACTTGCAAGTCTCTCCGACCTTCACAAAAAAAGTTATTCAAGAATATCTCTTTCTCCTATGTGCTTTCATCCCTAACCCTAACCCTAACCCTTCCGAAAGTCGGAGAAGCTCAAGGATGGTACCGATCGATGCGCGCTACCCCATTTAGTGGGGGTAGAGCCTACTTGCAAGTCTCTCCGACCTTCACGAAAAAAGTTATTCAAGAATATCTCTTTCTCCTATGTGCTTTCATCCCTAACCCTAACCCTAACCCTTCCGAAAGTCGGAGAAGCTCAAGGATGGTACCGATCGATGCGCGCTACCCCATTTAGTGGGGGTAGAGCCTACTTGCAAGTCTCTCCGACCTTCACAAAAAAAGTTATTCAAGAATATCTCCTCAGATTTGGGGGAATTTCGTCGGTCGACCTCTTCCGAAGGTCGTACAAGCTCGGGGATGGTACCAATCGATCCGCAGGACCCAAATTAGTCCAGATGCAACCACTTTCCAAGTCTCTCCGACCTTCACAAAAAAAGTTATTCAAGAATATCTCTTTCTCCTATGTGCTTTCATCCCTAACCCTAACCCTAACCCTTCCGAAAGTCGGAGAAGCTCAAGGATGGTACCGATCAATGCGCGCTACCCCATTTAGTGGGGGTAGAGCCTACTTGCAAGTCTCTCCGACCTTCACAAAAAAAGTTATTCAAGAATATCTCTTTCTCCTATGTGCTTTCATCCCTAACCCTAACCCTAACCCTTCCGAAAGTCGGAGAAGCTCAAGGATGGTACCGATCGATGCGCGCTACCCCATTTAGTGGGGGTAGAGCCTACTTGCAAGTCTCTCCGACCTTCACAAAAAAAGTTATTCAAGAATATCTCCTCAGATTTGGGGGAATTTCGTCGGTCGACCTCTTCCGAAGGTCGTACAAGCTCGGGGATGGTACCAATCGATCCGCAGGACCCAAATTAGTCCAGATGCAACCACTTTCCAAGTCTTTCCGACCTTCACAAAAAAAGTTATTCAAGAATATCTCTTTCTCCTATGTGCTTTCATCCCTAACCCTAACCCTAACCCTTCCGAAAGTCGGAGAAGCTCAAGGATGGTACCGATCGATGCGCGCTACCCCATTTAGTGGGGGTAGAGGATACTTGCAAGTCTCTCCGACCTTCACAAAAAAAGTTATTCAAGAATATCTCCTCAGATTTGGGGGAATTTCGTCGGTCGACCTCTTCCGAAGGTCGTACAAGCTCGGGGATGGTACCAATCGATCCGCAGGACCCAAATTAGTCCAGATGCAACCACTTTTCAAGTCTCTCCGACCTTCACAAAAAAAGTTATTCAAGAATATCTCTTTCTCCTATGTGCTTTCATCCCTAACCCTAACCCTAACCCTTCCGAAAGTCGGAGAAGCTCAAGGATGGTACCGATCGATGCGCGCTACCCCATTTAGTGGGGGTAGAGCCTACTTGCAAGTCTCTCCGACCTTCACAAAAAAAGTTATTCAAGAATATCTCTTTCTCCTATGTGCTTTCATCCCTAACCCTAACCCTAACCCTTTCGAAAGTCGGAGAAGCTCAAGGATGGTACCGATCGATGCGCGCTACCCCATTTAGTGGGGGTAGAGCCTACTTGCAAGTCTCTCCGACCTTCACAAAAAAAGTTATTCAAGAATATCTCCTCAGATTTGGGGGAATTTCGTCGGTCGACCTCTTCCGAAGGTCGTACAAGCTCGGGGATGGTTTCAATCGATCCGCAGGACCCAAATTAGTCCAGATGCAACCACTTTCCAAGTCTCTCCGACCTTCACAAAAAAAGTTATTCAAGAATATCTCTTTCTCCTATGCGCTTTCATCCCTAACCCTAACCCTAACCCTTCCGAAAGTCGGAGAAGCTCAAGGATGGTACCGATCGATGCGCGCTACCCCATTTAGTTCGGGTAGAGCCTACTTGCAAGTCTCTCCGACCTTCACAAAAAAAGTTATTCAAGAATATCTCTTTCTCCTATGTGCTTTCATCCCTAACCCTAACCCTAACCCTTCCGAAAGTCGGAGAAGCTCAAGGATGGTACCGATCGATGCGTGCTACCCCATTTAGTGGGGGTAGAGCCTACTTGCAAGTCTCTCCGACCTTCACAAAAAAAGTTATTCAAGAATATCTCTTTCTCCTATGTGCTTTCATCCCTAACCCTAACCCTAACCCTTCCGAAAGTCGGAGAAGCTCAAGGATGGTACCGATCGATGCGCGCAACCCCATTTAGTGGGGGTAAAGCCTACTTGCAAGTCTCTCCGACCTTCACAAAAAAAGTTATTCAAGAATATCTCTTTCTCCTATGTGCTTTCATCCCTAACCCTAACCCTAACCCTTCCGAAAGTCGGAGAAGCTCAAGGATGGTACTGATCGATGCGCGCAACCCCATTTAGTGGGGGTAGAGCCTACTTGCAAGTCTCTCCGACCTTCACAAAAAAAGTTATTCAAGAATATCTCCTCAGATTTGGGGGAATTTCGTCGGTCGACCTCTTTCGAAGGTCGTACAAGCTCGGGGATGGTACCAATCGATCCGCAGGACCCAAATTAGTCCAGATGCAACCACTTTCCAAGTCTCTCCGACCTTCACAAAAAAAGTTATTCAAGAATATCTCTTTCTCCTATGTGCTTTCATCCCTAACCCTAACCCTAACCCTTCCGAAAGTCGGAGAAGCTCAAGGATGGTACCGATCGATGCGCGCTACCCCATTTAGTGGGGGTAGAGCCTACTTGCAAGTCTCTCCGACCTTCACAAAAAAAGTTATTCAAGAATATCTCTTTCTCCTATGTGCTTTCATCCCTAACCCTAACCCTAACCCTTCCGAAAGTCGGAGAAGCTCAAGGATGGTACCGATCGATGCGCGCTACCCCATTTAGTGGGGGTAGAGCCTACTTGCAAGTCTCTCCGACCTTCACAAAAAAAGTTATTCAAGAATATCTCCTCAGATTTGGGGGAATTTCGTCGGTCGACCTCTTCCGAAGGTCGTACAAGCTCGGGGATGGTACCAATCGATCCGCAGGACCCAAATTAGTCCAGATGCAACCACTTTCCAAGTCTCTTCGACCTTCACAAAAAAAGTTATTCAAGAATATTTCTTTCTCCTATGTGCTTTCATCCCTAACCCTAACCCTTCCGAAAGTCGGAGAAGCTCAAGGATGGTACCGATCGATGCGCGCTACCCCATTTAGTGGGGGTAGAGCCTACTTGCAAGTCTCTCCGACCTTCACAAAAAAAGTTATTCAAGAATATCTCTTTCTCCTATGTGCTTTCATCCCTAACCCTAACCTTAACCCTTCCGAAAGTCGGAGAAGCTCAAGGATGGTACCGATCGATGCGCGCTACCCCATTTAGTGGGGGTAGAGCCTACTTGCAAGTCTCTCCGACCTTCACAAAAAAAGTTATTCAAGAATATCTCTTTCTCCTATGTGCTTTCATCCCTAACCCTAACCCTAACCCTTCCGAAAGTCGGAGAAGCTCAAGGATGGTACTGATCGATGCGCGCTACCCCATTTAGTGGGGGTAGAGCCTACTTGCAAGTCTCTCCGACCTTCACAAAAAAAGTTATTCAAGAATATCTCTTTCTCCTATGTGCTTTCATCCCTAACCCTAACCCTTCCGAAAGTCGGAGAAGCTCAAGGATGGTACCGATCGATGCGCGCTACCCCATTTAGTGGGGGTAGAGCCTACTTGCAAGTCTCTCCGACCTTCACAAAAAAAGTTATTCAAGAATATCTCTTTCTCCTATGTGCTTTCATCCCTAACCCTAACCCTTCCGAAAGTCGGAGAAGCTCAAGGATGGTACCGATCGTTGCGCGCAACCCCATTTAGTGGGGGTAGAGCCTACTTGCAAGTCTCTCCGACCTTCACAAAAAAAGTTATTCAAGAATATCTCCTCAGATTTGGGGGAATTTCGTCGGTCGACCTCTTCCGAAGGTCGTACAAGCTCGGGGATGGTACCAATCGATCCGCAGGACCCAAATTAGTCCAGATGCAACCACTTTTCAAGTCTCTCCGACCTTCACAAAAAAAGTTATTCAAGAATATCTCTTTCTCCTATGTGCTTTCATCCCTAACCCTAACCCTAACCCTTCCGAAAGTCGGAGAAGCTCAAGGATGGTACCGATCGATGCGCGCTACCCCATTTAGTGGGGGTAAAGCCTACTTGCAAGTCTCTCCGACCTTCACAAAAAAAGTTATTCAAGAATATCTCTTTCTCCTATGTGCTTTCATCCCTAACCCTAACCCTAACCCTTCCGAAAGTCGGAGAAGCTCAAGGATGGTACCGATCGATGCGCGCAACCCCATTTAGTGGGGGTAGAGCCTACTTGCAAGTCTCTCCGACCTTCACAAAAAAAGTTATTCAAGAATATCTCCTCAGATTTGGGGGAATTTCGTCGGTCGACCTCTTCCGAAGGTCGTACAAGCTCGGGGATGGTACCAATCGATCCGCAGGACCCAAATTAGTCCAGATGCAACCACTTTCCAAGTCTCTCCGACCTTCACAAAAAAAGTTATTCAAGAATATCTCTTTCTCCTATGTGCTTTCATCCCTAACCCTAACCCTTCCGAAAGTCGGAGAAGCTCAAAGATGGTACCGATCGATGCGCGCTACCCCATTTAGTGGGGGTAGAGCCTACTTGCAAGTCTCTCCGACTTTCACAAAAAAAGTTATTCAAGAATATCTCCTCAGATTTGGGGGAATTTCGTCGGTCGACCTCTTCCGAAGGTCGTACAAGCTCGGGGATGGTACCAATCGATCCGCAGGACCCAAATTAGTCCAGATGCAACCACTTTCCAAGTCTCTCCGACCTTCACAAAAAAAGTTATTCAAGAATATCTCTTTCTCCTATGTGCTTTCATCCCTAACCCTAACCCTAACCCTTCCGAAAGTCGGAGAAGCTCAAGGATGGTACCGATCGATGCGCGCTACCCCATTTAGTGGGGGTAGAGCCTACTTGCAAGTCTCTCCGACCTTCACAAAAAAAGTTATTCAAGAATATCTCTTTCTCCTATGTGCTTTCATCCCTAACCCTAACCCTAACCCTTCCGAAAGTCGGAGAAGCTCAAGGATGGTACCGATCGATGCGCGCTACCCCATTTAGTGGGGGTAGAGCCTACTTGCAAGTCTCTCCGACCTTCACGAAAAAAGTTATTCAAGAATATCTCTTTCTCCTATGTGCTTTCATCCCTAACCCTAACCCTAACCCTTCCGAAAGTCGGAGAAGCTCAAGGATGGTACCGATCGATGCGCGCTACCCCATTTAGTGGGGGTAGAGCCTACTTGCAAGTCTCTCCGACCTTCACAAAAAAAGTTATTCAAGAATATCTCCTCAGATTTGGGGGAATTTCGTCGGTCGACCTCTTCCGAAGGTCGTACAAGCTCGGGGATGGTACCAATCGATCCGCAGGACCCAAATTAGTCCAGATGCAACCACTTTCCAAGTCTCTCCGACCTTCACAAAAAAAGTTATTCAAGAATATCTCTTTCTCCTATGTGCTTTCATCCCTAACCCTAACCCTAACCCTTCCGAAAGTCGGAGAAGCTCAAGGATGGTACCGATCAATGCGCGCTACCCCATTTAGTGGGGGTAGAGCCTACTTGCAAGTCTCTCCGACCTTCACAAAAAAAGTTATTCAAGAATATCTCTTTCTCCTATGTGCTTTCATCCCTAACCCTAACCCTAACCCTTCCGAAAGTCGGAGAAGCTCAAGGATGGTACCGATCGATGCGCGCTACCCCATTTAGTGGGGGTAGAGCCTACTTGCAAGTCTCTCCGACCTTCACAAAAAAAGTTATTCAAGAATATCTCCTCAGATTTGGGGGAATTTCGTCGGTCGACCTCTTCCGAAGGTCGTACAAGCTCGGGGATGGTACCAATCGATCCGCAGGACCCAAATTAGTCCAGATGCAACCACTTTCCAAGTCTTTCCGACCTTCACAAAAAAAGTTATTCAAGAATATCTCTTTCTCCTATGTGCTTTCATCCCTAACCCTAACCCTAACCCTTCCGAAAGTCGGAGAAGCTCAAGGATGGTACCGATCGATGCGCGCTACCCCATTTAGTGGGGGTAGAGGATACTTGCAAGTCTCTCCGACCTTCACAAAAAAAGTTATTCAAGAATATCTCCTCAGATTTGGGGGAATTTCGTCGGTCGACCTCTTCCGAAGGTCGTACAAGCTCGGGGATGGTACCAATCGATCCGCAGGACCCAAATTAGTCCAGATGCAACCACTTTTCAAGTCTCTCCGACCTTCACAAAAAAAGTTATTCAAGAATATCTCTTTCTCCTATGTGCTTTCATCCCTAACCCTAACCCTAACCCTTCCGAAAGTCGGAGAAGCTCAAGGATGGTACCGATCGATGCGCGCTACCCCATTTAGTGGGGGTAGAGCCTACTTGCAAGTCTCTCCGACCTTCACAAAAAAAGTTATTCAAGAATATCTCTTTCTCCTATGTGCTTTCATCCCTAACCCTAACCCTAACCCTTTCGAAAGTCGGAGAAGCTCAAGGATGGTACCGATCGATGCGCGCTACCCCATTTAGTGGGGGTAGAGCCTACTTGCAAGTCTCTCCGACCTTCACAAAAAAAGTTATTCAAGAATATCTCCTCAGATTTGGGGGAATTTCGTCGGTCGACCTCTTCCGAAGGTCGTACAAGCTCGGGGATGGTTTCAATCGATCCGCAGGACCCAAATTAGTCCAGATGCAACCACTTTCCAAGTCTCTCCGACCTTCACAAAAAAAGTTATTCAAGAATATCTCTTTCTCCTATGCGCTTTCATCCCTAACCCTAACCCTAACCCTTCCGAAAGTCGGAGAAGCTCAAGGATGGTACCGATCGATGCGCGCTACCCCATTTAGTTCGGGTAGAGCCTACTTGCAAGTCTCTCCGACCTTCACAAAAAAAGTTATTCAAGAATATCTCTTTCTCCTATGTGCTTTCATCCCTAACCCTAACCCTAACCCTTCCGAAAGTCGGAGAAGCTCAAGGATGGTACCGATCGATGCGTGCTACCCCATTTAGTGGGGGTAGAGCCTACTTGCAAGTCTCTCCGACCTTCACAAAAAAAGTTATTCAAGAATATCTCTTTCTCCTATGTGCTTTCATCCCTAACCCTAACCCTAACCCTAACCCTTCCGAAAGTCGGAGAAGCTCAAGGATGGTACCGATCGATGCGCGCAACCCCATTTAGTGGGGGTAAAGCCTACTTGCAAGTCTCTCCGACCTTCACAAAAAAAGTTATTCAAGAATATCTCTTTCTCCTATGTGCTTTCATCCCTAACCCTAACCCTAACCCTTCCGAAAGTCGGAGAAGCTCAAGGATGGTACTGATCGATGCGCGCAACCCCATTTAGTGGGGGTAGAGCCTACTTGCAAGTCTCTCCGACCTTCACAAAAAAAGTTATTCAAGAATATCTCCTCAGATTTGGGGGAATTTCGTCGGTCGACCTCTTTCGAAGGTCGTACAAGCTCGGGGATGGTACCAATCGATCCGCAGGACCCAAATTAGTCCAGATGCAACCACTTTCCAAGTCTCTCCGACCTTCACAAAAAAAGTTATTCAAGAATATCTCTTTCTCCTATGTGCTTTCATCCCTAACCCTAACCCTAACCCTTCCGAAAGTCGGAGAAGCTCAAGGATGGTACCGATCGATGCGCGCTACCCCATTTAGTGGGGGTAGAGCCTACTTGCAAGTCTCTCCGACCTTCACAAAAAAAGTTATTCAAGAATATCTCCTCAGATTTGGGGGAATTTCGTCGGTCGACCTCTTCCGAAGGTCGTACAAGCTCGGGGATGGTACCAATCGATCCGCAGGACCCAAATTAGTCCAGATGCAACCACTTTCCAAGTCTCTCCGACCTTCACAAAAAAAGTTATTCAAGAATATGTCTTTCTCCTATGTGCTTTCATCCCTAACCCTAACCCTAACCCTTCCGAAAGTCGGAGAAGCTCAAGGATGGTACCGATCAATGCGCGCTACCCCATTTAGTGGGGGTAGAGCCTACTTGCAAGTCTCTCCGACCTTCACAAAAAAAGTTATTCAAGAATATCTCTTTCTCCTATGTGCTTTCATCCCTAACCCTAACCCTTCCGAAAGTCGGAGAAGCTCAAGGATGGTACCGATCGATGCGCGCTACCCCATTTAGTGGGGGTAGAGCCTACTTGCAAGTCTCTCCGACCTTCACAAAAAAAGTTATTCAAGAATATCTCCTCAGATTTGGGGGAATTTCGTCGGTCGACCTCTTCCGAAGGTCGTACAAGCTCGGGGATGGTACCAATCGATCTGCAGGACCCAAATTAGTCCAGATGCAACCACTTTCCAAGTCTGTCCGACCTTCACAAAAAAAGTTATTCAAGAATATCTCTTTCTCCTATGTGCTTTCATCCCTAACCCTAACCCTAACCCTTCCGAAAGTCGGAGAAGCTCAAGGATGGTACCGATCGATGCGCGCTACCCCATTTAGTGGGGGTAGAGGATACTTGCAAGTCTCTCCGACCTTCACAAAAAAAGTTATTCAAGAATATCTCCTCAGATTTGGGGGAATTTCGTCGGTCGACCTCTTCCGAAGGTCGTACAAGCTCGGGGATGGTACCAATCGATCCGCAGGACCCAAATTAGTCCAGATGCAACCACTTTCCAAGTCTCTCCGACCTTCACAAAAAAAGTTATTCAAGAATATCTCTTTCTCCTATGTGCTTTCATCCCTAACCCTAACCCTAACCCTTCCGAAAGTCGGAGAAGCTCAAGGATGGTACCGATCGATGCGCGCTACCCCATTTAGTGGGGGTAGAGCCTACTTGCAAGTCTCTCCGACCTTCACAAAAAAAGTTATTCAAGAATATCTCTTTCTCCTATGTGCTTTCATCCCTAACCCTAACCCTAACCCTTCCGAAAGTCGGAGAAGCTCAAGGATGGTACCGATCTATGCTCGCTACCCCATTTAGTGGGGGTAGAGCCTACTTGCAAGTCTCTCCGACCTTCACAAAAAAAGTTATTCAAGAATATCTCCTCAGATTTGGGGGAATTTCGTCGGTCGACCTCTTCCGAAGGTCGTACAAGCTCGGGGATGGTACCAATCGATCCGCAGGACCCAAATTAGTCCAGATGCAACCACTTTTCAAGTCTCTCCGACCTTCACAAAAAAAGTTATTCAAGAATATCTCTTTCTCCTATGTGCTTTCATCCCTAACCCTAACCCTAACCCTTCCGAAAGTCGGAGAAGCTCAAGGATGGTACCGATCGATGCGCGCTACCCCATTTAGTTCGGGTAGAGCCTACTTGCAAGTCTCTCCGACCTTCACAAAAAAAGTTATTCAAGAATATCTCTTTCTCCTATGTGCTTTCATCCCTAACCCTAACCCTAACCCTTCCGAAAGTCGGAGAAGCTCAAGGATGGTACCGATCGATGCGCGCTACCCCATTTAGTGGGGGTAGAGCCTACTTGCAAGTCTCTCCGACCTTCACAAAAAAAGTTATTCAAGAATATCTCTTTCTCCTATGTGCTTTCATCCCTAACCCTAACCCTAACCCTTCCGAAAGTCGGAGAAGCTCAAGGATGGTACCGATCGATGCGCGCAACCCCATTTAGTGGGGGTAGAGCCTACTTGCAAGTCTCTCCGACCTTCACAAAAAAAGTTATTCAAGAATATCTCCTCAGATTTGGGGGAATTTCGTCGGTCGACCTCTTCCGAAGGTCGTACAAGCTCGGGGATGGTACCAATCGATCCGCAGGACCCAAATTAGTCCAGATGCAACCACTTTCCAAGTCTCTCCGACCTTCACAAAAAAAGTTATTCAAGAATATGTCTTTCTCCTATGTGCTTTCATCCCTAACCCTAACCCTAACCCTTCCGAAAGTCGGAGAAGCTCAAGGATGGTACCGATCGATGCGCGCTACCCCATTTAGTGGGGGTAAAGCCTACTTGCAAGTCTCTCCGACCTTCACAAAAAAAGTTATTCAAGAATATCTCTTTCTCCTATGTGCTTTCATCCCTAACCCTAACCCTAACCCTTCCGAAAGTCGGAGTAGCTCAAGGATGGTACCGATCGATGCGCGCAACCCCATTTAGTGGGGGTAGAGCCTACTTGCAAGTCTCTCCGACCTTCACAAAAAAAGTTATTCAAGAATATCTCCTCAGATTTGGGGGAATTTCGTCGGTCGACCTCTTCCAAAGGTCGTACAAGCTCGGGGATGGTACCAATCGATCCGCAGGACCCAAATTAGTCCAGATGCAACCACTTTCCAAGTCTCTCCGACCTTCACAAAAAAAGTTATTCAAGAATATCTCTTTCTCCTATGTGCTTTCATCCCTAACCCTAACCCTTCCGAAAGTCGGAGAAGCTCAAGGATGGTACCGATCGATGCGCGCTACCCCATTTAGTGGGGGTAGAGCCTACTTGCAAGTCTCTCCGACCTTCACAAAAAAAGTTATTCAAGAATATCTCCTCAGATTTGGGGGAATTTCGTCGGTCGACCTCTTTCGAAGGTCGTACAAGCTCGGGGATGGTACCAATCGATCTGCAGGACCCAAATTAGTCCAGATGCAACCACTTTCCAAGTCTCTCCGACCTTCACAAAAAAAGTTATTCAAGAATATCTCTTTCTCCTATGTGCTTTCATCCCTAACCCTAACCCTAACCCTTCCGAAAGTCGGAGAAGCTCAAGGATGGTACCGATCGATGCGCGCTACCCCATTTAGTGGGGGTAGAGCCTACTTGCAAGTCTCTCCGACCTTCACAAAAAAAGTTATTCAAGAATATCTCCTCAGATTTGGGGGAATTTCGTCGGTCGACCTCTTCCAAAGGTCGTACAAGCTCGGGGATGGTACCAATCGATCCGCAGGACCCAAATTAGTCCAGATGCAACCACTTTCCAAGTCTCTCCGACCTTCACAAAAAAAGTTATTCAAGAATATCTCTTTCTCCTATGTGCTTTCATCCCTAACCCTAACCCTTCCGAAAGTCGGAGAAGCTCAAGGATGGTACCGATCGATGCGCGCTACCCCATTTAGTGGGGGTAGAGCCTACTTGCAAGTCTCTCCGACCTTCACAAAAAAAGTTATTCAAGAATATCTCCTCAGATTTGGGGGAATTTCGTCGGTCGACCTCTTTCGAAGGTCGTACAAGCTCGGGGATGGTACCAATCGATCTGCAGGACCCAAATTAGTCCAGATGCAACCACTTTCCAAGTCTCTCCGACCTTCACAAAAAAAGTTATTCAAGAATATCTCTTTCTCCTATGTGCTTTCATCCCTAACCCTAACCCTAACCCTTCCGAAAGTCGGAGAAGCTCAAAGATGGTACCGATCGATGCGCGCTACCCCATTTAGTGGGGGTAGAGCCTACTTGCAAGTCTCTCCGACCTTCACAAAAAAAGTTATTCAAGAATATCTCTTTCTCCTATGTGCTTTCATCCCTAACCCTAACCCTAACCCTTCCGAAAGTCGGAGAAGCTCAAAGATGGTACCGATCGATGCGCGCTACCCCATTTAGTGGGGGTAGAGCCTACTTGCAAGTCTCTCCGACTTTCACAAAAAAAGTTATTCAAGAATATCTCTTTCTCCTATGTGCTTTCATCCCTAACCCTAACCCTTCCGAAAGTCGGAGAAGCTCAAGGATGGTACTGAATGATGCGCGCTACCCCATTTAGTGGGGGTAGAGCCTACTTGCAAGTCTCTCCGACCTTCACAAAAAAAGTTATTCAAGAATATCTCTTTCTCCTATGTGCTTTCATCCCTAACCCTAACCCTAACCCTTCCGAAAGTCGGAGAAGCTCAAGGATGGTACTGATCGATGCGCGCAACCCCATTTAGTGGGGGTAGAGCCTACTTGCAAGTCTCTCCGACCTTCACAAAAAAAGTTATTCAAGAATATCTCCTCAGATTTGGGGGAATTTCGTCGGTCGACCTCTTCCGAAGGTCGTACAAGCTCGGAGATGGTACCAATCGATCCGCAGGACCCAAATTAGTCCAGATGCAACCACTTTTCAAGTCTCTCCGACCTTCACAAAAAAAGTTATTCAAGAATATCTCTTTCTCCTATGTGCTTTCATCCCTAACCCTAACCCTAACCCTTCCGAAAGTCGGAGAAGCTCAAGGATGGTACCGATCGATGCGCGCTACCCCATTTAGTGGGGGTAGAGCCTACTTGCAAGTCTCTCCGACCTTCACAAAAAAAGTTATTCAAGAATATCTCCTCAGATTTGGGGGAATTTCGTCGGTCGACCTCTTCCGAAGGTCGTACAAGCTCGGGGATGGTACCAATCGATCCGCAGGACCCAAATTAGTCCAGATGCAACCACTTTTCAAGTCTCTCCGACCTTCACAAAAAAAGTTATTCAAGAATATCTCTTTCTCCTATGTGCTTTCATCCCTAACCCTAACCCTAACCCTTCCGAAAGTCGGAGAAGCTCAAGGATGGTACCGATCGATGCGCGCTACCCCATTTAGTTCGGGTAGAGCCTACTTGCAAGTCTCTCCGACCTTCACAAAAAAAGTTATTCAAGAATATCTCTTTCTCCTATGTGCTTTCATCCCTAACCCTAACCCTAACCCTTCCGAAAGTCGGAGAAGCTCAAGGATGGTACTGATCGATGCGCGCTACCCCATTTAGTGGGGGTAGAGCCTACTTGCAAGTCTCTCCGACCTTCACAAAAAAAGTTATTCAAGAATATCTCTTTCTCCTATGTGCTTTCATCCCTAACCCTAACCCTAACCCTTCCGAAAGTCGGAGAAGCTCAAGGATGGTACCGATCGATGCGCGCTACCCCATTTAGTGGGGGTAGAGCCTACTTGCAAGTCTCTCCGACCTTCACAAAAAAAGTTATTCAAGAATATCTCCTCAGATTTGGGGGAATTTCGTCGGTCGACCTCTTCCGAAGGTCGTACAAGCTCGGGGATGGTACCAATCGATCCGCAGGACCCAAATTAGTCCAGATGCAACCACTTTTCAAGTCTCTCCGACCTTCACAAAAAAAGTTATTCAAGAATATCTCTTTCTCCTATGTGCTTTCATCCCTAACCCTAACCCTAACCCTTCCGAAAGTCGGAGAAGCTCAAGGATGGTACCGATCGATGCGCGCTACCCCATTTAGTTCGGGTAGAGCCTACTTGCAAGTCTCTCCGACCTTCACAAAAAAAGTTATTCAAGAATATCTCTTTCTCCTATGTGCTTTCATCCCTAACCCTAACCCTAACCCTTCCGAAAGTCGGAGAAGCTCAAGGATGGTACTGATCGATGCGCGCTACCCCATTTAGTGGGGGTAGAGCCTACTTGCAAGTCTCTCCGACCTTCACAAAAAAAGTTATTCAAGAATATCTCTTTCTCCTATGTGCTTTCATCCCTAACCCTAACCCTAACCCTTCCGAAAGTCGGAGAAGCTCAAGGATGGTACCGATCGATGCGCGCAACCCCATTTAGTGGGGGTAGAGCCTACTTGCAAGTCTCTCCGACCTTCACAAAAAAAGTTATTCAAGAATATCTCCTCAGATTTGGGGGAATTTCGTCGGTCGACCTCTTCCGAAGGTCGTACAAGCTCGGGGATGGTACCAATCGATCCGCAGGACCCAAATTAGTCCAGATGCAACCACTTTCCAAGTCTCTCCGACCTTCACAAAAAAAGTTATTCAAGAATATCTCTTTCTCCTATGTGCTTTCATCCCTAACCCTAACCCTAACCCTTCCGAAAGTCGGAGAAGCTCAAGGATGGTACCGATCGATGCGCGCTACCCCATTTAGTGGGGGTAAAGCCTACTTGCAAGTCTCTCCGACCTTCACAAAAAAAGTTATTCAAGAATATCTCTTTCTCCTATGTGCTTTCATCCCTAACCCTAACCCTAACCCTTCCGAAAGTCGGAGAAGCTCAAGGATGGTACCGATCGATGCGCGCAACCCCATTTAGTGGGGGTAGAGCCTACTTGCAAGTCTCTCCAACCTTCACAAAAAAAGTTATTCAAGAATATCTCCTCAGATTTGGGGGAATTTCGTCGGTCGACCTCTTCCGAAGGTCGTACAAGCTCGGGGATGGTACCAATCGATCCGCAGGACCCAAATTAGTCCAGATGCAACCACTTTTCAAGTCTCTCCGACCTTCACAAAAAAAGTTATTCAAGAATATCTCTTTCTCCTATGTGCTTTCATCCCTAACCCTAACCCTAACCCTTCCGAAAGTCGGAGAAGCTCAAGGATGGTACCGATCGATGCGCGCTACCCCATTTAGTTCGGGTAGAGCCTACTTGCAAGTCTCTCCGACCTTCACAAAAAAAGTTATTCAAGAATATCTCTTTCTCCTATGTGCTTTCATCCCTAACCCTAACCCTAACCCTTCCGAAAGTCGGAGAAGCTCAAGGATGGTACTGATCGATGCGCGCTACCCCATTTAGTGGGGGTAGAGCCTACTTGCAAGTCTCTCCGACCTTCACAAAAAAAGTTATTCAAGAATATCTCTTTCTCCTATGTGCTTTCATCCCTAACCCTAACCCTAACCCTTCCGAAAGTCGGAGAAGCTCAAGGATGGTACCGATCGATGCGCGCAACCCCATTTAGTGGGGGTAGAGCCTACTTGCAAGTCTCTCCGACCTTCACAAAAAAAGTTATTCAAGAATATCTCCTCAGATTTGGGGGAATTTCGTCGGTCGACCTCTTCCGAAGGTCGTACAAGCTCGGGGATGGTACCAATCGATCCGCAGGACCAAAATTAGTCCAGATGCAACCACTTTCCAAGTCTCTCCGACCTTCACAAAAAAAGTTATTCAAGAATATCTCTTTCTCCTATGTGCTTTCATCCCTAACCCTAACCCTTCCGAAAGTCGGAGAAGCTCAAGGATGGTACCGATCGATGCGCGCTACCCCATTTAGTGGGGGTAGAGCCTACTTGCAAGTCTCTCCGACCTTCACAAAAAAAGTTATTCAAGAATATCTCCTCAGATTTGGGGGAATTTCGTCGGTCGACCTCTTTCGAAGGTCGTACAAGCTCGGGGATGGTACCAATCGATCCGCAGGACCCAAATTAGTCCAGATGCAACCACTTTCCAAGTCTCTCCGACCTTCACAAAAAAAGTTATTCAAGAATATCTCTTTCTCCTATGTGCTTTCATCCCTAACCCTAACCCTAACCCTTCCGAAAGTCGGAGAAGCTCAAGGATGGTACCGATCGATGCGCGCTACCCCATTTAGTGGGGGTAGAGCCTACTTGCAAGTCTCTCCGACCTTCACAAAAAAAGTTATTCAAGAATATCTCTTTCTCCTATGTGCTTTCATCCCTAACCCTAACCCTAACCCTTCCGAAAGTCGGAGAAGCTCAAGGATGGTACCGATCGATGCGCGCTACCCCATTTAGTGGGGGTAGAGCCTACTTGCAAGTCTCTCCGACCTTCACAAAAAAAGTTATTCAAGAATATCTCTTTCTCCTATGTGCTTTCATCCCTAACCCTAACCCTTCCGAAAGTCGGAGAAGCTCAAGGATGGTACTGATCGATGCGCGCTACCCCATTTAGTGGGGGTAGAGCCTACTTGCAAGTCTCTCCGACCTTCACAAAAAAGTTATTCAAGAATATCTCTTTCTCCTATGTGCTTTCATCCCTAACCCTAACCCTAACCCTTCCGAAAGTCGGAGAAGCTCAAGGATGGTACTGATCGATGCGCGCAACCCCATTTAGTGGGGGTAGAGCCTACTTGCAAGTCTCTCCGACCTTCACAAAAAAAGTTATTCAAGAATATCTCCTCAGATTTGGGGGAATTTCGTCGGTCGACCTCTTCCGAAGGTCGTACAAGCTCGGGGATGGTACCAATCGATCCGCAGGACCCGAATTAGTCCAGATGCAACCACTTTCCAAGTCTCTCCGACCTTCACAAAAAAAGTTATTCAAGAATATCTCTTTCTCCTATGTGCTTTCATCCCTAACCCTAACCCTAACCCTTCCGAAAGTCGGAGAAGCTCAAGGATGGTACTGATCGATGCGCGCTACCCCATTTAGTGGGGGTAGAGCCTACTTGCAAGTCTCTCCGACCTTCACAAAAAAAGTTATTCAAGAATATCTCCTCAGATTTGGGGGAATTTCGTCGGTCGACCTCTTCCGAAGGTCGTACAAGCTCAAGGATGGTAGCAATCGATCTGCAGGACCCAAATTAGTCCAGATGCAACCACTTTCCAAGTCTCTCCGACCTTCACAAAAAAAGTTATTCAAGAATATCTCTTTCTCCTATGTGCTTTCATCCCTAACCCTAACCCTAACCCTTCCGAAAGTCGGAGAAGCTCAAAGATGGTACCGATCGATGCGCGCTACCCCATTTAGTGGGGGTAGAGCCTACTTGCAAGTCTCTCCGACCTTCACAAAAAAAGTTATTCAAGAATATCTCTTTCTCCTATGTGCTTTCATCCCTAACCCTAACCCTAACCCTTCCGAAAGTCGGAGAAGCTCAAGGATGGTACCGATCGATGCGCGCTACCCCATTTAGTGGGGGTAGAGCCTACTTGCAAGTCTCTCCGACCTTCACAAAAAAAGTTATTCAAGAATATCTCCTCAGATTTGGGGGAATTTCGTCGGTCGACCTCTTCCGAAGGTCGTACAAGCTCGGGGATGGTACCAATCGATCCGCAGGACCCAAATTAGTCCAGATGCAACCACTTTCCAAGTCTCTCCGACCTTCACAAAAAAAGTTATTCAAGAATATCTCTTTCTCCTATGTGCTTTCATCCCTAACCCTAACCCTAACCCTTCCGAAAGTCGGAGAAGCTCAAGGATGGTACCGATCGATGCGCGCTACCCCATTTAGTGGGGGTAGAGCCTACTTGCAAGTCTCTCCGACCTTTACAAAAAAAGTTATTCAAGAATATCTCTTTCTCCTATGTGCTTTCATCCCTAACCCTAACCCTAACCCTTCCGAAAGTCGGAGAAGCTCAAAGATGGTACCGATCGATGCGCGCTACCCCATTTAGTGGGGGTAGAGCCTACTTGCAAGTCTCTCCGACCTTCACAAAAAAAGTTATTCAAGAATATCTCTTTCTCCTATGTGCTTTCATCCCTAACCCTAACCCTAACCCTTCCGAAAGTCGGAGAAGCTCAAGGATGGTACCGATCGATGCGCGCTACCCCATTTAGTGGGGGTAGAGCCTACTTGCAAGTCTCTCCGACCTTCACAAAAAAAGTTATTCAAGAATATCTCTTTCTCCTATGTGCTTTCATCCCTAACCCTAACCCTTCCAAAAGTCGGAGAAGCTCAAGGATGGTACTGATCGATGCGCGCTACCCCATTAAGTGGGGGTAGAGCCTACTTGCAAGTCTCTCCGACCTTCACAAAAAAAGTTATTCAAGAATATCTCTTTCTCCTATGTGCTTTCATCCCTAACCCTAACCCTAACCCTTCCGAAAGTCGGAGAAGCTCAAGGATGGTACCGATCGATGTGCGCTACCCCATTTAGTGGGGGTAGAGCCTACTTGCAAGTCTCTCCGACCTTCACAAAAAAAGTTATTCAAGAATATCTCCTCAGATTTGGGGGAATTTCGTCGGTCGACCTCTTCCGAAGGTCGTACAAGCTCGGGGATGGTACCAATCGATCCGCAGGACCCAAATTAGTCCAGATGCAACCACTTTCCAAGTCTCTCCGACCTTCACAAAAAAAGTTATTCAAGAATATCTCTTTCTCCTATGTGCTTTCATCCCTAACCCTAACCCTAACCCTTCCGAAAGTCGGAGAAGCTCAAGGATGGTACCGATCGATGCGCGCTACCCCATTTAGTGGGGGTAGAGCCTACTTGCAAGTCTCTCCGACCTTCAAAAAAAAAGTTATTCAAGAATATCTCTTTCTCCTATGTGCTTTCATCCCTAACCCTAACCCTTCCGAAAGTCGGAGAAGCTCAAGGATGGTACCGATCGATGCGCGCTACCCCATTTAGTGGGGGTAGAGCCTACTTGCAAGTCTCTCCGACCTTCACAAAAAAAGTTAATTAAGAATATCTCTTTCTCCTATGTGCTTTCATCCCTAACCCTAACCCTTCCGAAAGTCGGAGAAGCTCAAGGATGGTACCGATCGATGCGCGCTACCCCATTTAGTGGGGGTAGAGCCTACTTGCAAGTCTCTCCGACCTTCACAAAAAAAGTTATTCAAGAATATCTCTTTCTCCTATGTGCTTTCATCCCTAACCCTAACCCTAACCCTTCCGAAAGTCGGAGAAGCTCAAGGATGGTACCGATCGATGCGCGCTACCCCATTTAGTGGGGGTAGAGCCTACTTGCAAGTCTCTCCGACCTTCACAAAAAAAGTTATTTAAGAATATCTCCTCAGATTTGGGGGAATTTCGTCGGTCGACCTCTTCCGAAGGTCGTACAAGCTCGGGGATGGTACCAATCGATCTGCAGGACCCAAATTAGTCCAGATGCAACCACTTTCCAAGTCTCTCCGACCTTCACAAAAAAAGTTATTCAAGAATATCTCTTTCTCCTATGTGCTTTCATCCCTAACCCTAACCCTAACCCTTCCGAAAGTCGGAGAAGCTCAAGGATGGTACCGATCGATGCGCGCTACCCCATTTAGTGGGGGTAGAGCCTACTTGCAAGTCTCTCCGACCTTCACAAAAAAAGTTATTCAAGAATATCTCTTTCTCCTATGTGCTTTCATCCCTAACCCTAACCCTAACCCTTCCGAAAGTCGGAGAAGCTCAAGGATGGTACCGATCGATGCGCGCTACCCCATTTAGTGGGGGTAGAGCCTACTTGCAAGTCTCTCCGACCTTCACAAAAAAAGTTATTCAAGAATATCTCCTCAGATTTGGGGGAATTTCGTCGGTCGACCTCTTCCGAAGGTCGTACAAGCTCGGGGATGGTACCAATCGATCCGCAGGACCCAAATTAGTCCAGATGCAACCACTTTCCAAGTCTCTTCGACCTTCACAAAAAAAGTTATTCAAGAATATTTCTTTCTCCTATGTGCTTTCATCCCTAACCCTAACCCTTCCGAAAGTCGGAGAAGCTCAAGGATGGTACCGATCGATGCGCGCTACCCCATTTAGTGGGGGTAGAGCCTACTTGCAAGTCTCTCCGACCTTCACAAAAAAAGTTATTCAAGAATATCTCTTTCTCCTATGTGCTTTCATCCCTAACCCTAACCCTAACCCTTCCGAAAGTCGGAGAAGCTCAAGGATGGTACTGATCGATGCGCGCTACCCCATTTAGTGGGGGTAGAGCCTACTTGCAAGTCTCTCCGACCTTCACAAAAAAAGTTATTCAAGAATATCTCTTTCTCCTATGTGCTTTCATCCCTAACCCTAACCCTTCCGAAAGTCGGAGAAGCTCAAGGATGGTACCGATCGATGCGCGCTACCCCATTTAGTGGGGGTAGAGCCTACTTGCAAGTCTCTCCGACCTTCACAAAAAAAGTTATTCAAGAATATCTCTTTCTCCTATGTGCTTTCATCCCTAACCCTAACCCTTCCGAAAGTCGGAGAAGCTCAAGGATGGTACCGATCGTTGCGCGCAACCCCATTTAGTGGGGGTAGAGCCTACTTGCAAGTCTCTCCGACCTTCACAAAAAAAGTTATTCAAGAATATCTCCTCAGATTTGGGGGAATTTCGTCGGTCGACCTCTTCCGAAGGTCGTACAAGCTCGGGGATGGTACCAATCGATCTGCAGGACCCAAATTAGTCCAGATGCAACCACTTTTCAAGTCTCTCCGACCTTCACAAAAAAAGTTATTCAAGAATATCTCTTTCTCCTATGTGCTTTCATCCCTAACCCTAACCCTAACCCTTCCGAAAGTCGGAGAAGCTCAAGGATGGTACCGATCGATGCGCGCTACCCCATTTAGTGGGGGTAAAGCCTACTTGCAAGTCTCTCCGACCTTCACAAAAAAAGTTATTCAAGAATATCTCTTTCTCCTATGTGCTTTCATCCCTAACCCTAACCCTAACCCTTCCGAAAGTCGGAGAAGCTCAAGGATGGTACCGATCGATGCGCGCAACCCCATTTAGTGGGGGTAGAGCCTACTTGCAAGTCTCTCCGACCTTCACAAAAAAAGTTATTCAAGAATATCTCCTCAGATTTGGGGGAATTTCGTCGGTCGACCTCTTCCGAAGGTCGTACAAGCTCGGGGATGGTACCAATCGATCCGCAGGACCCAAATTAGTCCAGATGCAACCACTTTCCAAGTCTCTCCGACCTTCACAAAAAAAGTTATTCAAGAATATCTCTTTCTCCTATGTGCTTTCATCCCTAACCCTAACCCTTCCGAAAGTCGGAGAAGCTCAAAGATGGTACCGATCGATGCGCGCTACCCCATTTAGTGGGGGTAGAGCCTACTTGCAAGTCTCTCCGACCTTCACAAAAAAAGTTATTCAAGAATATCTCCTCAGATTTGGGGGAATTTCGTCGGTCGACCTCTTCCGAAGGTCGTACAAGCTCGGGGATGGTACCAATCGATCCGCAGGACCCAAATTAGTCCAGATGCAACCACTTTCCAAGTCTCTCCGACCTTCACAAAAAAAGTTATTCAAGAATATCTCTTTCTCCTATGTGCTTTCATCCCTAACCCTAACCCTAACCCTTCCGAAAGTCGGAGAAGCTCAAGGATGGTACCGATCGATGCGCGCTACCCCATTTAGTGGGGGTACAGCCTACTTGCAAGTCTCTCCGACCTTCACAAAAAAAGTTATTCAAGAATATCTCTTTCTCCTATGTGCTTTCATCCCTAACCCTAACCCTAACCCTTCCGAAAGTCGGAGAAGCTCAAGGATGGTACCGATCGATGCGCGCTACCCCATTTAGTGGGGGTAGAGCCTACTTGCAAGTCTCTCCGACCTTCACAAAAAAAGTTATTCAAGAATATCTCTTTCTCCTATGTGCTTTCATCCCTAACCCTAACCCTTCCGAAAGTCGGAGAAGCTCAAGGATGGTACCGATCGATGCGCGCTACCCCATTTAGTGGGGGTAGAGCCTACTTGCAAGTCTCTCCGACCTTCACAAAAAAAGTTATTTAAGAATATCTCCTCAGATTTGGGGGAATTTCGTCGGTCGACCTCTTCCGAAGGTCGTACAAGCTCGGGGATGGTACCAATCGATCTGCAGGACCCAAATTAGTCCAGATGCAACCACTTTCCAAGTCTCTCCGACCTTCACAAAAAAAGTTATTCAAGAATATCTCTTTCTCCTATGTGCTTTCATCCCTAACCCTAACCCTAACCCTTCCGAAAGTCGGAGAAGCTCAAGGATGGTACCGATCGATGCGCGCTACCCCATTTAGTGGGGGTAGAGCCTACTTGCAAGTCTCTCCGACCTTCACAAAAAAAGTTATTCAAGAATATCTCTTTCTCCTATGTGCTTTCATCCCTAACCCTAACCCTAACCCTTCCGAAAGTCGGAGAAGCTCAAGGATGGTACCGATCGATGCGCGCTACCCCATTTAGTGGGGGTAGAGCCTACTTGCAAGTCTCTCCGACCTTCACAAAAAAAGTTATTCAAGAATATCTCCTCAGATTTGGGGGAATTTCGTCGGTCGACCTCTTCCGAAGGTCGTACAAGCTCGGGGATGGTACCAATCGATCCGCAGGACCCAAATTAGTCCAGATGCAACCACTTTCCAAGTCTCTTCGACCTTCACAAAAAAAGTTATTCAAGAATATTTCTTTCTCCTATGTGCTTTCATCCCTAACCCTAACCCTTCCGAAAGTCGGAGAAGCTCAAGGATGGTACCGATCGATGCGCGCTACCCCATTTAGTGGGGGTAGAGCCTACTTGCAAGTCTCTCCGACCTTCACAAAAAAAGTTATTCAAGAATATCTCTTTCTCCTATGTGCTTTCATCCCTAACCCTAACCCTAACCCTTCCGAAAGTCGGAGAAGCTCAAGGATGGTACCGATCGATGCGCGCTACCCCATTTAGTGGGGGTAGAGCCTACTTGCAAGTCTCTCCGACCTTCACAAAAAAAGTTATTCAAGAATATCTCTTTCTCCTATGTGCTTTCATCCCTAACCCTAACCCTAACCCTTCCGAAAGTCGGAGAAGCTCAAGGATGGTACTGATCGATGCGCGCTACCCCATTTAGTGGGGGTAGAGCCTACTTGCAAGTCTCTCCGACCTTCACAAAAAAAGTTATTCAAGAATATCTCTTTCTCCTATGTGCTTTCATCCCTAACCCTAACCCTTCCGAAAGTCGGAGAAGCTCAAGGATGGTACCGATCGATGCGCGCTACCCCATTTAGTGGGGGTAGAGCCTACTTGCAAGTCTCTCCGACCTTCACAAAAAAAGTTATTCAAGAATATCTCTTTCTCCTATGTGCTTTCATCCCTAACCCTAACCCTTCCGAAAGTCGGAGAAGCTCAAGGATGGTACCGATCGTTGCGCGCAACCCCATTTAGTGGGGGTAGAGCCTACTTGCAAGTCTCTCCGACCTTCACAAAAAAAGTTATTCAAGAATATCTCCTCAGATTTGGGGGAATTTCGTCGGTCGACCTCTTCCGAAGGTCGTACAAGCTCGGGGATGGTACCAATCGATCCGCAGGACCCAAATTAGTCCAGATGCAACCACTTTTCAAGTCTCTCCGACCTTCACAAAAAAAGTTATTCAAGAATATCTCTTTCTCCTATGTGCTTTCATCCCTAACCCTAACCCTAACCCTTCCGAAAGTCGGAGAAGCTCAAGGATGGTACCGATCGATGCGCGCTACCCCATTTAGTGGGGGTAAAGCGTACTTGCAAGTCTCTCCGACCTTCACAAAAAAAGTTATTCAAGAATATCTCTTTCTCCTATGTGCTTTCATCCCTAACCCTAACCCTAACCCTTCCGAAAGTCGGAGAAGCTCAAGGATGGTACCGATCGATGCGCGCAACCCCATTTAGTGGGGGTAGAGCCTACTTGCAAGTCTCTCCAACCTTCACAAAAAAAGTTATTCAAGAATATCTCCTCAGATTTGGGGGAATTTCGTCGGTCGACCTCTTCCGAAGGTCGTACAAGCTCGGGGATGGTACCAATCGATCCGCAGGACCCAAATTAGTCCAGATGCAACCACTTTCCAAGTCTCTCCGACCTTCACAAAAAAAGTTATTCAAGAATATCTCTTTCTCCTATGTGCTTTCATCCCTAACCCTAACCCTTCCGAAAGTCGGAGAAGCTCAAGGATGGTACCGATCGATGCGCGCTACCCCATTTAGTGGGGGTAGAGCCTACTTGCAAGTCTCTCCGACCTTCACAAAAAAAGTTATTCAAGAATATCTCCTCAGATTTGGGGGAATTTCGTCGGTCGACCTCTTCCGAAGGTCGTACAAGCTCGGGGATGGTACCAATCGATCCGCAGGACCCAAATTAGTCCAGATGCAACCACTTTCCAAGTCTCTCCGACCTTCACAAAAAAAGTTATTCAAGAATATCTCTTTCTCCTATGTGCTTTCATCCCTAACCCTAACCCTAACCCTTCCGAAAGTCGGAGAAGCTCAAGGATGGTACCGATCGATGCGCGCTCCCCCATTTAGTGGGGGTAGAGCCTACTTGCAAGTCTCTCCGACCTTCACAAAAAAAGTTATTCAAGAATATCTCTTTCTCCTATGTGCTTTCATCCCTAACCCTAACCCTAACCCTTCCGAAAGTCGGAGAAGCTCAAGGATGGTACCGATCGATGCGCGCTACCCCATTTAGTGGGGGTAGAGCCTACTTGCAAGTCTCTCCGACCTTCACAAAAAAAGTTATTCAAGAATATCTCTTTCTCCTATGTGCTTTCATCCCTAACCCTAATCCTAACCCTTCCGAAAGTCGGAGAAGCTCAAGGATGGTACCGATCGATGCGCGCTACCCCATTTAGTGGGGGTAAAGCCTACTTGCAAGTCTCTCCGACCTTCACAAAAAAAGTTATTCAAGAATATCTCTTTCTCCTATGTGCTTTCATCCCTAACCCTAACCCTAACCCTTCCGAAAGTCGGATAAGCTCAAGGATGGTACTGATCGATGCGCGCAACCCCATTTAGTGGGGGTAGAGCCTACTTGCAAGTCTCTCCGACCTTCACAAAAAAAGTTATTCAAGAATATCTCCTCAGATTTGGGGGAATTTCGTCGGTCGACCTCTTCCGAAGGTCGTACAAGCTCGGGGATGGTACCAATCGATCCGCAGGACCCAAATTAGTCCAGATGCAACCACTTTCCAAGTCTCTCCGACCTTCACAAAAAAGTTATTCAAGAATATCTCTTTCTCCTATGTGCTTTCATCCCTAACCCTAACCCTAACCCTTCCGAAAGTCGGAGAAGCTCAAGGATGGTACCGATCGATGCGCGCTACCCCATTTAGTGGGGGTAGAGCCTACTTGCAAGTCTCTCCGACCTTCACAAAAAAAGTTATTCAAGAATATCTCCTCAGATTTGGGGGAATTTCGTCGGTCGACCTCTTCCGAAGGTCGTACAAGCTCGGGGATGGTACCAATCGATCCGCAGGACACAAATTAGTCCAGATGCAACCACTTTCCAAGTCTCTCCGACCTTCACAAAAAAAGTTATTCAAGAATATCTCTTTCTCCTATGTGCTTTCATCCCTAACCCTAACCCTAACCCTTCCGAAAGTCGGAGAAGCTCAAGGATGGTACCGATCAATGCGCGCTACCCCATTTAGTGGGGGTAGAGCCTACTTGCAAGTCTCTCCGACCTTCACAAAAAAAGTTATTCAAGAATATCTCTTTCTCCTATGTGCTTTCATCCCTAACCCTAACCCTAACCCTTCCGAAAGTCGGAGAAGCTCAAGGATGGTACCGATCGATGCGCGCTACCCCATTTAGTGGGGGTACAGCCTACTTGCAAGTCTCTCCGACCTTCACAAAAAAAGTTATTCAAGAATATCTCTTTCTCCTATGTGCTTTCATCCCTAACCCTAACCCTAACCCTTCCGAAAGTCGGAGAAGCTCAAGGATGGTACTGATCGATGCGCGCTACCCCATTTAGTGGGGGTAGAGCCTACTTGCAAGTCTCTCCGACCTTCACAAAAAAAGTTATTCAAGAATATCTCCTCAGATTTGGGGGAATTTCGTCGGTCGACCTCTTCCGAAGGTCGTACAAGCTCGGGGATGGTACCAATCGATCCGCAGGACCCAAATTAGTCCAGATGCAACCACTTTCCAAGTCTCTTCGACCTTCACAAAAAAAGTTATTCAAGAATATTTCTTTCTCCTATGTGCTTTCATCCCTAACCCTAACCCTTCCGAAAGTCGGAGAAGCTCAAGGATGGTACCGATCGATGCGTGCTACCCCATTTAGTGGGGGTAGAGCCTACTTGCAAGTCTCTCCGACCTTCACAAAAAAAGTTATTCAAGAATATCTCTTTCTCCTATGTGCTTTCATCCCTAACCCTAACCCTAACCCTTCCGAAAGTCGGAGAAGCTCAAGGATGGTACCGATCGATGCGCGCTACCCCATTTAGTGGGGGTAGAGCCTACTTGCAAGTCTCTCCGACCTTCACAAAAAAAGTTATTCAAGAATATCTCTTTCTCCTATGTGCTTTCATCCCTAACCCTAACCCTAACCCTTCCGAAAGTCGGAGAAGCTCAAGGATGGTACTGATCGATGCGCGCTACCCCATTTAGTGGGGGTAGAGCCTACTTGCAAGTCTCTCCGACCTTCACAAAAAAAGTTATTCAAGAATATCTCTTTCTCCTATGTGCTTTCATCCCTAACCCTAACCCTTCCGAAAGTCGGAGAAGCTCAAGGATGGTACCGATCGATGCGCGCTACCCCATTTAGTGGGGGTAGAGCCTACTTGCAAGTCTCTCCGACCTTCACAAAAAAAGTTATTCAAGAATATCTCTTTCTCCTATGTGCTTTCATCCCTAACCCTAACCCTTCCGAAAGTCGGAGAAGCTCAAGGATGGTACCGATCGTTGCGCGCAACCCCATTTAGTGGGGGTAGAGCCTACTTGCAAGTCTCTCCGACCTTCACAAAAAAAGTTATTCAAGAATATCTCCTCAGATTTGGGGGAATTTCGTCGGTCGACCTCTTCCGAAGGTCGTACAAGCTCGGGGATGGTACCAATCGATCCGCAGGACCCAAATTAGTCCAGATGCAACCACTTTTCAAGTCTCTCCGACCTTCACAAAAAAAGTTATTCAAGAATATCTCTTTCTCCTATGTGCTTTCATCCCTAACCCTAACCCTAACCCTTCCGAAAGTCGGAGAAGCTCAAGGATGGTACCGATCGATGCGCGCTACCCCATTTAGTGGGGGTAAAGCCTACTTGCAAGTCTCTCCGACCTTCACAAAAAAAGTTATTCAAGAATATCTCTTTCTCCTATGTGCTTTCATCCCTAACCCTAACCCTAACCCTTCCGAAAGTCGGAGAAGCTCAAGGATGGTACCGATCGATGCGCGCAACCCCATTTAGTGGGGGTAGAGCCTACTTGCAAGTCTCTCCGACCTTCACAAAAAAAGTTATTCAAGAATATCTCCTCAGATTTGGGGGAATTTCGTCGGTCGACCTCTTCCGAAGGTCGTACAAGCTCGGGGATGGTACCAATCGATCCGCAGGACCCAAATTAGTCCAGATGCAACCACTTTCCAAGTCTCTCCGACCTTCACAAAAAAAGTTATTCAAGAATATCTCTTTCTCCTATGTGCTTTCATCCCTAACCCTAACCCTTCCGAAAGTCGGAGAAGCTCAAGGATGGTCCCGATCGTTGCGCGCAACCCCATTTAGTGGGGGTAGAGCCTACTTGCAAGTCTCTCCGACCTTCACAAAAAAAGTTATTCAAGAATATCTCCTCAGATTTGGGGGAATTTCGTCGGTCGACCTCTTCCGAAGGTCGTACAAGCTCGGGGATGGTACCAATCGATCCGCAGGACCCAAATTAGTCCAGATGCAACCACTTTTCAAGTCTCTCCGACCTTCACAAAAAAAGTTATTCAAGAATATCTCTTTCTCCTATGTGCTTTCATCCCTAACCCTAACCCTAACCCTTCCGAAAGTCGGAGAAGCTCAAGGATGGTACCGATCGATGCGCGCTACCCCATTTAGTGGGGGTAAAGCCTACTTGCAAGTCTCTCCGACCTTCACAAAAAAAGTTATTCAAGAATATCTCTTTCTCCTATGTGCTTTCATCCCTAACCCTAACCCTAACCCTTCCGAAAGTCGGAGAAGCTCAAGGATGGTACCGATCGATGCGCGCAACCCCATTTAGTGGGGGTAGAGCCTACTTGCAAGTCTCTCCGACCTTCACAAAAAAAGTTATTCAAGAATATCTCCTCAGATTTGGGGGAATTTCGTCGGTCGACCTCTTCCGAAGGTCGTACAAGCTCGGGGATGGTACCAATCGATCCGCAGGACCCAAATTAGTCCAGATGCAACCACTTTTCAAGTCTCTCCGACCTTCACAAAAAAAGTTATTCAAGAATATCTCTTTCTCCTATGTGCTTTCATCCCTAACCCTAACCCTAACCCTTCCGAAAGTCGGAGAAGCTCAAGGATGGTACCGATCGATGCGCGCTACCCCATTTAGTGGGGGTAAAGCCTACTTGCAAGTCTCTCCGACCTTCACAAAAAAAGTTATTCAAGAATATCTCTTTCTCCTATGTGCTTTCATCCCTAACCCTAACCCTAACCCTTCCGAAAGTCGGAGAAGCTCAAGGATGGTACCGATCGATGCGCGCAACCCCATTTAGTGGGGGTAGAGCCTACTTGCAAGTCTCTCCGACCTTCACAAAAAAAGTTATTCAAGAATATCTCCTCAGATTTGGGGGAATTTCGTCGGTCGACCTCTTCCGAAGGTCGTACAAGCTCGGGGATGGTACCAATCGATCCGCAGGACCCAAATTAGTCCAGATGCAACCACTTTCCAAGTCTCTCCGACCTTCACAAAAAAAGTTATTCAAGAATATCTCTTTCTCCTATGTGCTTTCATCCCTAACCCTAACCCTTCCGAAAGTCGGAGAAGCTCAAGGATGGTACCGATCGATGCGCGCTACCCCATTTAGTGGGGGTAGAGCCTACTTGCAAGTCTCTCCGACCTTCACAAAAAAAGTTATTCAAGAATATCTCCTCAGATTTGGGGGAATTTCGTCGGTCGACCTCTTCCGAAGGTCGTACAAGCTCGGGGATGGTACCAATCGATCCGCAGGACCCAAATTAGTCCAGATGCAACCACTTTCCAAGTCTCTCCGACCTTCACAAAAAAAGTTATTCAAGAATATCTCTTTCTCCTATGTGCTTTCATCCCTAACCCTAACCCTAACCCTTCCGAAAGTCGGAGAAGCTCAAGGATGGTACCGATCGATGCGCGCTACCCCATTTAGTGGGGGTAGAGCCTACTTGCAAGTCTCTCCGACCTTCACAAAAAAAGTTATTCAAGAATATCTCTTTCTCCTATGTGCTTTCATCCCTAACCCTAACCCTAACCCTTCCGAAAGTCGGAGAAGCTCAAGGATGGTACCGATCGATGCGCGCTACCCCATTTAGTGGGGGTAGAGCCTACTTGCAAGTCTCTCCGACCTTCACAAAAAAAGTTATTCAAGAATATCTCCTCAGATTTGGGGGAATTTCGTCGGTCGACCTCTTCCGAAGGTCGTACAAGCTCGGGGATGGTACCAATCGATCCGCAGGACCCAAATTAGTCCAGATGCAACCACTTTCCAAGTCTCTCCGACCTTCACAAAAAAAGTTATTCAAGAATATCTCTTTCTCCTATGTGCTTTCATCCCTAACCCTAACCCTTCCGAAAGTCGGAGAAGCTCAAGGATGGTCCCGATCGTTGCGCGCAACCCCATTTAGTGGGGGTAGAGCCTACTTGCAAGTCTCTCCGACCTTCACAAAAAAAGTTATTCAAGAATATCTCCTCAGATTTGGGGGAATTTCGTCGGTCGACCTCTTCCGAAGGTCGTACAAGCTCGGGGATGGTACCAATCGATCCGCAGGACCCAAATTAGTCCAGATGCAACCACTTTTCAAGTCTCTCCGACCTTCACAAAAAAAGTTATTCAAGAATATCTCTTTCTCCTATGTGCTTTCATCCCTAACCCTAACCCTAACCCTTCCGAAAGTCGGAGAAGCTCAAGGATGGTACCGATCGATGCGCGCTACCCCATTTAGTGGGGGTAAAGCCTACTTGCAAGTCTCTCCGACCTTCACAAAAAAAGTTATTCAAGAATATCTCTTTCTCCTATGTGCTTTCATCCCTAACCCTAACCCTAACCCTTCCGAAAGTCGGAGAAGCTCAAGGATGGTACCGATCGATGCGCGCAACCCCATTTAGTGGGGGTAGAGCCTACTTGCAAGTCTCTCCGACCTTCACAAAAAAAGTTATTCAAGAATATCTCCTCAGATTTGGGGGAATTTCGTCGGTCGACCTCTTCCGAAGGTCGTACAAGCTCGGGGATGGTACCAATCGATCCGCAGGACCCAAATTAGTCCAGATGCAACCACTTTCCAAGTCTCTCCGACCTTCACAAAAAAAGTTATTCAAGAATATCTCTTTCTCCTATGTGCTTTCATCCCTAACCCTAACCCTTCCGAAAGTCGGAGAAGCTCAAGGATGGTACCGATCGATGCGCGCTACCCCATTTAGTGGGGGTAGAGCCTACTTGCAAGTCTCTCCGACCTTCACAAAAAAAGTTATTCAAGAATATCTCCTCAGATTTGGGGGAATTTCGTCGGTCGACCTCTTCCGAAGGTCGTACAAGCTCGGGGATGGTACTAATCGATCCGCAGGACCCAAATTAGTCCAGATGCAACCACTTTCCAAGTCTCTCCGACCTTCACAAAAAAAGTTATTCAAGAATATCTCTTTCTCCTATGTGCTTTCATCCCTAACCCTAACCCTTCCGAAAGTCGGAGAAGCTCAAGGATGGTACCGATCGATGCGCGCTACCCCATTTAGTGGGGGTAGAGCCTACTTGCAAGTCTCTCCGACCTTCACAAAAAAAGTTATTCAAGAATATCTCTTTCTCCTATGTGCTTTCATCCCTAACCCTAACCCTAACCCTTCCGAAAGTCGGAGAAGCTCAAGGATGGTACCGATCGATGCGCGCTACCCCATTTAGTTGGGGTAGAGCCTACTTGCAAGTCTCTCCGACCTTCACAAAAAAAGTTATTCAAGAATATCTCTTTCTCCTATGTGCTTTCATCCCTAACCCTAACCCTAACCCTTCCGAAAGTCGGAGAAGCTCAAGGATGGTACCGATCGATGCGCGCTACCCCATTTAGTGGGGGTAGAGCCTACTTGCAAGTCTCTCCGACCTTCACAAAAAAAGTTATTCAAGAATATCTCCTCAGATTTGGGGGAATTTCGTCGGTCGACCTCTTCCGAAGGTCGTACAAGCTCGGGGATGGTACCAATCGATCCGCAGGACCCAAATTAGTCCAGATGCAACCACTTTCCAAGTCTGTCCGACCTTCACAAAAAAAGTTATTCAAGAATATCTCTTTCTCCTATGTGCTTTCATCCCTAACCCTAACCCTTCCGAAAGTCGGAGAAGCTCAAGGATGGTACCGATCGATGCGCGCTACCCCATTTAGTGGGGGTAGAGGATACTTGCAAGTCTCTCCGACGTTCACAAAAAAAGTTATTCAAGAATATCTCCTCAGATTTGGGGGAATTTCGTCGGTCGACCTCTTCCGAAGGTCGTACAAGCTCGGGGATGGTACCAATCGATCCGCAGGACCCAAATTAGTCCAGATGCAACCACTTTCCAAGTCTCTCCGACCTTCACAAAAAAAGTTATTCAAGAATATCTCTTTCTCCTATGTGCTTTCATCCCTAACCCTAACCCTAACCCTTCCGAAAGTCGGAGAAGCTCAAGGATGGTACCGATCAATGCGCGCTACCCCATTTAGTGGGGGTAGAGCCTACTTGCAAGTCTCTCCGACCTTCACAAAAAAAGTTATTCAAGAATATCTCTTTCTCCTATGTGCTTTCATCCCTAACCCTAACCCTAACCCTTCCGAAAGTCGGAGAAGCTCAAGGATGGTACCGATCGATGCGCGCTACCCCATTTAGTGGGGGTAGAGCCTACTTGCAAGTCTCTCCGACCTTCACAAAAAAAGTTATTCAAGAATATCTCCTCAGATTTGGGGGAATTTCGTCGGTCGACCTCTTCCGAAGGTCGTACAAGCTCGGGGATGGTACCAATCGATCCGCAGGACCCAAATTAGTCCAGATGCAACCACTTTCCAAGTCTCTCCGACCTTCACAAAAAAAGTTATTCAAGAATATCTCTTTCTCCTATGCGCTTTCATCCCTAACCCTAACCCTAACCCTTCCGAAAGTCGGAGAAGCTCAAGGATGGTACCGATCGATGCGCGCTACCCCATTTAGTTCGGGTAGAGCCTACTTGCAAGTCTCTCCGACCTTCACAAAAAAAGTTATTCAAGAATATCTCTTTCTCCTATGTGCTTTCATCCCTAACCCTAACCCTTCCGAAAGTCGGAGAAGCTCAAGGATGGTACCGATCGATGCGCGCTACCCCATTTAGTGGGGGTAGAGCCTACTTGCAAGTCTCTCCGACCTTCACAAAAAAAGTTATTCAAGAATATCTCTTTCTCCTATGTGCTTTCATCCCTAACCCTAACCCTAACCCTTCCGAAAGTCGGAGAAGCTCAAGGATGGTACCGATCGATGCGCGCAACCCCATTTAGTGGGGGTAGAGCCTACTTGCAAGTCTCTCCGACCTTCACAAAAAAAGTTATTCAAGAATATCTCTTTCTCCTATGTGCTTTCATCCCTAACCCTAACCCTAACCCTTCCGAAAGTCGGAGAAGCTCAAGGATGGTACTGATCGATGCGCGCAACCCCATTTAGTGGGGGTAGAGCCTACTTGCAAGTCTCTCCGACCTTCACAAAAAAAGTTATTCAAGAATATCTCCTCAGATTTGGGGGAATTTCGTCGGTCGACCTCTTTCGAAGGTCGTACAAGCTCGGGGATGGTACCAATCGATCCGCAGGACCCAAATTAGTCCAGATGCAACCACTTTCCAAGTCTCTCCGACCTTCACAAAAAAAGTTATTCAAGAATATCTCTTTCTCCTATGTGCTTTCATCCCTAACCCTAACCCTAACCCTTCCGAAAGTCGGAGAAGCTCAAGGATGGTACCGATCGATGCGCGCTACCCCATTTAGTGGGGGTAGAGCCTACTTGCAAGTCTCTCCGACCTTCACAAAAAAAGTTATTCAAGAATATCTCCTCAGATTTGGGGGAATTTCGTCGGTCGACCTCTTCCGAAGGTCGTACAAGCTCGGGGATGGTACCAATCGATCCGCAGGACCCAAATTAGTCCAGATGCAACCACTTTCCAAGTCTCTCCGACCTTCACAAAAAAAGTTATTCAAGAATATCTCTTTCTCCTATGTGCTTTCATCCCTAACCCTAACCCTAACCCTTCCGAAAGTCGGAGAAGCTCAAGGATGGTACCGATCGATGCGCGCTACCCCATTTAGTGGGGGTAGAGCCTACTTGCAAGTCTCTCCGACCTTCACAAAAAAAGTTATTCAAGAATATCTCTTTCTCCTATGTGCTTTCATCCCTAACCCTAACCCTAACCCTTCCGAAAGTCGGAGAAGCTCAAGGATGGTACCGATCTATGCTCGCTACCCCATTTAGTGGGGGTAGAGCCTACTTGCAAGTCTCTCCGACCTTCACAAAAAAAGTTATTCAAGAATATCTCCTCAGATTTGGGGGAATTTCGTCGGTCGACCTCTTCCGAAGGTCGTACAAGCTCGGGGATGGTACCAATCGATCCGCAGGACCCAAATTAGTCCAGATGCAACCACTTTTCAAGTCTCTCCGACCTTCACAAAAAAAGTTATTCAAGAATATCTCTTTCTCCTATGTGCTTTCATCCCTAACCCTAACCCTAACCCTTCCGAAAGTCGGAGAAGCTCAAGGATGGTACCGATCGATGCGCGCTACCCCATTTAGTTCGGGTAGAGCCTACTTGCAAGTCTCTCCGACCTTCACAAAAAAAGTTATTCAAGAATATCTCTTTCTCCTATGTGCTTTCATCCCTAACCCTAACCCTAACCCTTCCGAAAGTCGGAGAAGCTCAAGGATGGTACCGATCGATGCGCGCTACCCCATTTAGTGGGGGTAGAGCCTACTTGCAAGTCTCTCCGACCTTCACAAAAAAAGTTATTCAAGAATATCTCTTTCTCCTATGTGCTTTCATCCCTAACCCTAACCCTAACCCTTCCGAAAGTCGGAGAAGCTCAAGGATGGTACCGATCGATGCGCGCAACCCCATTTAGTGGGGGTAGAGCCTACTTGCAAGTCTCTCTGACCTTCACAAAAAAAGTTATTCAAGAATATCTCCTCAGATTTGGGGGAATTTCGTCGGTCGACCTCTTCCGAAGGTCGTACAAGCTCGGGGATGGTACCAATCGATCCGCAGGACCCAAATTAGTCCAGATGCAACCACTTTTCAAGTCTCTCCGACCTTCACAAAAAAAGTTATTCAAGAATATCTCTTTCTCCTATGTGCTTTCATCCCTAACCCTAACCCTAACCCTTCCGAAAGTCGGAGAAGCTCAAGGATGGTACCGATCGATGCACATTACCCCATTTAGTGGGGGTAGAGCCTACTTGCAAGTCTCTCCGACCTTCACAAAAAAAGTTATTCAAGAATATCTCTTTCTCCTATGTGCTTTCATCCCTAACCCTAACCCTAACCCTTCCGAAAGTCGGAGAAGCTCAAGGATGGTACCGATCGATGCGCGCAACCCCATTTAGTGGGGGTAGAGCCTACTTGCAAGTCTCTCCGACCTTCACAAAAAAAGTTATTCAAGAATATCTCCTCAGATTTGGGGGAATTTCGTCGGTCGACCTCTTCCGAAGGTCGTACAAGCTCGGGGATGGTACCAATCGATCTGCAGGACCCAAATTAGTCCAGATGCAACCACTTTCCAAGTCTCTCCGACCTTCACAAAAAAAGTTATTCAAGAATATCTCTTTCTCCTATGTGCTTTCATCCCTAACCCTAACCCTAACCCTTCCGAAAGTCGGAGAAGCTCAAGGATGGTACCGATCGATGCGCGCTACCCCATTTAGTGGGGGTAAAGCCTACTTGCAAGTCTCTCCGACCTTCACAAAAAAAGTTATTCAAGAATATCTCTTTCTCCTATGTGCTTTCATCCCTAACCCTAACCCTAACCCTTCCGAAAGTCGGAGAAGCTCAAGGATGGTACCGATCGATGCGCGCTACCCCATTTAGTGGGGGTAGAGCCTACTTGCAAGTCTCTCCGACCTTCACAAAAAAAGTTATTCAAGAATATCTCCTCAGATTTGGGGGAATTTCGTCGGTCGACCTCTTTCGAAGGTCGTACAAGCTCGGGGATGGTACCAATCGATCCGCAGGACCCAAATTAGTCCAGATGCAACCACTTTCCAAGTCTCTCCGACCTTCACAAAAAAAGTTATTCAAGAATATCTCTTTCTCCTATGTGCTTTCATCCCTAACCCTAACCCTAACCCTTCCGAAAGTCGGAGAAGCTCAAGGATGGTACCGATCGATGCGCGCTACCCCATTTAGTGGGGGTAGAGCCTACTTGCAAGTCTCTCCGACCTTCACAAAAAAAGTTATTCAAGAATATCTCTTTCTCCTATGTGCTTTCATCCCTAACCCTAACCCTAACCCTTCCGAAAGTCGGAGAAGCTCAAGGATGGTACCGATCGATGCGCGCTACCCCATTTAGTGGGGGTAGAGCCTACTTGCAAGTCTCTCCGACCTTCACAAAAAAATTTATTCAAGAATATCTCTTTCTCCTATGTGCTTTCATCCCTAACCCTAACCCTAACCCTTCCGAAAGTCGGAGAAGCTCAAGGATGGTACCGATCGATGCGCGCTACCCCATTTAGTGGGGGTAGAGCCTACTTGCAAGTCTCTCCGACCTTCACAAAAAAAGTTATTCAAGAATATCTCTTTCTCCTATGTGCTTTCATCCCTAACCCTAACCCTTCCGAAAGTCGGAGAAGCTCAAGGATGGTACTGATCAATGCGCGCAACCCCATTTAGTGGGGGTAGAGCCTACTTGCAAGTCTCTCCGACCTTCACAAAAAAAGTTATTCAAGAATATCTCCTCAGATTTGGGGGAATTTCGTCGGTCGACCTCTTCCGAAGGTCGTACAAGCTCGGGGATGGTACCAATCGATCCGCAGGACCCAAATTAGTCCAGATGCAACCACTTTCCAAGTCTCTCCGACCTTCACAAAAAAAGTTATTCAAGAATATCTCTTTCTCCTATGTGCTTTCATCCCTAACCCTAACCCTAACCCTTCCGAAAGTCGGAGAAGCTCAAGGATGGTACTGATCGATGCGCGCAACCCCATTTAGTGGGGGTAGAGCCTACTTGCAAGTCTCTCCGACCTTCACAAAAAAAGTTATTCAAGAATATCTCCTCAGATTTGGGGGAATTTCGTCGGTCGACCTCTTCCGAAGGTCGTACAAGCTCGGGGATGGTACCAATCGATCCGCAGGACCCAAATTAGTCCAGATGCAACCACTTTCCAAGTCTTTCCGACCTTCACAAAAAAAGTTATTCAAGAATATCTCTTTCTCCTATGTGCTTTCATCCCTAACCCTAACCCTAACCCTTCCGAAAGTCGGAGAAGCTCAAGGATGGTACCGATCGATGCGCGCTACCCCATTTAGTGGGGGTAAAGCCTACTTGCAAGTCTCTCCGACCTTCACAAAAAAAGTTATTCAAGAATATCTCTTTCTCCTATGTGCTTTCATCCCTAACCCTAACCCTAACCCTTCCGAAAGTCGGAGAAGCTCAAGGATGGTACCGATCGATGCGCGCAACCCCATTTAGTGGGGGTAGAGCCTACTTGCAAGTCTCTCCGACCTTCACAAAAAAAGTTATTCAAGAATATCTCCTCAGATTTGGGGGAATTTCGTCGGTCGACCTCTTCCGAAGGTCGTACAAGCTCGGGGATGGTACCAATCGATCCGCAGGACCCAAATTAGTCCAGATGCAACCACTTTCCAAGTCTCTCCGACCTTCACAAAAAAAGTTATTCAAGAATATCTCTTTCTCCTATGTGCTTTCATCCCTAACCCTAACCCTTCCGAAAGTCGGAGAAGCTCAAGGATGGTACCGATCGATGCGCGCTACCCCATTTAGTGGGGGTAGAGCCTACTTGCAAGTCTCTCCGACCTTCACAAAAAAAGTTATTCAAGAATATCTCCTCAGATTTGGGGGAATTTCGTCGGTCGACCTCTTTCGAAGGTCGTACAAGCTCGGGGATGGTACTAATCGATCCGCAGGACCCAAATTAGTCCAGATGCAACCACTTTCCAAGTCTCTCCGACCTTCACAAAAAAAGTTATTCAAGAATATCTCTTTCTCCTATGTGCTTTCATCCCTAACCCTAACCCTAACCCTTCCGAAAGTCGGAGAAGCTCAAGGATGGTACCGATCGATGCGCGCTACCCCATTTAGTGGGGGTAGAGCCTACTTGCAAGTCTCTCCGACCTTCACAAAAAAAGTTATTCAAGAATATCTCTTTCTCCTATGTGCTTTCATCCCTAACCCTAACCCTAACCCTTCCGAAAGTCGGAGAAGCTCAAGGATGGTACCGATCGATGCGCGCTATCCCATTTAGTGGGGGTAGAGCCTACTTGCAAGTCTCTCCGACCTTCACAAAAAAAGTTATTCAAGAATATCTCTTTCTCCTATGTGCTTTCATCCCTAACCCTAACCCTAACCCTTCCGAAAGTCGGAGAAGCTCAAGGATGGTACTGATCAATGCGCGCAACCCCATTTAGTGGGGGTAGAGCCTACTTGCAAGTCTCTCCGACCTTCACAAAAAAAGTTATTCAAGAATATCTCCTCAGATTTGGGGGAATTTCGTCGGTCGACCTCTTTCGAAGGTCGTACAAGCTCGGGGATGGTACTAATCGATCCGCAGGACCCAAATTAGTCCAGATGCAACCACTTTCCAAGTCTCTCCGACCTTCACAAAAAAAGTTATTCAAGAATATCTCTTTCTCCTATGTGCTTTCATCCCTAACCCTAACCCTAACCCTTCCGAAAGTCGGAGAAGCTCAAGGATGGTACCGATCGATGCGCGCTACCCCATTTAGTGGGGGTAGAGCCTACTTGCAAGTCTCTCCGACCTTCACAAAAAAAGTTATTCAAGAATATCTCTTTCTCCTATGTGCTTTCATCCCTAACCCTAACCCTAACCCTTCCGAAAGTCGGAGAAGCTCAAGGATGGTACCGATCGATGCGCGCTATCCCATTTAGTGGGGGTAGAGCCTACTTGCAAGTCTCTCCGACCTTCACAAAAAAAGTTATTCAAGAATATCTCTTTCTCCTATGTGCTTTCATCCCTAACCCTAACCCTAACCCTTCCGAAAGTCGGAGAAGCTCAAGGATGGTACCGATCGATGCGCGCTACCCCATTTAGTGGGGGTAGAGCCTACTTGCAAGTCTCTCCGACCTTCACAAAAAAAGTTATTCAAGAATATCTCTTTCTCCTATGTGCTTTCATCCCTAACCCTAACCCTAACCCTTCCGAAAGTCGGAGAAGCTCAAGGATGGTACCGATCGATGCGCGCTACCCCATTTAGTGGGGGTAGAGCCTACTTGCAAGTCTCTCCGACCTTCACAAAAAAATTTATTCAAGAATATCTCTTTCTCCTATGTGCTTTCATCCCTAACCCTAACCCTAACCCTTCCGAAAGTCGGAGAAGCTCAAGGATGGTACCGATCGATGCGCGCTACCCCATTTAGTGGGGGTAGAGCCTACTTGCAAGTCTCTCCGACCTTCACAAAAAAAGTTATTCAAGAATATCTCTTTCTCCTATGTGCTTTCATCCCTAACCCTAACCCTTCCGAAAGTCGGAGAAGCTCAAGGATGGTACTGATCAATGCGCGCAACCCCATTTAGTGGGGGTAGAGCCTACTTGCAAGTCTCTCCGACCTTCACAAAAAAAGTTATTCAAGAATATCTCCTCAGATTTGGGGGAATTTCGTCGGTCGACCTCTTCCGAAGGTCGTACAAGCTCGGGGATGGTACCAATCGATCCGCAGGACCCAAATTAGTCCAGATGCAACCACTTTCCAAGTCTCTCCGACCTTCACAAAAAAAGTTATTCAAGAATATCTCTTTCTCCTATGTGCTTTCATCCCTAACCCTAACCCTTCCGAAAGTCGGAGAAGCTCAAGGATGGTACCGATCGATGCGCGCTACCCCATTTAGTGGGGGTAGAGCCTACTTGCAAGTCTCTCCGACCTTCACAAAAAAAGTTATTCAAGAATATCTCCTCAGATTTGGGGGAATTTCGTCGGTCGACCTCTTTCGAAGGTCGTACAAGCTCGGGGATGGTACTAATCGATCCGCAGGACCCAAATTAGTCCAGATGCAACCACTTTCCAAGTCTCTCCGACCTTCACAAAAAAAGTTATTCAAGAATATCTCTTTCTCCTATGTGCTTTCATCCCTAACCCTAACCCTAACCCTTCCGAAAGTCGGAGAAGCTCAAGGATGGTACCGATCGATGCGCGCTACCCCATTTAGTGGGGGTAGAGCCTACTTGCAAGTCTCTCCGACCTTCACAAAAAAAGTTATTCAAGAATATCTCTTTCTCCTATGTGCTTTCATCCCTAACCCTAACCCTAACCCTTCCGAAAGTCGGAGAAGCTCAAGGATGGTACCGATCGATGCGCGCTATCCCATTTAGTGGGGGTAGAGCCTACTTGCAAGTCTCTCCGACCTTCACAAAAAAAGTTATTCAAGAATATCTCTTTCTCCTATGTGCTTTCATCCCTAACCCTAACCCTAACCCTTCCGAAAGTCGGAGAAGCTCAAGGATGGTACTGATCAATGCGCGCAACCCCATTTAGTGGGGGTAGAGCCTACTTGCAAGTCTCTCCGACCTTCACAAAAAAAGTTATTCAAGAATATCTCCTCAGATTTGGGGGAATTTCGTCGGTCGACCTCTTCCGAAGGTCGTACAAGCTCGGGGATGGTACCAATCGATCCGCAGGACCCAAATTAGTCCAGATGCAACCACTTTCCAAGTCTCTCCGACCTTCACAAAAAAAGTTATTCAAGAATATCTCTTTCTCCTATGTGCTTTCATCCCTAACCCTAACCCTAACCCTTCCGAAAGTCGGAGAAGCTCAAGGATGGTACTGATCGATGCGCGCAACCCCATTTAGTGGGGGTAGAGCCTACTTGCAAGTCTCTCCGACCTTCACAAAAAAAGTTATTCAAGAATATCTCCTCAGATTTGGGGGAATTTCGTCGGTCGACCTCTTCCGAAGGTCGTACAAGCTCGGGGATGGTACCAATCGATCCGCAGGACCCAAATTAGTCCAGATGCAACCACTTTCCAAGTCTCTCCGACCTTCACAAAAAAAGTTATTCAAGAATATCTCTTTCTCCTATGTGCTTTCATCCCTAACCCTAACCCTAACCCTTCCGAAAGTCGGAGAAGCTCAAGGATGGTACCGATCGATGCGCGCTACCCCATTTAGTGGGGGTAAAGCCTACTTGCAAGTCTCTCCGACCTTCACAAAAAAAGTTATTCAAGAATATCTCTTTCTCCTATGTGCTTTCATCCCTAACCCTAACCCTAACCCTTCCGAAAGTCGGAGAAGCTCAAGGATGGTATTGATCGATGCGCGCAACCCCATTTAGTGGGGGTAGAGCCTACTTGCAAGTCTCTCCGACCTTCACAAAAAAAGTTATTCAAGAATATCTCCTCAGATTTGGGGGAATTTCGTCGGTCGACCTCTTCCGAAGGTCGTACAAGCTCGGGGATGGTACCAATCGATCCGCAGGACCCAAATTAGTCCAGATGCAACCACTTTCCAAGTCTCTCCGACCTTCACAAAAAAAGTTATTCAAGAATATCTCTTTCTCCTATGTGCTTTCATCCCTAACCCTAACCCTAACCCTTCCGAAAGTCGGAGAAGCTCAAGGATGGTACCGATCGATGCGCGCAACCCCATTTAGTGGGGGTAGAGCCTACTTGCAAGTCTCTCCGACCTTCACAAAAAAAGTTATTCAAGAATATCTCCTCAGATTTGGGGGAATTTCGTCGGTCGACCTCTTCCGAAGGTCGTACAAGCTCGGGGATGGTACCAATCGATCCGCAGGACCCAAATTAGTCCAGATGCAACCACTTTCCAAGTCTCTCCGACCTTCACAAAAAAAGTTATTCAAGAATATCTCTTTCTCCTATGTGCTTTCATCCCTAACCCTAACCCTTCCGAAAGTCGGAGAAGCTCAAGGATGGTACCGATCGATGCGCGCTACCCCATTTAGTGGGGGTAGAGCCTACTTGCAAGTCTCTCCGACCTTCACAAAAAAAGTTATTCAAGAATATCTCCTCAGATTTGGGGGAATTTCGTCGGTCGACCTCTTTCGAAGGTCGTACAAGCTCGGGGATGGTACTAATCGATCCGCAGGACCCAAATTAGTCCAGATGCAACCACTTTCCAAGTCTCTCCGACCTTCACAAAAAAAGTTATTCAAGAATATCTCTTTCTCCTATGTGCTTTCATCCCTAACCCTAACCCTAACCCTTCCGAAAGTCGGAGAAGCTCAAGGATGGTACCGATCGATGCGCGCTACCCCATTTAGTGGGGGTAGAGCCTACTTGCAAGTCTCTCCGACCTTCACAAAAAAAGTTATTCAAGAATATCTCTTTCTCCTATGTGCTTTCATCCCTAACCCTAACCCTTCCGAAAGTCGGAGAAGCTCAAGGATGGTACCGATCGATGCGCGCTACCCCATTTAGTGGGGGTAGAGCCTACTTGCAAGTCTCTCCGACCTTCACAAAAAAAGTTATTCAAGAATATCTCTTTCTCCTATGTGCTTTCATCCCTAACCCTAACCCTAACCCTTCCGAAAGTCGGAGAAGCTCAAGGATGGTACTGATCAATGCGCGCAACCCCATTTAGTGGGGGTAGAGCCTACTTGCAAGTCTCTCCGACCTTCACAAAAAAAGTTATTCAAGAATATCTCCTCAGATTTGGGGGAATTTCGTCGGTCGACCTCTTCCGAAGGTCGTACAAGCTCGGGGATGGTACCAATCGATCCGCAGGACCCAAATTAGTCCAGATGCAACCACTTTCCAAGTCTCTCCGACCTTCACAAAAAAAGTTATTCAAGAATATCTCTTTCTCCTATGTGCTTTCATCCCTAACCCTAACCCTAACCCTTCCGAAAGTCGGAGAAGCTCAAGGATGGTACTGATCGATGCGCGCAACCCCATTTAGTGGGGGTAGAGCCTACTTGCAAGTCTCTCCGACCTTCACAAAAAAAGTTATTCAAGAATATCTCCTCAGATTTGGGGGAATTTCGTCGGTCGACCTCTTCCGAAGGTCGTACAAGCTCGGGGATGGTACCAATCGATCCGCAGGACCCAAATTAGTCCAGATGCAACCACTTTCCAAGTCTCTCCGACCTTCACAAAAAAAGTTATTCAAGAATATCTCTTTCTCCTATGTGCTTTCATCCCTAACCCTAACCCTAACCCTTCCGAAAGTCGGAGAAGCTCAAGGATGGTACTGATCGATGCGCGCTACCCCATTTAGTGGGGGTAAAGCCTACTTGCAAGTCTCTCCGACCTTCACAAAAAAAGTTATTCAAGAATATCTCTTTCTCCTATGTGCTTTCATCCCTAACCCTAACCCTAACCCTTCCGAAAGTCGGAGAAGCTCAAGGATGGTATTGATCGATGCGCGCAACCCCATTTAGTGGGGGTAGAGCCTACTTGCAAGTCTCTCCGACCTTCACAAAAAAAGTTATTCAAGAATATCTCCTCAGATTTGGGGGAATTTCGTCGGTCGACCTCTTCCGAAGGTCGTACAAGCTCGGGGATGGTACCAATCGATCCGCAGGACCCAAATTAGTCCAGATGCAACCACTTTCCAAGTCTCTCCGACCTTCACAAAAAAAGTTATTCAAGAATATCTCTTTCTCCTATGTGCTTTCATCCCTAACCCTAACCCTAACCCTTCCGAAAGTCGGAGAAGCTCAAGGATGGTACTGATCGATGCGCGCAACCCCATTTAGTGGGGGTAGAGCCTACTTGCAAGTCTCTCCGACCTTCACAAAAAAAGTTATTCAAGAATATCTCCTCAGATTTGGGGGAATTTCGTCGGTCGACCTCTTCCGAAGGTCGTACAAGCTCGGGGATGGTACCAATCGATCCGCAGGACCCAAATTAGTCCAGATGCAACCACTTTCCAAGTCTCTCCGACCTTCACAAAAAAAGTTATTCAAGAATATCTCTTTCTCCTATGTGCTTTCATCCCTAACCCTAACCCTAACCCTTCCGAAAGTCGGAGAAGCTCAAAGATGGTACCGATCGATGCGCGCTACCCCATTTAGTGGGGGTAAAGCCTACTTGCAAGTCTCTCCGACCTTCACAAAAAAAGTTATTCAAGAATATCTCTTTCTCCTATGTGCTTTCATCCCTAACCCTAACCCTAACCCTAACCCTTCCGAAAGTCGGAGAAGCTCAAGGATGGTATTGATCGATGCGCGCAACCCCATTTAGTGGGGGTAGAGCCTACTTGCAAGTCTCTCCGACCTTCACAAAAAAAGTTATTCAAGAATATCTCCTCAGATTTGGGGGAATTTCGTCGGTCGACCTCTTCCGAAGGTCGTACAAGCTCGGGGATGGTACCAATCGATCCGCAGGACCCAAATTAGTCCAGATGCAACCACTTTCCAAGTCTCTCCGACCTTCACAAAAAAAGTTATTCAAGAATATCTCTTTCTCCTATGTGCTTTCATCCCTAACCCTAACCCTAACCCTTCCGAAAGTCGGAGAAGCTCAAGGATGGTACCGATCGATGCGCGCAACCCCATTTAGTGGGGGTAGAGCCTACTTGCAAGTCTCTCCGACCTTCACAAAAAAAGTTATTCAAGAATATCTCCTCAGATTTGGGGGAATTTCGTCGGTCGACCTCTTCCGAAGGTCGTACAAGCTCGGGGATGGTACCAATCGATCCGCAGGACCCAAATTAGTCCAGATGCAACCACTTTCCAAGTCTCTCCGACCTTCACAAAAAAAGTTATTCAAGAATATCTCTTTCTCCTATGTGCTTTCATCCCTAACCCTAACCCTTCCGAAAGTCGGAGAAGCTCAAGGATGGTACCGATCGATGCGCGCTACCCCATTTAGTGGGGGTAGAGCCTACTTGCAAGTCTCTCCGACCTTCACAAAAAAAGTTATTCAAGAATATCTCCTCAGATTTGGGGGAATTTCGTCGGTCGACCTCTTTCGAAGGTCGTACAAGCTCGGGGATGGTACTAATCGATCCGCAGGACCCAAATTAGTCCAGATGCAACCACTTTCCAAGTCTCTCCGACCTTCACAAAAAAAGTTATTCAAGAATATCTCTTTCTCCTATGTGCTTTCATCCCTAACCCTAACCCTAACCCTTCCGAAAGTCGGAGAAGCTCAAGGATGGTACCGATCGATGCGCGCTACCCCATTTAGTGGGGGTAGAGCCTACTTGCAAGTCTCTCCGACCTTCACAAAAAAAGTTATTCAAGAATATCTCTTTCTCCTATGTGCTTTCATCCCTAACCCTAACCCTAACCCTTCCGAAAGTCGGAGAAGCTCAAGGATGGTACCGATCGATGCGCGCTACCCCATTTAGTGGGGGTAGAGCCTACTTGCAAGTCTCTCCGACCTTCACAAAAAAAGTTATTCAAGAATATCTCTTTCTCCTATGTGCTTTCATCCCTAACCCTAACCCTAACCCTTCCGAAAGTCGGAGAAGCTCAAGGATGGTACTGATCAATGCGCGCAACCCCATTTAGTGGGGGTAGAGCCTACTTGCAAGTCTCTCCGACCTTCACAAAAAAAGTTATTCAAGAATATCTCCTCAGATTTGGGGGAATTTCGTCGGTCGACCTCTTCCGAAGGTCGTACAAGCTCGGGGATGGTACCAATCGATCCGCAGGACCCAAATTAGTCCAGATGCAACCACTTTCCAAGTCTCTCCGACCTTCACAAAAAAAGTTATTCAAGAATATCTCTTTCTCCTATGTGCTTTCATCCCTAACCCTAACCCTAACCCTTCCGAAAGTCGGAGAAGCTCAAGGATGGTACTGATCGATGCGCGCAACCCCATTTAGTGGGGGTAGAGCCTACTTGCAAGTCTCTCCGACCTTCACAAAAAAAGTTATTCAAGAATATCTCCTCAGATTTGGGGGAATTTCGTCGGTCGACCTCTTCCGAAGGTCGTACAAGCTCGGGGATGGTATCAATCGATCCGCAGGACCCAAATTAGTCCAGATGCAACCACTTTCCAAGTCTCTCCGACCTTCACAAAAAAAGTTATTCAAGAATATCTCTTTCTCCTATGTGCTTTCATCCCTAACCCTAACCCTAACCCTTCCGAAAGTCGGAGAAGCTCAAGGATGGTACCGATCGATGCGCGCTACCCCATTTAGTGGGGGTAAAGCCTACTTGCAAGTCTCTCCGACCTTCACAAAAAAAGTTATTCAAGAATATCTCTTTCTCCTATGTGCTTTCATCCCTAACCCTAACCCTAACCCTTCCGAAAGTCGGAGAAGCTCAAGGATGGTATTGATCGATGCGCGCAACCCCATTTAGTGGGGGTAGAGCCTACTTGCAAGTCTCTCCGACCTTCACAAAAAAAGTTATTCAAGAATATCTCCTCAGATTTGGGGGAATTTCGTCGGTCGACCTCTTCCGAAGGTCGTACAAGCTCGGGGATGGTACCAATCGATCCGCAGGACCCAAATTAGTCCAGATGCAACCACTTTCCAAGTCTCTCCGACCTTCACAAAAAAAGTTATTCAAGAATATCTCTTTCTCCTATGTGCTTTCATCCCTAACCCTAACCCTAACCCTTCCGAAAGTCGGAGAAGCTCAAGGATGGTACTGATCGATGCGCGCAACCCCATTTAGTGGGGGTAGAGCCTACTTGCAAGTCTCTCCGACCTTCACAAAAAAAGTTATTCAAGAATATCTCCTCAGATTTGGGGGAATTTCGTCGGTCGACCTCTTCCGAAGGTCGTACAAGCTCGGGGATGGTATCAATCGATCCGCAGGACCCAAATTAGTCCAGATGCAACCACTTTCCAAGTCTCTCCGACCTTCACAAAAAAAGTTATTCAAGAATATCTCTTTCTCCTATGTGCTTTCATCCCTAACCCTAACCCTAACCCTTCCGAAAGTCGGAGAAGCTCAAGGATGGTACCGATCGATGCGCGCTACCCCATTTAGTGGGGGTAAAGCCTACTTGCAAGTCTCTCCGACCTTCACAAAAAAAGTTATTCAAGAATATCTCTTTCTCCTATGTGCTTTCATCCCTAACCCTAACCCTAACCCTTCCGAAAGTCGGAGAAGCTCAAGGATGGTATTGATCGATGCGCGCAACCCCATTTAGTGGGGGTAGAGCCTACTTGCAAGTCTCTCCGACCTTCACAAAAAAAGTTATTCAAGAATATCTCCTCAGATTTGGGGGAATTTCGTCGGTCGACCTCTTCCGAAGGTCGTACAAGCTCGGGGATGGTACCAATCGATCCGCAGGACCCAAATTAGTCCAGATGCAACCACTTTCCAAGTCTCTCCGACCTTCACAAAAAAAGTTATTCAAGAATATCTCTTTCTCCTATGTGCTTTCATCCCTAACCCTAACCCTTCCGAAAGTCGGAGAAGCTCAAGGATGGTACCGATCGATGCGCGCTACCCCATTTAGTGGGGGTAGAGCCTACTTGCAAGTCTCTCCGACCTTCACAAAAAAAGTTATTCAAGAATATCTCCTCAGATTTGGGGGAATTTCGTCGGTCGACCTCTTTCGAAGGTCGTACAAGCTCGGGGATGGTACCAATCGATCCGCAGGACCCAAATTAGTCCAGATGCAACCACTTTCCAAGTCTCTCCGACCTTCACAAAAAAAGTTATTCAAGAATATCTCTTTCTCCTATGTGCTTTCATCCCTAACCCTAACCCTAACCCTTCCGAAAGTCGGAGAAGCTCAAAGATGGTACCGATCGATGCGCGCTACCCCATTTAGTGGGGGTAGAGCCTACTTGCAAGTCTCTCCGACCTTCACAAAAAAAGTTATTCAAGAATATCTCTTTCTCCTATGTGCTTTCATCCCTAACCCTAACCCTAACCCTTCCGAAAGTCGGAGAAGCTCAAGGATGGTACCGATCGATGCGCGCTACCCCATTTAGTGGGGGTAGAGCCTACTTGCAAGTCTCTCCGACCTTCACAAAAAAAGTTATTCAAGAATATCTCTTTCTCCTATGTGCTTTCATCCCTAACCCTAACCCTAACCCTTCCGAAAGTCGGAGAAGCTCAAGGATGGTACTGATCAATGCGCGCAACCCCATTTAGTGGGGGTAGAGCCTACTTGCAAGTCTCTCCGACCTTCACAAAAAAAGTTATTCAAGAATATCTCCTCAGATTTGGGGGAATTTCGTCGGTCGACCTCTTCCGAAGGTCGTACAAGCTCGGGGATGGTACCAATCGATCCGCAGGACCCAAATTAGTCCAGATGCAACCACTTTCCAAGTCTCTCCGACCTTCACAAAAAAAGTTATTCAAGAATATCTCTTTCTCCTATGTGCTTTCATCCCTAACCCTAACCCTAACCCTTCCGAAAGTCGGAGAAGCTCAAGGATGGTACTGATCGATGCGCGCAACCCCATTTAGTGGGGGTAGAGCCTACTTGCAAGTCTCTCCGACCTTCACAAAAAAAGTTATTCAAGAATATCTCCTCAGATTTGGGGGAATTTCGTCGGTCGACCTCTTCCGAAGGTCGTACAAGCTCGGGGATGGTATCAATCGATCCGCAGGACCCAAATTAGTCCAGATGCAACCACTTTCCAAGTCTCTCCGACCTTCACAAAAAAAGTTATTCAAGAATATCTCTTTCTCCTATGTGCTTTCATCCCTAACCCTAACCCTAACCCTTCCGAAAGTCGGAGAAGCTCAAGGATGGTACCGATCGATGCGCGCTACCCCATTTAGTGGGGGTAAAGCCTACTTGCAAGTCTCTCCGACCTTCACAAAAAAAGTTATTCAAGAATATCTCTTTCTCCTATGTGCTTTCATCCCTAACCCTAACCCTAACCCTTCCGAAAGTCGGAGAAGCTCAAGGATGGTATTGATCGATGCGCGCAACCCCATTTAGTGGGGGTAGAGCCTACTTGCAAGTCTCTCCGACCTTCACAAAAAAAGTTATTCAAGAATATCTCCTCAGATTTGGGGGAATTTCGTCGGTCGACCTCTTCCGAAGGTCGTACAAGCTCGGGGATGGTACCAATCGATCCGCAGGACCCAAATTAGTCCAGATGCAACCACTTTCCAAGTCTCTCCGACCTTCACAAAAAAAGTTATTCAAGAATATCTCTTTCTCCTATGTGCTTTCATCCCTAACCCTAACCCTAACCCTTCCGAAAGTCGGAGAAGCTCAAGGATGGTACTGATCGATGCGCGCAACCCCATTTAGTGGGGGTAGAGCCTACTTGCAAGTCTCTCCGACCTTCACAAAAAAAGTTATTCAAGAATATCTCCTCAGATTTGGGGGAATTTCGTCGGTCGACCTCTTCCGAAGGTCGTACAAGCTCGGGGATGGTATCAATCGATCCGCAGGACCCAAATTAGTCCAGATGCAACCACTTTCCAAGTCTCTCCGACCTTCACAAAAAAAGTTATTCAAGAATATCTCTTTCTCCTATGTGCTTTCATCCCTAACCCTAACCCTAACCCTTCCGAAAGTCGGAGAAGCTCAAGGATGGTACCGATCGATGCGCGCTACCCCATTTAGTGGGGGTAAAGCCTACTTGCAAGTCTCTCCGACCTTCACAAAAAAAGTTATTCAAGAATATCTCTTTCTCCTATGTGCTTTCATCCCTAACCCTAACCCTAACCCTTCCGAAAGTCGGAGAAGCTCAAGGATGGTATTGATCGATGCGCGCAACCCCATTTAGTGGGGGTAGAGCCTACTTGCAAGTCTCTCCGACCTTCACAAAAAAAGTTATTCAAGAATATCTCCTCAGATTTGGGGGAATTTCGTCGGTCGACCTCTTCCGAAGGTCGTACAAGCTCGGGGATGGTACCAATCGATCCGCAGGACCCAAATTAGTCCAGATGCAACCACTTTCCAAGTCTCTCCGACCTTCACAAAAAAAGTTATTCAAGAATATCTCTTTCTCCTATGTGCTTTCATCCCTAACCCTAACCCTTCCGAAAGTCGGAGAAGCTCAAGGATGGTACCGATCGATGCGCGCTACCCCATTTAGTGGGGGTAGAGCCTACTTGCAAGTCTCTCCGACCTTCACAAAAAAAGTTATTCAAGAATATCTCCTCAGATTTGGGGGAATTTCGTCGGTCGACCTCTTTCGAAGGTCGTACAAGCTCGGGGATGGTACCAATCGATCCGCAGGACCCAAATTAGTCCAGATGCAACCACTTTCCAAGTCTCTCCGACCTTCACAAAAAAAGTTATTCAAGAATATCTCTTTCTCCTATGTGCTTTCATCCCTAACCCTAACCCTAACCCTTCCGAAAGTCGGAGAAGCTCAAGGATGGTACCGATCGATGCGCGCTACCCCATTTAGTGGGGGTAGAGCCTACTTGCAAGTCTCTCCGACCTTCACAAAAAAAGTTATTCAAGAATATCTCTTTCTCCTATGTGCTTTCATCCCTAACCCTAACCCTAACCCTTCCGAAAGTCGGAGAAGCTCAAGGATGGTACCGATCGATGCGCGCTACCCCATTTAGTGGGGGTAGAGCCTACTTGCAAGTCTCTCCGACCTTCACAAAAAAAGTTATTCAAGAATATCTCTTTCTCCTATGTGCTTTCATCCCTAACCCTAACCCTTCCGAAAGTCGGAGAAGCTCAAGGATGGTACTGATCGATGCGCGCTACCCCATTTAGTGGGGGTAGAGCCTACTTGCAAGTCTCTCCGACCTTCACAAAAAAAGTTATTCAAGAATATCTCTTTCTCCTATGTGCTTTCATCCCTAACCCTAACCCTTCCGAAAGTCGGAGAAGCTCAAGGATGGTACTGATCGATGCGCGCAACCCCATTTAGTGGGGGTAGAGCCTACTTGCAAGTCTCTCCGACCTTCACAAAAAAAGTTATTCAAGAATATCTCCTCAGATTTGGGGGAATTTCGTCGGTCGACCCCTTCCGAAGGTCGTACAAGCTCGGGGATGGTACCAATCGATCCGCAGGACCCAAATTAGTCCAGATGCAACCACTTTTCAAGTCTCTCCGACCTTCACAAAAAAAGTTATTCAAGAATATCTCTTTCTCCTATGTGCTTTCATCCCTAACCCTAACCCTAACCCTTCCGAAAGTCGGAGAAGCTCAAGGATGGTACCGATCGATGCGCGCTACCCCATTTAGTGGGGGTAGAGCCTACTTGCAAGTCTCTCCGACCTTCACAAAAAAAGTTATTCAAGAATATCTCCTCAGATTTGGGGGAATTTCGTCGGTCGACCTCTTCCGAAGGTCGTACAAGCTCGGGGATGGTACCAATCGATCCGCAGGACCCAAATTAGTCCAGATGCAACCACTTTTCAAGTCTCTCCGACCTTCACAAAAAAAGTTATTCAAGAATATCTCTTTCTCCTATGTGCTTTCATCCCTAACCCTAACCCTAACCCTTCCGAAAGTCGGAGAAGCTCAAGGATGGTACCGATCGATGCGCGCTACCCCATTTAGTTCGGGTAGAGCCTACTTGCAAGTCTCTCCGACCTTCACAAAAAAAGTTATTCAAGAATATCTCTTTCTCCTATGTGCTTTCATCCCTAACCCTAACCCTAACCCTTCCGAAAGTCGGAGAAGCTCAAGGATGGTACCGATCGATGCGCGCTACCCCATTTAGTGGGGGTAGAGCCTACTTGCAAGTCTCTCCGACCTTCACAAAAAAAGTTATTCAAGAATATCTCTTTCTCCTATGTGCTTTCATCCCTAACCCTAACCCTAACCCTTCCGAAAGTCGGAGAAGCTCAAGGATGGTACCGATCGATGCGCGCAACCCCATTTAGTGGGGGTAGAGCCTACTTGCAAGTCTCTCCGACCTTCACAAAAAAAGTTATTCAAGAATATCTCTTTCTCCTATGTGCTTTCATCCCTAACCCTAACCCTAACCCTTCCGAAAGTCGGAGAAGCTCAAGGATGGTACCGATCGATGCGCGCTACCCCATTTAGTGGGGGTAGAGCCTACTTGCAAGTCTCTCCGACCTTCACAAAAAAAGTTATTCAAGAATATCTCTTTCTCCTATGTGCTTTCATCCCTAACCCTAACCCTTCCGAAAGTCGGAGAAGCTCAAGGATGGTACTGATCGATGCGCGCTACCCCATTTAGTGGGGGTAGAGCCTACTTGCAAGTCTCTCCGACCTTCACAAAAAAAGTTATTCAAGAATATCTCTTTCTCCTATGTGCTTTCATCCCTAACCCTAACCCTAACCCTTCCGAAAGTCGGAGAAGCTCAAGGATGGTACTGATCGATGCGCGCAACCCCATTTAGTGGGGGTAGAGCCTACTTGCAAGTCTCTCCGACCTTCACAAAAAAAGTTATTCAAGAATATCTCCTCAGATTTGGGGGAATTTCGTCGGTCGACCCCTTCCGAAGGTCGTACAAGCTCGGGGATGGTACCAATCGATCCGCAGGACCCAAATTAGTCCAGATGCAACCACTTTTCAAGTCTCTCCGACCTTCACAAAAAAAGTTATTCAAGAATATCTCTTTCTCCTATGTGCTTTCATCCCTAACCCTAACCCTAACCCTTCCGAAAGTCGGAGAAGCTCAAGGATGGTACTGATCGATGCGCGCAACCCCATTTAGTGGGGGTAGAGCCTACTTGCAAGTCTCTCCGACCTTCACAAAAAAAGTTATTCAAGAATATCTCCTCAGATTTGGGGGAATTTCGTCGGTCGACCCCTTCCGAAGGTCGTACAAGCTCGGGGATGGTACCAATCGATCCGCAGGACCCAAATTAGTCCAGATGCAACCACTTTTCAAGTCTCTCCGACCTTCACAAAAAAAGTTATTCAAGAATATCTCTTTCTCCTATGTGCTTTCATCCCTAACCCTAACCCTTCCGAAAGTCGGAGAAGCTCAAGGATGGTACCGATCGATGCGCGCTACCCCATTTAGTGGGGGTAGAGCCTACTTGCAAGTCTCTCCGACCTTCACAAAAAAAGTTATTCAAGAATATCTCCTCAGATTTGGGGGAATTTCGTCGGTCGACCTCTTCCGAAGGTCGTACAAGCTCGGGGATGGTACCAATCGATCCGCAGGACCCAAATTAGTCCAGATGCAACCACTTTTCAAGTCTCTCCGACCTTCACAAAAAAAGTTATTCAAGAATATCTCTTTCTCCTATGTGCTTTCATCCCTAACCCTAACCCTAACCCTTCCGAAAGTCGGAGAAGCTCAAGGATGGTACCGATCGATGCGCGCTACCCCATTTAGTTCGGGTAGAGCCTACTTGCAAGTCTCTCCGACCTTCACAAAAAAAGTTATTCAAGAATATCTCTTTCTCCTATGTGCTTTCATCCCTAACCCTAACCCTAACCCTTCCGAAAGTCGGAGAAGCTCAAGGATGGTACCGATCGATGCGCGCTACCCCATTTAGTGGGGGTAGAGCCTACTTGCAAGTCTCTCCGACCTTCACAAAAAAAGTTATTCAAGAATATCTCTTTCTCCTATGTGCTTTCATCCCTAACCCTAACCCTAACCCTTCCGAAAGTCGGAGAAGCTCAAGGATGGTACCGATCGATGCGCGCAACCCCATTTAGTGGGGGTAGAGCCTACTTGCAAGTCTCTCCGACCTTCACAAAAAAAGTTATTCAAGAATATCTCCTCAGATTTGGGGGAATTTCGTCGGTCGACCTCTTCCGAAGGTCGTACAAGCTCGGGGATGGTACCAATCGATCCGCAGGACCCAAATTAGTCCAGATGCAACCACTTTCCAAGTCTCTCCGACCTTCACAAAAAAAGTTATTCAAGAATATCTCTTTCTCCTATGTGCTTTCATCCCTAACCCTAACCCTAACCCTTCCGAAAGTCGGAGAAGCTCAAGGATGGTACCGATCGATGCGCGCTACCCCATTTAGTGGGGGTAAAGCCTACTTGCAAGTCTCTCCGACCTTCACAAAAAAAGTTATTCAAGAATATCTCTTTCTCCTATGTGCTTTCATCCCTAACCCTAACCCTAACCCTTCCGAAAGTCGGAGAAGCTCAAGGATGGTACCGATCGATGCGCGCAACCCCATTTAGTGGGGGTAGAGCCTACTTGCAAGTCTCTCCGACCTTCACAAAAAAAGTTATTCAAGAATATCTCCTCAGATTTGGGGGAATTTCGTCGGTCGACCTCTTCCGAAGGTCGTACAAGCTCGGGGATGGTACCAATCGATCCGCAGGACCCAAATTAGTCCAGATGCAACCACTTTCCAAGTCTCTCCGACCTTCACAAAAAAAGTTATTCAAGAATATCTCTTTCTCCTATGTGCTTTCATCCCTAACCCTAACCCTTCCGAAAGTCGGAGAAGCTCAAGGATGGTACCGATCGATGCGCGCTACCCCATTTAGTGGGGGTAGAGCCTACTTGCAAGTCTCTCCGACCTTCACAAAAAAAGTTATTCAAGAATATCTCCTCAGATTTGGGGGAATTTCGTCGGTCGACCTCTTTCGAAGGTCGTACAAGCTCGGGGATGGTACCAATCGATCCGCAGGACCCAAATTAGTCCAGATGCAACCACTTTCCAAGTCTCTCCGACCTTCACAAAAAAAGTTATTCAAGAATATCTCTTTCTCCTATGTGCTTTCATCCCTAACCCTAACCCTAACCCTTCCGAAAGTCGGAGAAGCTCAAGGATGGTACCGATCGATGCGCGCTACCCCATTTAGTGGGGGTAGAGCCTACTTGCAAGTCTCTCCGACCTTCACAAAAAAAGTTATTCAAGAATATCTCTTTCTCCTATGTGCTTTCATCCCTAACCCTAACCCTAACCCTTCCGAAAGTCGGAGAAGCTCAAGGATGGTACCGATCGATGCGCGCTACCCCATTTAGTGGGGGTAGAGCCTACTTGCAAGTCTCTCCGACCTTCACAAAAAAAGTTATTCAAGAATATCTCTTTCTCCTATGTGCTTTCATCCCTAACCCTAACCCTAACCCTTCCGAAAGTCGGAGAAGCTCAAGGATGGTACCGATCGATGCGCGCTACCCCATTTAGTGGGGGTAGAGCCTACTTGCAAGTCTCTCCGACCTTCACAAAAAAAGTTATTCAAGAATATCTCTTTCTCCTATGTGCTTTCATCCCTAACCCTAACCCTAACCCTTCCGAAAGTCGGAGAAGCTCAAGGATGGTACTGATCAATGCGCGCAACCCCATTTAGTGGGGGTAGAGCCTACTTGCAAGTCTCTCCGACCTTCACAAAAAAAGTTATTCAAGAATATCTCCTCAGATTTGGGGGAATTTCGTCGGTCGACCTCTTCCGAAGGTCGTACAAGCTCGGGGATGGTACCAATCGATCCGCAGGACCCAAATTAGTCCAGATGCAACCACTTTTCAAGTCTCTCCGACCTTCACAAAAAAAGTTATTCAAGAATATCTCTTTCTCCTATGTGCTTTCATCCCTAACCCTAACCCTAACCCTTCCGAAAGTCGGAGAAGCTCAAGGATGGTACTGATCGATGCGCGCAACCCCATTTAGTGGGGGTAGAGCCTACTTGCAAGTCTCTCCGACCTTCACAAAAAAAGTTATTCAAGAATATCTCCTCAGATTTGGGGGAATTTCGTCGGTCGACCTCTTCCGAAGGTCGTACAAGCTCGGGGATGGTACCAATCGATCTGCAGGACCCAAATTAGTCCAGATGCAACCACTTTCCAAGTCTCTCCGACCTTCACAAAAAAAGTTATTCAAGAATATCTCTTTCTCCTATGTGCTTTCATCCCTAACCCTAACCCTAACCCTTCCGAAAGTCGGAGAAGCTCAAGGATGGTACCGATCGATGCGCGCTACCCCATTTAGTGGGGGTAGAGCCTACTTGCAAGTCTCTCCGACCTTCACAAAAAAAGTTATTCAAGAATATCTCTTTCTCCTATGTGCTTTCATCCCTAACCCTAACCCTAACCCTTCCGAAAGTCGGAGAAGCTCAAGGATGGTACCGATCGATGCGCGCTACCCCATTTAGTGGGGGTAAAGCCTACTTGCAAGTCTCTCCGACCTTCACAAAAAAAGTTATTCAAGAATATCTCCTCAGATTTGGGGGAATTTCGTCGGTCGACCTCTTCCGAAGGTCGTACAAGCTCGGGGATGGTACCAATCGATCCGCAGGACCCAAATTAGTCCAGATGCAACCACTTTCCAAGTCTCTCCGACCTTCACAAAAAAAGTTATTCAAGAATATCTCTTTCTCCTATGTGCTTTCATCCCTAACCCTAACCCTAACCCTTCCGAAAGTCGGAGAAGCTCAAGGATGGTACCGATCGATGCGCGCTACCCCATTTAGTGGGGGTAAAGCCTACTTGCAAGTCTCTCCGACCTTCACAAAAAAAGTTATTCAAGAATATCTCTTTCTCCTATGTGCTTTCATCCCTAACCCTAACCCTAACCCTTCCGAAAGTCGGAGAAGCTCAAGGATGGTACCGATCGATGCGCGCAACCCCATTTAGTGGGGGTAGAGCCTACTTGCAAGTCTCTCCGACCTTCACAAAAAAAGTTATTCAAGAATATCTCCTCAGATTTGGGGGAATTTCGTCGGTCGACCTCTTCCGAAGGTCGTACAAGCTCGGGGATGGTACCAATCGATCCGCAGGACCCAAATTAGTCCAGATGCAACCACTTTTCAAGTCTCTCCGACCTTCACAAAAAAAGTTATTCAAGAATATCTCTTTCTCCTATGTGCTTTCATCCCTAACCCTAACCCTAACCCTTCCGAAAGTCGGAGAAGCTCAAGGATGGTACCGATCGATGCGCGCTACCCCATTTAGTGGGGGTAGAGCCTACTTGCAAGTCTCTCCGACCTTCACAAAAAAAGTTATTCAAGAATATCTCTTTCTCCTATGTGCTTTCATCCCTAACCCTAACCCTAACCCTTCCGAAAGTCGGAGAAGCTCAAGGATGGTACCGATCGATGCGCGCTACCCCATTTAGTGGGGGTAGAGCCTACTTGCAAGTCTCTCCGACCTTCACAAAAAAAGTTATTCAAGAATATCTCTTTCTCCTATGTGCTTTCATCCCTAACCCTAACCCTAACCCTTCCGAAAGTCGGAGAAGCTCAAGGATGGTACCGATCGATGCGCGCTACCCCATTTAGTGGGGGTAGAGCCTACTTGCAAGTCTCTCCGACCTTCACAAAAAAAGTTATTCAAGAATATCTCTTTCTCCTATGTGCTTTCATCCCTAACCCTAACCCTAACCCTTCCGAAAGTCGGAGAAGCTCAAGGATGGTACTGATCGATGCGCGCACCCCCATTTAGTGGGGGTAGAGCCTACTTGCAAGTCTCTCCGACCTTCACAAAAAAAGTTATTCAAGAATATCTCCTCAGATTTGGGGGAATTTCGTCGGTCGACCTCTTCCGAAGGTCGTACAAGCTCGGGGATGGTACCAATCGATCCGCAGGACCCAAATTAGTCCAGATGCAACCACTTTTCAAGTCTCTCCGACCTTCACAAAAAAAGTTATTCAAGAATATCTCTTTCTCCTATGTGCTTTCATCCCTAACCCTAACCCTAACCCTTCCGAAAGTCGGAGAAGCTCAAGGATGGTACCGATCGATGCGCGCTACCCCATTTAGTGGGGGTAGAGCCTACTTGCAAGTCTCTCCGACCTTCACAAAAAAAGTTATTCAAGAATATCTCTTTCTCCTATGTGCTTTCATCCCTAACCCTAACCCTAACCCTTCCGAAAGTCGGAGAAGCTCAAGGATGGTACCGATCGATGCGCGCTACCCCATTTAGTGGGGGTAGAGCCTACTTGCAAGTCTCTCCGACCTTCACAAAAAAAGTTATTCAAGAATATCTCTTTCTCCTATGTGCTTTCATCCCTAACCCTAACCCTAACCCTTCCGAAAGTCGGAGAAGCTCAAGGATGGTACCGATCGATGCGCGCTACCCCATTTAGTGGGGGTAGAGCCTACTTGCAAGTCTCTCCGACCTTCAAAAAAAAAGTTATTCAAGAATATCTCTTTCTCCTATGTGCTTTCATCCCTAACCCTAACCCTAACCCTTCCGAAAGTCGGAGAAGCTCAAGGATGGTACTGATCAATGCGCGCAACCCCATTTAGTGGGGGTAGAGCCTACTTGCAAGTCTCTCCGACCTTCACAAAAAAAGTTATTCAAGAATATCTCCTCAGATTTGGGGGAATTTCGTCGGTCGACCTCTTCCGAAGGTCGTACAAGCTCGGGGATGGTACCAATCGATCCGCAGGACCCAAATTAGTCCAGATGCAACCACTTTCCAAGTCTCTCCGACCTTCACAAAAAAAGTTATTCAAGAATATCTCTTTCTCCTATGTGCTTTCATCCCTAACCCTAACCCTTCCGAAAGTCGGAGAAGCTCAAGGATGGTACTGATCGATGCGCGCAACCCCATTTAGTGGGGGTAGAGCCTACTTGCAAGTCTCTCCGACCTTCACAAAAAAAGTTATTCAAGAATATCTCCTCAGATTTGGGGGAATTTCGTCGGTCGACCTCTTCCGAAGGTCGTACAAGCTCGGGGATGGTACCAATCGATCTGCAGGACCCAAATTAGTCCAGATGCAACCACTTTCCAAGTCTCTCCGACCTTCACAAAAAAAGTTATTCAAGAATATCTCTTTCTCCTATGTGCTTTCATCCCTAACCCTAACCCTAACCCTTCCGAAAGTCGGAGAAGCTCAAGGATGGTACCGATCGATGCGCGCTACCCCATTTAGTGGGGGTAGAGCCTACTTGCAAGTCTCTCCGACCTTCACAAAAAAAGTTATTCAAGAATATCTCTTTCTCCTATGTGCTTTCATCCCTAACCCTAACCCTAACCCTTCCGAAAGTCGGAGAAGCTCAAGGATGGTACCGATCGATGCGCGCTACCCCATTTAGTGGGGGTAAAGCCTACTTGCAAGTCTCTCCGACCTTCACAAAAAAAGTTATTCAAGAATATCTCCTCAGATTTGGGGGAATTTCGTCGGTCGACCTCTTCCGAAGGTCGTACAAGCTCGGGGATGGTACCAATCGATCCGCAGGACCCAAATTAGTCCAGATGCAACCACTTTCCAAGTCTCTCCGACCTTCACAAAAAAAGTTATTCAAGAATATCTCTTTCTCCTATGTGCTTTCATCCCTAACCCTAACCCTAACCCTTCCGAAAGTCGGAGAAGCTCAAGGATGGTACCGATCGATGCGCGCTACCCCATTTAGTGGGGGTAAAGCCTACTTGCAAGTCTCTCCGACCTTCACAAAAAAAGTTATTCAAGAATATCTCTTTCTCCTATGTGCTTTCATCCCTAACCCTAACCCTAACCCTTCCGAAAGTCGGAGAAGCTCAAGGATGGTACCGATCGATGCGCGCAACCCCATTTAGTGGGGGTAGAGCCTACTTGCAAGTCTCTCCGACCTTCACAAAAAAAGTTATTCAAGAATATCTCCTCAGATTTGGGGGAATTTCGTCGGTCGACCTCTTCCGAAGGTCGTACAAGCTCGGGGATGGTACCAATCGATCCGCAGGACCCAAATTAGTCCAGATGCAACCACTTTTCAAGTCTCTCCGACCTTCACAAAAAAAGTTATTCAAGAATATCTCTTTCTCCTATGTGCTTTCATCCCTAACCCTAACCCTAACCCTTCCGAAAGTCGGAGAAGCTCAAGGATGGTACCGATCGATGCGCGCTACCCCATTTAGTGGGGGTAGAGCCTACTTGCAAGTCTCTCCGACCTTCACAAAAAAAGTTATTCAAGAATATCTCTTTCTCCTATGTGCTTTCATCCCTAACCCTAACCCTAACCCTTCCGAAAGTCGGAGAAGCTCAAGGATGGTACCGATCGATGCGCGCTACCCCATTTAGTGGGGGTAGAGCCTACTTGCAAGTCTCTCCGACCTTCACAAAAAAAGTTATTCAAGAATATCTCTTTCTCCTATGTGCTTTCATCCCTAACCCTAACCCTAACCCTTCCGAAAGTCGGAGAAGCTCAAGGATGGTACCGATCGATGCGCGCTACCCCATTTAGTGGGGGTAGAGCCTACTTGCAAGTCTCTCCGACCTTCACAAAAAAAGTTATTCAAGAATATCTCTTTCTCCTATGTGCTTTCATCCCTAACCCTATCCCTAACCCTTCCGAAAGTCGGAGAAGCTCAAGGATGGTACTGATCAATGCGCGCAACCCCATTTAGTGGGGGTAGAGCCTACTTGCAAGTCTCTCCGACCTTCACAAAAAAAGTTATTCAAGAATATCTCCTCAGATTTGGGGGAATTTCGTCGGTCGACCTCTTCCGAAGGTCGTACAAGCTCGGGGATGGTACCAATCGATCCGCAGGACCCAAATTAGTCCAGATGCAACCACTTTCCAAGTCTCTCCGACCTTCACAAAAAAAGTTATTCAAGAATATCTCTTTCTCCTATGTGCTTTCATCCCTAACCCTAACCCTAACCCTTCCGAAAGTCGGAGAAGCTCAAGGATGGTACTGATCGATGCGCGCAACCCCATTTAGTGGGGGTAGAGCCTACTTGCAAGTCTCTCCGACCTTCACAAAAAAAGTTATTCAAGAATATCTCCTCAGATTTGGGGGAATTTCGTCGGTCGACCTCTTCCGAAGGTCGTACAAGCTCGGGGATGGTACCAATCGATCCGCAGGACCCAAATTAGTCCAGATGCAACCACTTTCCAAGTCTCTCCGACCTTCACAAAAAAAGTTATTCAAGAATATCTCTTTCTCCTATGTGCTTTCATCCCTAACCCTAACCCTAACCCTTCCGAAAGTCGGAGAAGCTCAAGGATGGTACCGATCGATGCGCGCTACCCCATTTAGTGGGGGTAGAGCCTACTTGCAAGTCTCTCCGACCTTCACAAAAAAAGTTATTCAAGAATATCTCTTTCTCCTATGTGCTTTCATCCCTAACCCTAACCCTAACCCTTCCGAAAGTCGGAGAAGCTCAGGATGGTACCGATCGATGCGCGCTACCCCATTTAGTGGGGGTAGAGCCTACTTGCAAGTCTCTCCGACCTTCACAAAAAAAGTTATTCAAGAATATCTCCTCAGATTTGGGGGAATTTCGTCGGTCGACCTCTTCCGAAGGTCGTACAAGCTCGGGGATGGTACCAATCGATCCGCAGGACCCAAATTAGTCCAGATGCAACCACTTTCCAAGTCTCTCCGACCTTCACAAAAAAAGTTATTCAAGAATATCTCTTTCTCCTATGTGCTTTCATCCCTAACCCTAACCCTAACCCTTCCGAAAGTCGGAGAAGCTCAAGGATGGTACCGATCGATGCGCGCTACCCCATTTAGTGGGGGTAAAGCCTACTTGCAAGTCTCTCCGACCTTCACAAAAAAAGTTATTCAAGAATATCTCTTTCTCCTATGTGCTTTCATCCCTAACCCTAACCCTAACCCTTCCGAAAGTCGGAGAAGCTCAAGGATGGTACCGATCGATGCGCGCAACCCCATTTAGTGGGGGTAGAGCCTACTTGCAAGTCTCTCCGACCTTCACAAAAAAAGTTATTAAAGAATATCTCCTCAGATTTGGGGGAATTTCGTCGGTCGACCTCTTCCGAAGGTCGTACAAGCTCGGGGATGGTACCAATCGATCCGCAGGACCCAAATTAGTCCAGATGCAACCACTTTTCAAGTCTCTCCGACCTTCACAAAAAAAGTTATTCAAGAATATCTCTTTCTCCTATGTGCTTTCATCCCTAACCCTAACCCTAACCCTTCCGAAAGTCGGAGAAGCTCAAGGATGGTACCGATCGATGCGCGCTACCCCATTTAGTGGGGGTAGAGCCTACTTGCAAGTCTCTCCGACCTTCACAAAAAAAGTTATTCAAGAATATCTCTTTCTCCTATGTGCTTTCATCCCTAACCCTAACCCTAACCCTTCCGAAAGTCGGAGAAGCTCAAGGATGGTACCGATCGATGCGCGCTACCCCATTTAGTGGGGGTAGAGCCTACTTGCAAGTCTCTCCGACCTTCACAAAAAAAGTTATTCAAGAATATCTCTTTCTCCTATGTGCTTTCATCCCTAACCCTAACCCTAACCCTTCCGAAAGTCGGAGAAGCTCAAGGATGGTACCGATCGATGCGCGCTACCCCATTTAGTGGGGGTAGAGCCTACTTGCAAGTCTCTCCGACCTTCACAAAAAAAGTTATTCAAGAATATCTCTTTCTCCTATGTGCTTTCATCCCTAACCCTAACCCTAACCCTTCCGAAAGTCGGAGAAGCTCAAGGATGGTACTGATCAATGCGCGCAACCCCATTTAGTGGGGGTAGAGCCTACTTGCAAGTCTCTCCGACCTTCACAAAAAAAGTTATTCAAGAATATCTCCTCAGATTTGGGGGAATTTCGTCGGTCGACCTCTTCCGAAGGTCGTACAAGCTCGGGGATGGTACCAATCGATCCGCAGGACCCAAATTAGTCCAGATGCAACCACTTTCCAAGTCTCTCCGACCTTCACAAAAAAAGTTATTCAAGAATATCTCTTTCTCCTATGTGCTTTCATCCCTAACCCTAACCCTAACCCTTCCGAAAGTCGGAGAAGCTCAAGGATGGTACTGATCGATGCGCGCAACCCCATTTAGTGGGGGTAGAGCCTACTTGCAAGTCTCTCCGACCTTCACAAAAAAAGTTATTCAAGAATATCTCCTCAGATTTGGGGGAATTTCGTCGGTCGACCTCTTCCGAAGGTCGTACAAGCTCGGGGATGGTACCAATCGATCCGCAGGACCCAAATTAGTCCAGATGCAACCACTTTCCAAGTCTCTCCGACCTTCACAAAAAAAGTTATTCAAGAATATCTCTTTCTCCTATGTGCTTTCATCCCTAACCCTAACCCTTCCGAAAGTCGGAGAAGCTCAAGGATGGTACCGATCGATGCGCGCTACCCCATTTAGTGGGGGTAGAGCCTACTTGCAAGTCTCTCCGACCTTCACAAAAAAAGTTATTCAAGAATATCTCTTTCTCCTATGTGCTTTCATCCCTAACCCTAACCCTAACCCTTCCGAAAGTCGGAGAAGCTCAGGATGGTACCGATCGATGCGCGCTACCCCATTTAGTGGGGGTAGAGCCTACTTGCAAGTCTCTCCGACCTTCACAAAAAAAGTTATTCAAGAATATCTCCTCAGATTTGGGGGAATTTCGTCGGTCGACCTCTTCCGAAGGTCGTACAAGCTCGGGGATGGTACCAATCGATCCGCAGGACCCAAATTAGTCCAGATGCAACCACTTTCCAAGTCTCTCCGACCTTCACAAAAAAAGTTATTCAAGAATATCTCTTTCTCCTATGTGCTTTCATCCCTAACCCTAACCCTAACCCTTCCGAAAGTCGGAGAAGCTCAAGGATGGTACCGATCGATGCGCGCTACCCCATTTAGTGGGGGTAAAGCCTACTTGCAAGTCTCTCCGACCTTCACAAAAAAAGTTATTCAAGAATATCTCTTTCTCCTATAGGCTTTCATCCCTAACCCTAACCCTAACCCTTCCGAAAGTCGGAGAAGCTCAAGGATGGTACCGATCGATGCGCGCAACCCCATTTAGTGGGGGTAGAGCCTACTTGCAAGTCTCTCCGACCTTCACAAAAAAAGTTATTAAAGAATATCTCCTCAGATTTGGGGGAATTTCGTCGGTCGACCTCTTCCGAAGGTCGTACAAGCTCGGGGATGGTACCAATCGATCCGCAGGACCCAAATTAGTCCAGATGCAACCACTTTTCAAGTCTCTCCGACCTTCACAAAAAAAGTTATTCAAGAATATCTCTTTCTCCTATGTGCTTTCATCCCTAACCCTAACCCTAACCCTTCCGAAAGTCGGAGAAGCTCAAGGATGGTACCGATCGATGCGCGCTACCCCATTTAGTGGGGGTAGAGCCTACTTGCAAGTCTCTCCGACCTTCACAAAAAAAGTTATTCAAGAATATCTCTTTCTCCTATGTGCTTTCATCCCTAACCCTAACCCTAACCCTTCCGAAAGTCGGAGAAGCTCAAGGATGGTACCGATCGATGTGCGCTACCCCATTTAGTGGGGGTAGAGCCTACTTGCAAGTCTCTCCGACCTTCACAAAAAAAGTTATTCAAGAATATCTCTTTCTCCTATGTGCTTTCATCCCTAACCCTAACCCTAACCCTTCCGAAAGTCGGAGAAGCTCAAGGATGGTACCGATCGATGCGCGTTACCCCATTTAGTGGGGGTAGAGCCTACTTGCAAGTCTCTCCGACCTTCACAAAAAAAGTTATTCAAGAATATCTCTTTCTCCTATGTGCTTTCATCCCTAACCCTAACCCTAACCCTTCCGAAAGTCGGAGAAGCTCAAAGATGGTACTGATCGATGCGCGCAACCCCATTTAGTGGGGGTAGAGCCTACTTGCAAGTCTCTCCGACCTTCACAAAAAAAGTTATTCAAGAATATCTCCTCAGATTTGGGGGAATTTCGTCGGTCGACCTCTTCCGAAGGTCGTACAAGCTCGGGGATGGTACCAATCGATCCGCAGGACCCAAATTAGTCCAGATGCAACCACTTTCCAAGTCTCTCCGACCTTCACAAAAAAAGTTATTCAAGAATATCTCTTTCTCCTATGTGCTTTCATCCCTAACCCTAACCCTAACCCTTCCGAAAGTCGGAGAAGCTCAAGGATGGTACTGATCGATGCGCGCAACCCCATTTAGTGGGGGTAGAGCCTACTTGCAAGTCTCTCCGACCTTCACAAAAAAAGTTATTCAAGAATATCTCCTCAGATTTGGGGGAATTTCGTCGGTCGACCTCTTCCGAAGGTCGTACAAGCTCGGGGATGGTACCAATCGATCCGCAGGACCCAAATTAGTCCAGATGCAACCACTTTCCAAGTCTCTCCGACCTTCACAAAAAAAGTTATTCAAGAATATCTCTTTCTCCTATGTGCTTTCATCCCTAACCCTAACCCTAACCCTTCCGAAAGTCGGAGAAGCTCAAGGATGGTACCGATCGATGCGCGCTACCCCATTTAGTGGGGGTAGAGCCTACTTGCAAGTCTCTCCGACCTTCACAAAAAAAGTTATTCAAGAATATCTCTTTCTCCTATGTGCTTTCATCCCTAACCCTAACCCTAACCCTTCCGAAAGTCGGAGAAGCTCAAGGATGGTACCGATCGATGCGCGCAACCCCATTTAGTGGGGGTAGAGCCTACTTGCAAGTCTCTCCGACCTTCACAAAAAAAGTTATTCAAGAATATCTCCTCAGATTTGGGGGAATTTCGTCGGTCGACCTCTTCCGAAGGTCGTACAAGCTCGGGGATGGTACCAATCGATCCGCAGGACCCAAATTAGTCCAGATGCAACCACTTTCCAAGTCTCTCCGACCTTCACAAAAAAAGTTATTCAAGAATATCTCTTTCTCCTATGTGCTTTCATCCCTAACCCTAACCCTAACCCTTCCGAAAGTCGGAGAAGCTCAAGGATGGTACCGATCGATGCGCGCTACCCCATTTAGTGGGGGTAAAGCCTACTTGCAAGTCTCTCCGACCTTCACAAAAAAAGTTATTCAAGAATATCTCTTTCTCCTATGTGCTTTCATCCCTAACCCTAACCCTAACCCTTCCGAAAGTCGGAGAAGCTCAAGGATGGTACTGATCGATGCGCGCAACCCCATTTAGTGGGGGTAGAGCCTACTTGCAAGTCTCTCCGACCTTCACAAAAAAAGTTATTCAAGAATATCTCCTCAGATTTGGGGGAATTTCGTCGGTCGACCTCTTCCGAAGGTCGTACAAGCTCGGGGATGGTACCAATCGATCCGCAGGACCCAAATTAGTCCAGATGCAACCACTTTCCAAGTCTCTCCGACCTTCACAAAAAAAGTTATTCAAGAATATCTCTTTCTCCTATGTGCTTTCATCCCTAACCCTAACCCTTCCGAAAGTCGGAGAAGCTCAAGGATGGTACCGATCGATGCGCGCAACCCCATTTAGTGGGGGTAGAGCCTACTTGCAAGTCTCTCCGACCTTCACAAAAAAAGTTATTCAAGAATATCTCCTCAGATTTGGGGGAATTTCGTCGGTCGACCTCTTCCGAAGGTCGTACAAGCTCGGGGATGGTACCAATCGATCCGCAGGACCCAAATTAGTCCAGATGCAACCACTTTCCAAGTCTCTCCGACCTTCACAAAAAAAGTTATTCAAGAATATCTCTTTCTCCTATGTGCTTTCATCCCTAACCCTAACCCTAACCCTTCCGAAAGTCGGAGAAGCTCAAGGATGGTACCGATCGATGCGCGCTACCCCATTTAGTGGGGGTAAAGCCTACTTGCAAGTCTCTCCGACCTTCACAAAAAAAGTTATTCAAGAATATCTCTTTCTCCTATGTGCTTTCATCCCTAACCCTAACCCTAACCCTTCCGAAAGTCGGAGAAGCTCAAGGATGGTACCGATCGATGCGCGCAACCCCATTTAGTGGGGGTAGAGCCTACTTGCAAGTCTCTCCGACCTTCACAAAAAAAGTTATTCAAGAATATCTCCTCAGATTTGGGGGAATTTCGTCGGTCGACCTCTTCCGAAGGTCGTACAAGCTCGGGGATGGTACCAATCGATCCGCAGGACCCAAATTAGTCCAGATGCAACCACTTTCCAAGTCTCTCCGACCTTCACAAAAAAAGTTATTCAAGAATATCTCTTTCTCCTATGTGCTTTCATCCCTAACCCTAACCCTTCCGAAAGTCGGAGAAGCTCAAGGATGGTACCGATCGATGCGCGCTACCCCATTTAGTGGGGGTAGAGCCTACTTGCAAGTCTCTCCGACCTTCACAAAAAAAGTTATTCAAGAATATCTCCTCAGATTTGGGGGAATTTCGTCGGTCGACCTCTTTCGAAGGTCGTACAAGCTCGGGGATGGTACCAATCGATCCGCAGGACCCAAATTAGTCCAGATGCAAGCACTTTCCAAGTCTCTCCGACCTTCACAAAAAAAGTTATTCAAGAATATCTCTTTCTCCTATGTGCTTTCATCCCTAACCCTAACCCTAACCCTTCCGAAAGTCGGAGAAGCTCAAGGATGGTACCGATCGATGCGCGCTACCCCATTTAGTGGGGGTAGAGCCTACTTGCAAGTCTCTCCGACCTTCACAAAAAAAGTTATTCAAGAATATCTCTTTCTCCTATGTGCTTTCATCCCTAACCCTAACCCTAACCCTTCCGAAAGTCGGAGAAGCTCAAGGATGGTACCGATCGATGCGCGCTACCCCATTTAGTGGGGGTAGAGCCTACTTGCAAGTCTCTCCGACCTTCACAAAAAAAGTTATTCAAGAATATCTCTTTCTCCTATGTGCTTTCATCCCTAACCCTAACCCTTCCGAAAGTCGGAGAAGCTCAAGGATGGTACTGATCGATGCGCACTACCCCATTTAGTGGGGGTAGAGCCTACTTGCAAGTCTCTCCGACCTTCACAAAAAAAGTTATTCAAGAATATCTCTTTCTCCTATGTGCTTTCATCCCTAACCCTAACCCTAACCCTTCCGAAAGTCGGAGAAGCTCAAGGATGGTACTGATCGATGCGCGCAACCCCATTTAGTGGGGGTAGAGCCTACTTGCAAGTCTCTCCGACCTTCACAAAAAATGTTATTCAAGAATATCTCCTCAGATTTGGGGGAATTTCGTCGGTCGACCTCTTCCGAAGGTCGTACAAGCTCGGGGATGGTACCAATCGATCCGCAGGACCCAAATTAGTCCAGATGCAACCACTTTCCAAGTCTCTCCGACCTTCACAAAAAAAGTTATTCAAGAATATCTCTTTCTCCTATGTGCTTTCATCCCTAACCCTAACCCTAACCCTTCCGAAAGTCGGAGAAGCTCAAGGATGGTACCGATCGATGCGCGCTACCCCATTTAGTGGGGGTAGAGCCTACTTGCAAGTCTCTCCGACCTTCACAAAAAAAGTTATTCAAGAATATCTCCTCAGATTTGGGGGAATTTCGTCGGTCGACCTCTTCCGAAGGTCGTACAAGCTCGGGGATGGTACCAATCGATCTGCAGGACCCAAATTAGTCCAGATGCAACCACTTTTCAAGTCTCTCCGACCTTCACAAAAAAAGTTATTCAAGAATATCTCTTTCTCCTATGTGCTTTCATCCCTAACCCTAACCCTAACCCTTCCGAAAGTCGGAGAAGCTCAAGGATGGTACCGATCGATGCGCGCTACCCCATTTAGTGGGGGTAGAGCCTACTTGCAAGTCTCTCCGACCTTCACAAAAAAAGTTATTCAAGAATATCTCTTTCTCCTATGTGCTTTCATCCCTAACCCTAACCCTAACCCTTCCGAAAGTCGGAGAAGCTCAAGGATGGTACCGATCGATGCGCGCTACCCCATTTAGTGGGGGTAGAGCCTACTTGCAAGTCTCTCCGACCTTCACAAAAAAAGTTATTCAAGAATATCTCTTTCTCCTATGTGCTTTCATCCCTAACCCTAACCCTAACCCTTCCGAAAGTCGGAGAAGCTCAAGGATGGTACCGATCGATGTGCGCTACCCCATTTAGTGGGGGTAGAGCCTACTTGCAAGTCTCTCCGACCTTCACAAAAAAAGTTATTCAAGAATATCTCTTTCTCCTATGTGCTTTCATCCCTAACCCTAACCCTAACCCTTCCGAAAGTCGGAGAAGCTCAAGGATGGTACTGATCAATGCGCGCAACCCCATTTAGTGGGGGTAGAGCCTACTTGCAAGTCTCTCCGACCTTCACAAAAAAAGTTATTCAAGAATATCTCCTCAGATTTGGGGGAATTTCGTCGGTCGACCTCTTCCGAAGGTCGTACAAGCTCGGGGATGGTACCAATCGATCCGCAGGACCCAAATTAGTCCAGATGCAACCACTTTCCAAGTCTCTCTGACCTTCACAAAAAAAGTTATTCAAGAATATCTCTTTCTCCTATGTGCTTTCATCCCTAACCCTAACCCTAACCCTTCCGAAAGTCGGAGAAGCTCAAGGATGGTACTGATCGATGCGCGCAACCCCATTTAGTGGGGGTAGAGCCTACTTGCAAGTCTCTCCGACCTTCACAAAAAAAGTTATTCAAGAATATCTCCTCAGATTTGGGGGAATTTCGTCGGTCGACCTCTTCCGAAGGTCGTACAAGCTCGGGGATGGTACCAATCGATCTGCAGGACCCAAATTAGTCCAGATGCAACCACTTTCCAAGTCTCTCCGACCTTCACAAAAAAAGTTATTCAAGAATATCTCTTTCTCCTATGTGCTTTCATCCCTAACCCTAACCCTAACCCTTCCGAAAGTCGGAGAAGCTCAAGGATGGTACCGATCGATGCGCGCTACCCCATTTAGTGGGGGTAGAGCCTACTTGCAAGTCTCTCCGACCTTCACAAAAAAAGTTATTCAAGAATATCTCTTTCTCCTATGTGCTTTCATCCCTAACCCTAACCCTAACCCTTCCGAAAGTCGGAGAAGCTCAAGGATGGTACCGATCGATGCGCGCTACCCCATTTAGTGGGGGTAGAGCCTACTTGCAAGTCTCTCCGACCTTCACAAAAAAAGTTATTCAAGAATATCTCCTCAGATTTGGGGGAATTTCGTCGGTCGACCTCTTCCGAAGGTCGTACAAGCTCGGGGATGGTACCAATCGATCCGCAGGACCCAAATTAGTCCAGATGCAACCACTTTCCAAGTCTCTCCGACCTTCACAAAAAAAGTTATTCAAGAATATCTCTTTCTCCTATGTGCTTTCATCCCTAACCCTAACCCTAACCCTTCCGAAAGTCGGAGAAGCTCAAGGATGGTACCGATCGATGCGCGCTACCCCATTTAGTGGGGGTAAAGCCTACTTGCAAGTCTCTCCGACCTTCACAAAAAAAGTTATTCAAGAATATCTCTTTCTCCTATGTGCTTTCATCCCTAACCCTAACCCTAACCCTTCCAAAAGTCGGAGAAGCTCAAGGATGGTACCGATCGATGCGCGCAACCCCATTTAGTGGGGGTAGAGCCTACTTGCAAGTCTCTCCGACCTTCACAAAAAAAGTTATTCAAGAATATCTCCTCAGATTTGGGGGAATTTCGTCGGTCGACCTCTTCCGAAGGTCGTACAAGCTCGGGGATGGTACCAATCGATCCGCAGGACCCAAATTAGTCCAGATGCAACCACTTTTCAAGTCTCTCCGACCTTCACAAAAAAAGTTATTCAAGAATATCTCTTTCTCCTATGTGCTTTCATCCCTAACCCTAACCCTAACCCTTCCGAAAGTCGGAGAAGCTCAAGGATGGTACCGATCGATGCGTGCTACCCCATTTAGTGGGGGTAAAGCCTACTTGCAAGTCTCTCCGACCTTCACAAAAAAAGTTATTCAAGAATATCTCTTTCTCCTATGTGCTTTCATCCCTAACCCTAACCCTAACCCTTCCGAAAGTCGGAGAAGCTCAAGGATGGTACCGATCGATGCGCGCTACCCCATTTAGTGGGGGTAGAGCCTACTTGCAAGTCTCTCCGACCTTCACAAAAAAAGTTATTCAAGAATATCTCTTTCTCCTATGTGCTTTCATCCCTAACCCTAACCCTAACCCTTCCGAAAGTCGGAGAAGCTCAAGGATGGTACCGATCGATGCGCGCTACCCCATTTAGTGGGGGTAGAGCCTACTTGCAAGTCTCTCCGACCTTCACAAAAAAAGTTATTCAAGAATATCTCTTTCTCCTATGTGCTTTCATCCCTAACCCTAACCCTAACCCTTCCGAAAGTCGGAGAAGCTCAAGGATGGTACTGATCGATGCGCGCAACCCCATTTAGTGGGGGTAGAGCCTACTTGCAAGTCTCTCCGACCTTCACAAAAAAAGTTATTCAAGAATATCTCCTCAGATTTGGGGGAATTTCGTCGGTCGACCTCTTCCGAAGGTCGTACAAGCTCGGGGATGGTACCAATCGATCCGCAGGACCCAAATTAGTCCAGATGCAACCACTTTTCAAGTCTCTCCGACCTTCACAAAAAAAGTTATTCAAGAATATCTCTTTCTCCTATGTGCTTTCATCCCTAACCCTAACCCTAACCCTTCCGAAAGTCGGAGAAGCTCAAGGATGGTACCGATCGATGCGCGCTACCCCATTTAGTGGGGGTAGAGCCTACTTGCAAGTCTCTCCGACCTTCACAAAAAAAGTTATTCAAGAATATCTCTTTCTCCTATGTGCTTTCATCCCTAACCCTAACCCTAACCCTTCCGAAAGTCGGAGAAGCTCAAGGATGGTACCGATTGATGCGCGTTACCCCATTTAGTGGGGGTAGAGCCTACTTGCAAGTCTCTCCGACCTTCACAAAAAAAGTTATTCAAGAATATCTCTTTCTCCTATGTGCTTTCATCCCTAACCCTAACCCTAACCCTTCCGAAAGTCGGAGAAGCTCAAGGATGGTACCGATCGATGCGCGCTACCCCATTTAGTGGGGGTAGAGCCTACTTGCAAGTCTCTCCGACCTTCACAAAAAAAGTTATTCAAGAATATCTCTTTCTCCTATGTGCTTTCATCCCTAACCCTAACCCTAACCCTTCCGAAAGTCGGAGAAGCTCAAGGATGGTACTGATCAATGCGCGCAACCCCATTTAGTGGGGGTAGAGCCTACTTGCAAGTCTCTCCGACCTTCACAAAAAAAGTTATTCAAGAATATCTCCTCAGATTTGGGGGAATTTCGTCGGTCGACCTCTTCCGAATGTCGTACAAGCTCGGGGATGGTACCAATCGATCCGCAGGACCCAAATTAGTCCAGATGCAACCACTTTCCAAGTCTCTCCGACCTTCACAAAAAAAGTTATTCAAGAATATCTCTTTCTCCTATGTGCTTTCATCCCTAACCCTAACCCTAACCCTTCCGAAAGTCGGAGAAGCTCAATGATGGTACTGATCGATGCGCGCAACCCCATTTAGTGGGGGTAGAGCCTACTTGCAAGTCTCTCCGACCTTCACAAAAAAAGTTATTCAAGAATATCTCCTCAGATTTGGGGGAATTTCGTCGGTCGACCTCTTCCGAAGGTCGTACAAGCTCGGGGATGGTACCAATCGATCCGCAGGACCCAAATTAGTCCAGATGCAACCACTTTCCAAGTCTCTCCGACCTTCACAAAAAAAGTTATTCAAGAATATCTCTTTCTCCTATGTGCTTTCATCCCTAACCCTAACCCTTCCGAAAGTCGGAGAAGCTCAAGGATGGTACCGATCGATGCGCGCTACCCCATTTAGTGGGGGTAGAGCCTACTTGCAAGTCTCTCCGACCTTCACAAAAAAAGTTATTCAAGAATATCTCTTTCTCCTATGTGCTTTCATCCCTAACCCTAACCCTAACCCTTCCGAAAGTCGGAGAAGCTCAAGGATGGTACCGATCGATGCGCGCTACCCCATTTAGTGGGGGTAGAGCCTACTTGCAAGTCTCTCCGACCTTCACAAAAAAAGTTATTCAAGAATATCTCCTCAGATTTGGGGGAATTTCGTCGGTCGACCTCTTCCGAAGGTCGTACAAGCTCGGGGATGGTACCAATCGATCCGCAGGACCCAAATTAGTCCAGATGCAACCACTTTCCAAGTCTCTCCGACCTTCACAAAAAAAGTTATTCAAGAATATCTCTTTCTCCTATGTGCTTTCATCCCTAACCCTAACCCTAACCCTTCCGAAAGTCGGAGAAGCTCAAGGATGGTACCGATCGATGCGCGCTACCCCATTTAGTGGGGGTAAAGCCTACTTGCAAGTCTCTCCGACCTTCACAAAAAAAGTTATTCAAGAATATCTCTTTCTCCTATGTGCTTTCATCCCTAACCCTAACCCTAACCCTTCCGAAAGTCGGAGAAGCTCAAGGATGGTACCGATCGATGCGCGCAACCCCATTTAGTGGGGGTAGAGCCTACTTGCAAGTCTCTCCGACCTTCACAAAAAAAGTTATTCAAGAATATCTCCTCAGATTTGGGGGAATTTCGTCGGTCGACCTCTTCCGAAGGTCGTACAAGCTCGGGGATGGTACCAATCGATCCGCAGGACCCAAATTAGTCCAGATGCAACCACTTTTCAAGTCTCTCCGACCTTCACAAAAAAAGTTATTCAAGAATATCTCTTTCTCCTATGTGCTTTCATCCCTAACCCTAACCCTAACCCTTCCGAAAGTCGGAGAAGCTCAAGGATGGTACCGATCGATGCGCGCTACCCCATTTAGTGGGGGTAGAGCCTACTTGCAAGTCTCTCCGACCTTCACAAAAAAAGTTATTCAAGAATATCTCTTTCTCCTATGTGCTTTCATCCCTAACCCTAACCCTAACCCTTCCGAAAGTCGGAGAAGCTCAAGGATGGTACCGATCGATGCGCGCTACCCCATTTAGTGGGGGTAGAGCCTACTTGCAAGTCTCTCCGACCTTCACAAAAAAAGTTATTCAAGAATATCTCTTTCTCCTATGTGCTTTCATCCCTAACCCTAACCCTAACCCTTCCGAAAGTCGGAGAAGCTCAAGGATGGTACTGATCGATGCGCGCAACCCCATTTAGTGGGGGTAGAGCCTACTTGCAAGTCTCTCCGACCTTCACAAAAAAAGTTATTAAAGAATATCTCCTCAGATTTGGGGGAATTTCGTCGGTCGACCTCTTCCGAAGGTCGTACAAGCTCGGGGATGGTACCAATCGATCCGCAGGACCCAAATTAGTCCAGATGCAACCACTTTCCAAGTCTCTCCGACCTTCACAAAAAAAGTTATTCAAGAATATCTCTTTCTCCTATGTGCTTTCATCCCTAACCCTAACCCTAACCCTTCCGAAAGTCGGAGAAGCTCAAGGATGGTACTGATCGATGCGCGCAACCCCATTTAGTGGGGGTAGAGCCTACTTGCAAGTCTCTCCGACCTTCACAAAAAAAGTTATTCAAGAATATCTCCTCAGATTTGGGGGAATTTCGTCGGTCGACCTCTTCCGAAGGTCGTACAAGCTCGGGGATGGTACCAATCGATCCGCAGGACCCAAATTAGTCCAGATGCAACCACTTTTCAAGTCTCTCCGACCTTCACAAAAAAAGTTATTCAAGAATATCTCTTTCTCCTATGTGCTTTCATCCCTAACCCTAACCCTAACCCTTCCGAAAGTCGGAGAAGCTCAAGGATGGTACCGATCGATGCGCGCTACCCCATTTAGTGGGGGTAGAGCCTACTTGCAAGTCTCTCCGACCTTCACAAAAAAAGTTATTCAAGAATATCTCTTTCTCCTATGTGCTTTCATCCCTAACCCTAACCCTAACCCTTCCGAAAGTCGGAGAAGCTCAAGGATGGTACTGATCGATGCGCGCAACCCCATTTAGTGGGGGTAGAGCCTACTTGCAAGTCTCTCCGACCTTCACAAAAAAAGTTATTCAAGAATATCTCCTCAGATTTGGGGGAATTTCGTCGGTCGACCTCTTCCGAAGGTCGTACAAGCTCGGGGATGGTACCAATCGATCCGCAGGACCCAAATTAGTCCAGATGCAACCACTTTTCAAGTCTCTCCGACCTTCACAAAAAAAGTTATTCAAGAATATCTCTTTCTCCTATGTGCTTTCATCCCTAACCCTAACCCTAACCCTTCCGAAAGTCGGAGAAGCTCAAGGATGGTACCGATCGATGCGCGCTACCCCATTTAGTGGGGGTAGAGCCTACTTGCAAGTCTCTCCGACCTTCACAAAAAAAGTTATTCAAGAATATCTCTTTCTCCTATGTGCTTTCATCCCTAACCCTAACCCTAACCCTTCCGAAAGTCGGAGAAGCTCAAGGATGGTACCGATCGATGCGCGCTACCCCATTTAGTGGGGGTAGAGCCTACTTGCAAGTCTCTCCGACCTTCACAAAAAAAGTTATTCAAGAATATCTCTTTCTCCTATGTGCTTTCATCCCTAACCCTAACCCTAACCCTTCCGAAAGTCGGAGAAGCTCAAGGATGGTACTGATCGATGCGCGCAACCCCATTTAGTGGGGGTAGAGCCTACTTGCAAGTCTCTCCGACCTTCACAAAAAAAGTTATTAAAGAATATCTCCTCAGATTTGGGGGAATTTCGTCGGTCGACCTCTTCCGAAGGTCGTACAAGCTCGGGGATGGTACCAATCGATCCGCAGGACCCAAATTAGTCCAGATGCAACCACTTTCCAAGTCTCTCCGACCTTCACAAAAAAAGTTATTCAAGAATATCTCTTTCTCCTATGTGCTTTCATCCCTAACCCTAACCCTAACCCTTCCGAAAGTCGGAGAAGCTCAAGGATGGTACTGATCGATGCGCGCAACCCCATTTAGTGGGGGTAGAGCCTACTTGCAAGTCTCTCCGACCTTCACAAAAAAAGTTATTCAAGAATATCTCCTCAGATTTGGGGGAATTTCGTCGGTCGACCTCTTCCGAAGGTCGTACAAGCTCGGGGATGGTACCAATCGATCCGCAGGACCCAAATTAGTCCAGATGCAACCACTTTTCAAGTCTCTCCGACCTTCACAAAAAAAGTTATTCAAGAATATCTCTTTCTCCTATGTGCTTTCATCCCTAACCCTAACCCTAACCCTTCCGAAAGTCGGAGAAGCTCAAGGATGGTACCGATCGATGCGCGCTACCCCATTTAGTGGGGGTAGAGCCTACTTGCAAGTCTCTCCGACCTTCACAAAAAAAGTTATTCAAGAATATCTCTTTCTCCTATGTGCTTTCATCCCTAACCCTAACCCTAACCCTTCCGAAAGTCGGAGAAGCTCAAGGATGGTACTGATCGATGCGCGCAACCCCATTTAGTGGGGGTAGAGCCTACTTGCAAGTCTCTCCGACCTTCACAAAAAAAGTTATTCAAGAATATCTCCTCAGATTTGGGGGAATTTCGTCGGTCGACCTCTTCCGAAGGTCGTACAAGCTCGGAGATGGTACCAATCGATCCGCAGGACCCAAATTAGTCCAGATGCAACCACTTTCCAAGTCTCTCCGACCTTCACAAAAAAAGTTATTCAAGAATATCTCTTTCTCCTATGTGCTTTCATCCCTAACCCTAACCCTAACCCTTCCGAAAGTCGGAGAAGCTCAAGGATGGTACCGATCGATGCGCGCTACCCCATTTAGTGGGGGTAGAGCCTACTTGCAAGTCTCTCCGACCTTCACAAAAAAAGTTATTCAAGAATATCTCTTTCTCCTATGTGCTTTCATCCCTAACCCTAACCCTAACCCTTCCGAAAGTCGGAGAAGCTCAAGGATGGTACCGATCGATGCGCGCTACCCCATTTAGTGGGGGTAGAGCCTACTTGCAAGTCTCTCCGACCTTCACAAAAAAAGTTATTCAAGAATATCTCCTCAGATTTGGGGGAATTTCGTCGGTCGACCTCTTCCGAAGGTCGTACAAGCTCGGGGATGGTACCAATCGATCCGCAGGACCCAAATTAGTCCAGATGCAACCACTTTCCAAGTCTCTCCGACCTTCACAAAAAAAGTTATTCAAGAATATCTCTTTCTCCTATGTGCTTTCATCCCTAACCCTAACCCTAACCCTTCCGAAAGTCGGAGAAGCTCAAGGATGGTACCGATCGATGCGCGCTACCCCATTTAGTGGGGGTAAAGCCTACTTGCAAGTCTCTCCGACCTTCACAAAAAAAGTTATTCAAGAATATCTCTTTCTCCTATGTGCTTTCATCCCTAACCCTAACCCTAACCCTTCCGAAAGTCGGAGAAGCTCAAGGATGGTACCGATCGATGCGCGCTACCCCATTTAGTGGGGGTAGAGCCTACTTGCAAGTCTCTCCGACCTTCACAAAAAAAGTTATTCAAGAATATCTCTTTCTCCTATGTGCTTTCATCCCTAACCCTAACCCTAACCCTTCCGAAAGTCGGAGAAGCTCAAGGATGGTACTGATCGATGCGCGCAACCCCATTTAGTGGGGGTAGAGCCTACTTGCAAGTCTCTCCGACCTTCACAAAAAAAGTTATTAAAGAATATCTCCTCAGATTTGGGGGAATTTCGTCGGTCGACCTCTTCCGAAGGTCGTACAAGCTCGGGGATGGTACCAATCGATCCGCAGGACCCAAATTAGTCCAGATGCAACCACTTTCCAAGTCTCTCCGACCTTCACAAAAAAAGTTATTCAAGAATATCTCTTTCTCCTATGTGCTTTCATCCCTAACCCTAACCCTAACCCTTCCGAAAGTCGGAGAAGCTCAAGGATGGTACTGATCGATGCGCGCAACCCCATTTAGTGGGGGTAGAGCCTACTTGCAAGTCTCTCCGACCTTCACAAAAAAAGTTATTCAAGAATATCTCCTCAGATTTGGGGGAATTTCGTCGGTCGACCTCTTCCGAAGGTCGTACAAGCTCGGGGATGGTACCAATCGATCCGCAGGACCCAAATTAGTCCAGATGCAACCACTTTTCAAGTCTCTCCGACCTTCACAAAAAAAGTTATTCAAGAATATCTCTTTCTCCTATGTGCTTTCATCCCTAACCCTAACCCTAACCCTTCCGAAAGTCGGAGAAGCTCAAGGATGGTACCGATCGATGCGCGCTACCCCATTTAGTGGGGGTAGAGCCTACTTGCAAGTCTCTCCGACCTTCACAAAAAAAGTTATTCAAGAATATCTCTTTCTCCTATGTGCTTTCATCCCTAACCCTAACCCTAACCCTTCCGAAAGTCGGAGAAGCTCAAGGATGGTACTGATCGATGCGCGCAACCCCATTTAGTGGGGGTAGAGCCTACTTGCAAGTCTCTCCGACCTTCACAAAAAAAGTTATTCAAGAATATCTCCTCAGATTTGGGGGAATTTCGTCGGTCGACCTCTTCCGAAGGTCGTACAAGCTCGGAGATGGTACCAATCGATCCGCAGGACCCAAATTAGTCCAGATGCAACCACTTTCCAAGTCTCTCCGACCTTCACAAAAAAAGTTATTCAAGAATATCTCTTTCTCCTATGTGCTTTCATCCCTAACCCTAACCCTAACCCTTCCGAAAGTCGGAGAAGCTCAAGGATGGTACCGATCGATGCGCGCTACCCCATTTAGTGGGGGTAGAGCCTACTTGCAAGTCTCTCCGACCTTCACAAAAAAAGTTATTCAAGAATATCTCTTTCTCCTATGTGCTTTCATCCCTAACCCTAACCCTAACCCTTCCGAAAGTCGGAGAAGCTCAAGGATGGTACCGATCGATGCGCGCTACCCCATTTAGTGGGGGTAGAGCCTACTTGCAAGTCTCTCCGACCTTCACAAAAAAAGTTATTCAAGAATATCTCCTCAGATTTGGGGGAATTTCGTCGGTCGACCTCTTCCGAAGGTCGTACAAGCTCGGGGATGGTACCAATCGATCCGCAGGACCCAAATTAGTCCAGATGCAACCACTTTCCAAGTCTCTCCGACCTTCACAAAAAAAGTTATTCAAGAATATCTCTTTCTCCTATGTGCTTTCATCCCTAACCCTAACCCTAACCCTTCCGAAAGTCGGAGAAGCTCAAGGATGGTACCGATCGATGCGCGCTACCCCATTTAGTGGGGGTAAAGCCTACTTGCAAGTCTCTCCGACCTTCACAAAAAAAGTTATTCAAGAATATCTCTTTCTCCTATGTGCTTTCATCCCTAACCCTAACCCTAACCCTTCCGAAAGTCGGAGAAGCTCAAGGATGGTACCGATCGATGCGCGCAACCCCATTTAGTGGGGGTAGAGCCTACTTGCAAGTCTCTCCGACCTTCACAAAAAAAGTTATTCAAGAATATCTCCTCAGATTTGGGGGAATTTCGTCGGTCGACCTCTTCCGAAGGTCGTACAAGCTCGGGGATGGTACCAATCGATCCGCAGGACCCAAATTAGTCCAGATGCAACCACTTTTCAAGTCTCTCCGACCTTCACAAAAAAAGTTATTCAAGAATATCTCTTTCTCCTATGTGCTTTCATCCCTAACCCTAACCCTAACCCTTCCGAAAGTCGGAGAAGCTCAAGGATGGTACCGATCGATGCGCGCTACCCCATTTAGTGGGGGTAGAGCCTACTTGCAAGTCTCTCCGACCTTCACAAAAAAAGTTATTCAAGAATATCTCTTTCTCCTATGTGCTTTCATCCCTAACCCTAACCCTAACCCTTCCGAAAGTCGGAGAAGCTCAAGGATGGTACCGATCGATGCGCGCAACCCCATTTAGTGGGGGTAGAGCCTACTTGCAAGTCTCTCCGACCTTCACAAAAAAAGTTATTCAAGAATATCTCCTCAGATTTGGGGGAATTTCGTCGGTCGACCTCTTCCGAAGGTCGTACAAGCTCGGGGATGGTACCAATCGATCCGCAGGACCCAAATTAGTCCAGATGCAACCACTTTTCAAGTCTCTCCGACCTTCACAAAAAAAGTTATTCAAGAATATCTCTTTCTCCTATGTGCTTTCATCCCTAACCCTAACCCTAACCCTTCCGAAAGTCGGAGAAGCTCAAGGATGGTACCGATCGATGCGCGCTACCCCATTTAGTGGGGGTAGAGCCTACTTGCAAGTCTCTCCGACCTTCACAAAAAAAGTTATTCAAGAATATCTCTTTCTCCTATGTGCTTTCATCCCTAACCCTAACCCTTCCGAAAGTCGGAGAAGCTCAAGGATGGTACCGATCGATGCGCGCTACCCCATTTAGTGGGGGTAGAGCCTACTTGCAAGTCTCTCCGACCTTCACAAAAAAAGTTATTCAAGAATATCTCTTTCTCCTATGTGCTTTCATCCCTAACCCTAACCCTAACCCTTCCGAAAGTCGGAGAAGCTCAAGGATGGTACTGATCGATGCGCGCAACCCCATTTAGTGGGGGTAGAGCCTACTTGCAAGTCTCTCCGACCTTCACAAAAAAAGTTATTAAAGAATATCTCCTCAGATTTGGGGGAATTTCGTCGGTCGACCTCTTCCGAAGGTCGTACAAGCTCGGGGATGGTACCAATCGATCCGCAGGACCCAAATTAGTCCAGATGCAACCACTTTCCAAGTCTCTCCGACCTTCACAAAAAAAGTTATTCAAGAATATCTCTTTCTCCTATGTGCTTTCATCCCTAACCCTAACCCTAACCCTTCCGAAAGTCGGAGAAGCTCAAGGATGGTACTGATCGATGCGCGCAACCCCATTTAGTGGGGGTAGAGCCTACTTGCAAGTCTCTCCGACCTTCACAAAAAAAGTTATTCAAGAATATCTCCTCAGATTTGGGGGAATTTCGTCGGTCGACCTCTTCCGAAGGTCGTACAAGCTCGGGGATGGTACCAATCGATCCGCAGGACCCAAATTAGTCCAGATGCAACCACTTTTCAAGTCTCTCCGACCTTCACAAAAAAAGTTATTCAAGAATATCTCTTTCTCCTATGTGCTTTCATCCCTAACCCTAACCCTAACCCTTCCGAAAGTCGGAGAAGCTCAAGGATGGTACCGATCGATGCGCGCTACCCCATTTAGTGGGGGTAGAGCCTACTTGCAAGTCTCTCCGACCTTCACAAAAAAAGTTATTCAAGAATATCTCTTTCTCCTATGTGCTTTCATCCCTAACCCTAACCCTAACCCTTCCGAAAGTCGGAGAAGCTCAAGGATGGTACCGATCGATGCGCGCTACCCCATTTAGTGGGGGTAGAGCCTACTTGCAAGTCTCTCCGACCTTCACAAAAAAAGTTATTCAAGAATATCTCTTTCTCCTATGTGCTTTCATCCCTAACCCTAACCCTAACCCTTCCGAAAGTCGGAGAAGCTCAAGGATGGTACTGATCGATGCGCGCAACCCCATTTAGTGGGGGTAGAGCCTACTTGCAAGTCTCTCCGACCTTCACAAAAAAAGTTATTCAAGAATATCTCCTCAGATTTGGGGGAATTTCGTCGGTCGACCTCTTCCGAAGGTCGTACAAGCTCGGAGATGGTACCAATCGATCCGCAGGACCCAAATTAGTCCAGATGCAACCACTTTCCAAGTCTCTCCGACCTTCACAAAAAAAGTTATTCAAGAATATCTCTTTCTCCTATGTGCTTTCATCCCTAACCCTAACCCTAACCCTTCCGAAAGTCGGAGAAGCTCAAGGATGGTACCGATCGATGCGCGCTACCCCATTTAGTGGGGGTAGAGCCTACTTGCAAGTCTCTCCGACCTTCACAAAAAAAGTTATTCAAGAATATCTCTTTCTCCTATGTGCTTTCATCCCTAACCCTAACCCTAACCCTTCCGAAAGTCGGAGAAGCTCAAGGATGGTACCGATCGATGCGCGCTACCCCATTTAGTGGGGGTAGAGCCTACTTGCAAGTCTCTCCGACCTTCACAAAAAAAGTTATTCAAGAATATCTCCTCAGATTTGGGGGAATTTCGTCGGTCGACCTCTTCCGAAGGTCGTACAAGCTCGGGGATGGTACCAATCGATCCGCAGGACCCAAATTAGTCCAGATGCAACCACTTTCCAAGTCTCTCCGACCTTCACAAAAAAAGTTATTCAAGAATATCTCTTTCTCCTATGTGCTTTCATCCCTAACCCTAACCCTAACCCTTCCGAAAGTCGGAGAAGCTCAAGGATGGTACCGATCGATGCGCGCTACCCCATTTAGTGGGGGTAAAGCCTACTTGCAAGTCTCTCCGACCTTCACAAAAAAAGTTATTCAAGAATATCTCTTTCTCCTATGTGCTTTCATCCCTAACCCTAACCCTAACCCTTCCGAAAGTCGGAGAAGCTCAAGGATGGTACCGATCGATGCGCGCAACCCCATTTAGTGGGGGTAGAGCCTACTTGCAAGTCTCTCCGACCTTCACAAAAAAAGTTATTCAAGAATATCTCCTCAGATTTGGGGGAATTTCGTCGGTCGACCTCTTCCGAAGGTCGTACAAGCTCGGGGATGGTACCAATCGATCCGCAGGACCCAAATTAGTCCAGATGCAACCACTTTTCAAGTCTCTCCGACCTTCACAAAAAAAGTTATTCAAGAATATCTCTTTCTCCTATGTGCTTTCATCCCTAACCCTAACCCTAACCCTTCCGAAAGTCGGAGAAGCTCAAGGATGGTACCGATCGATGCGCGCTACCCCATTTAGTGGGGGTAGAGCCTACTTGCAAGTCTCTCCGACCTTCACAAAAAAAGTTATTCAAGAATATCTCTTTCTCCTATGTGCTTTCATCCCTAACCCTAACCCTAACCCTTCCGAAAGTCGGAGAAGCTCAAGGATGGTACCGATCGATGCGCGCAACCCCATTTAGTGGGGGTAGAGCCTACTTGCAAGTCTCTCCGACCTTCACAAAAAAAGTTATTCAAGAATATCTCCTCAGATTTGGGGGAATTTCGTCGGTCGACCTCTTCCGAAGGTCGTACAAGCTCGGGGATGGTACCAATCGATCCGCAGGACCCAAATTAGTCCAGATGCAACCACTTTTCAAGTCTCTCCGACCTTCACAAAAAAAGTTATTCAAGAATATCTCTTTCTCCTATGTGCTTTCATCCCTAACCCTAACCCTAACCCTTCCGAAAGTCGGAGAAGCTCAAGGATGGTACCGATCGATGCGCGCTACCCCATTTAGTGGGGGTAGAGCCTACTTGCAAGTCTCTCCGACCTTCACAAAAAAAGTTATTCAAGAATATCTCTTTCTCCTATGTGCTTTCATCCCTAACCCTAACCCTTCCGAAAGTCGGAGAAGCTCAAGGATGGTACCGATCGATGCGCGCTACCCCATTTAGTGGGGGTAGAGCCTACTTGCAAGTCTCTCCGACCTTCACAAAAAAAGTTATTCAAGAATATCTCTTTCTCCTATGTGCTTTCATCCCTAACCCTAACCCTAACCCTTCCGAAAGTCGGAGAAGCTCAAGGATGGTACTGATCGATGCGCGCAACCCCATTTAGTGGGGGTAGAGCCTACTTGCAAGTCTCTCCGACCTTCACAAAAAAAGTTATTAAAGAATATCTCCTCAGATTTGGGGGAATTTCGTCGGTCGACCTCTTCCGAAGGTCGTACAAGCTCGGGGATGGTACCAATCGATCCGCAGGACCCAAATTAGTCCAGATGCAACCACTTTCCAAGTCTCTCCGACCTTCACAAAAAAAGTTATTCAAGAATATCTCTTTCTCCTATGTGCTTTCATCCCTAACCCTAACCCTAACCCTTCCGAAAGTCGGAGAAGCTCAAGGATGGTACTGATCGATGCGCGCAACCCCATTTAGTGGGGGTAGAGCCTACTTGCAAGTCTCTCCGACCTTCACAAAAAAAGTTATTCAAGAATATCTCCTCAGATTTGGGGGAATTTCGTCGGTCGACCTCTTCCGAAGGTCGTACAAGCTCGGGGATGGTACCAATCGATCCGCAGGACCCAAATTAGTCCAGATGCAACCACTTTTCAAGTCTCTCCGACCTTCACAAAAAAAGTTATTCAAGAATATCTCTTTCTCCTATGTGCTTTCATCCCTAACCCTAACCCTAACCCTTCCGAAAGTCGGAGAAGCTCAAGGATGGTACCGATCGATGCGCGCTACCCCATTTAGTGGGGGTAGAGCCTACTTGCAAGTCTCTCCGACCTTCACAAAAAAAGTTATTCAAGAATATCTCTTTCTCCTATGTGCTTTCATCCCTAACCCTAACCCTAACCCTTCCGAAAGTCGGAGAAGCTCAAGGATGGTACTGATCGATGCGCGCAACCCCATTTAGTGGGGGTAGAGCCTACTTGCAAGTCTCTCCGACCTTCACAAAAAAAGTTATTCAAGAATATCTCCTCAGATTTGGGGGAATTTCGTCGGTCGACCTCTTCCGAAGGTCGTACAAGCTCGGAGATGGTACCAATCGATCCGCAGGACCCAAATTAGTCCAGATGCAACCACTTTCCAAGTCTCTCCGACCTTCACAAAAAAAGTTATTCAAGAATATCTCTTTCTCCTATGTGCTTTCATCCCTAACCCTAACCCTAACCCTTCCGAAAGTCGGAGAAGCTCAAGGATGGTACCGATCGATGCGCGCTACCCCATTTAGTGGGGGTAGAGCCTACTTGCAAGTCTCTCCGACCTTCACAAAAAAAGTTATTCAAGAATATCTCTTTCTCCTATGTGCTTTCATCCCTAACCCTAACCCTAACCCTTCCGAAAGTCGGAGAAGCTCAAGGATGGTACCGATCGATGCGCGCTACCCCATTTAGTGGGGGTAGAGCCTACTTGCAAGTCTCTCCGACCTTCACAAAAAAAGTTATTCAAGAATATCTCTTTCTCCTATGTGCTTTCATCCCTAACCCTAACCCTAACCCTTCCGAAAGTCGGAGAAGCTCAAGGATGGTACTGATCGATGCGCGCAACCCCATTTAGTGGGGGTAGAGCCTACTTGCAAGTCTCTCCGACCTTCACAAAAAAAGTTATTAAAGAATATCTCCTCAGATTTGGGGGAATTTCGTCGGTCGACCTCTTCCGAAGGTCGTACAAGCTCGGGGATGGTACCAATCGATCCGCAGGACCCAAATTAGTCCAGATGCAACCACTTTCCAAGTCTCTCCGACCTTCACAAAAAAAGTTATTCAAGAATATCTCTTTCTCCTATGTGCTTTCATCCCTAACCCTAACCCTAACCCTTCCGAAAGTCGGAGAAGCTCAAGGATGGTACTGATCGATGCGCGCAACCCCATTTAGTGGGGGTAGAGCCTACTTGCAAGTCTCTCCGACCTTCACAAAAAAAGTTATTCAAGAATATCTCCTCAGATTTGGGGGAATTTCGTCGGTCGACCTCTTCCGAAGGTCGTACAAGCTCGGGGATGGTACCAATCGATCCGCAGGACCCAAATTAGTCCAGATGCAACCACTTTTCAAGTCTCTCCGACCTTCACAAAAAAAGTTATTCAAGAATATCTCTTTCTCCTATGTGCTTTCATCCCTAACCCTAACCCTAACCCTTCCGAAAGTCGGAGAAGCTCAAGGATGGTACCGATCGATGCGCGCTACCCCATTTAGTGGGGGTAGAGCCTACTTGCAAGTCTCTCCGACCTTCACAAAAAAAGTTATTCAAGAATATCTCTTTCTCCTATGTGCTTTCATCCCTAACCCTAACCCTAACCCTTCCGAAAGTCGGAGAAGCTCAAGGATGGTACTGATCGATGCGCGCAACCCCATTTAGTGGGGGTAGAGCCTACTTGCAAGTCTCTCCGACCTTCACAAAAAAAGTTATTCAAGAATATCTCCTCAGATTTGGGGGAATTTCGTCGGTCGACCTCTTCCGAAGGTCGTACAAGCTCGGAGATGGTACCAATCGATCCGCAGGACCCAAATTAGTCCAGATGCAACCACTTTCCAAGTCTCTCCGACCTTCACAAAAAAAGTTATTCAAGAATATCTCTTTCTCCTATGTGCTTTCATCCCTAACCCTAACCCTAACCCTTCCGAAAGTCGGAGAAGCTCAAGGATGGTACCGATCGATGCGCGCTACCCCATTTAGTGGGGGTAGAGCCTACTTGCAAGTCTCTCCGACCTTCACAAAAAAAGTTATTCAAGAATATCTCTTTCTCCTATGTGCTTTCATCCCTAACCCTAACCCTAACCCTTCCGAAAGTCGGAGAAGCTCAAGGATGGTACCGATCGATGCGCGCTACCCCATTTAGTGGGGGTAGAGCCTACTTGCAAGTCTCTCCGACCTTCACAAAAAAAGTTATTCAAGAATATCTCCTCAGATTTGGGGGAATTTCGTCGGTCGACCTCTTCCGAAGGTCGTACAAGCTCGGGGATGGTACCAATCGATCCGCAGGACCCAAATTAGTCCAGATGCAACCACTTTCCAAGTCTCTCCGACCTTCACAAAAAAAGTTATTCAAGAATATCTCTTTCTCCTATGTGCTTTCATCCCTAACCCTAACCCTAACCCTTCCGAAAGTCGGAGAAGCTCAAGGATGGTACCGATCGATGCGCGCTACCCCATTTAGTGGGGGTAAAGCCTACTTGCAAGTCTCTCCGACCTTCACAAAAAAAGTTATTCAAGAATATCTCTTTCTCCTATGTGCTTTCATCCCTAACCCTAACCCTAACCCTTCCGAAAGTCGGAGAAGCTCAAGGATGGTACCGATCGATGCGCGCAACCCCATTTAGTGGGGGTAGAGCCTACTTGCAAGTCTCTCCGACCTTCACAAAAAAAGTTATTCAAGAATATCTCCTCAGATTTGGGGGAATTTCGTCGGTCGACCTCTTCCGAAGGTCGTACAAGCTCGGGGATGGTACCAATCGATCCGCAGGACCCAAATTAGTCCAGATGCAACCACTTTTCAAGTCTCTCCGACCTTCACAAAAAAAGTTATTCAAGAATATCTCTTTCTCCTATGTGCTTTCATCCCTAACCCTAACCCTAACCCTTCCGAAAGTCGGAGAAGCTCAAGGATGGTACCGATCGATGCGCGCTACCCCATTTAGTGGGGGTAGAGCCTACTTGCAAGTCTCTCCGACCTTCACAAAAAAAGTTATTCAAGAATATCTCTTTCTCCTATGTGCTTTCATCCCTAACCCTAACCCTAACCCTTCCGAAAGTCGGAGAAGCTCAAGGATGGTACCGATCGATGCGCGCTACCCCATTTAGTGGGGGTAGAGCCTACTTGCAAGTCTCTCCGACCTTCACAAAAAAAGTTATTCAAGAATATCTCTTTCTCCTATGTGCTTTCATCCCTAACCCTAACCCTAACCCTTCCGAAAGTCGGAGAAGCTCAAGGATGGTACTGATCGATGCGCGCAACCCCATTTAGTGGGGGTAGAGCCTACTTGCAAGTCTCTCCGACCTTCACAAAAAAAGTTATTAAAGAATATCTCCTCAGATTTGGGGGAATTTCGTCGGTCGACCTCTTCCGAAGGTCGTACAAGCTCGGGGATGGTACCAATCGATCCGCAGGACCCAAATTAGTCCAGATGCAACCACTTTCCAAGTCTCTCCGACCTTCACAAAAAAAGTTATTCAAGAATATCTCTTTCTCCTATGTGCTTTCATCCCTAACCCTAACCCTAACCCTTCCGAAAGTCGGAGAAGCTCAAGGATGGTACTGATCGATGCGCGCAACCCCATTTAGTGGGGGTAGAGCCTACTTGCAAGTCTCTCCGACCTTCACAAAAAAAGTTATTAAAGAATATCTCCTCAGATTTGGGGGAATTTCGTCGGTCGACCTCTTCCGAAGGTCGTACAAGCTCGGGGATGGTACCAATCGATCCGCAGGACCCAAATTAGTCCAGATGCAACCACTTTCCAAGTCTCTCCGACCTTCACAAAAAAAGTTATTCAAGAATATCTCTTTCTCCTATGTGCTTTCATCCCTAACCCTAACCCTAACCCTTCCGAAAGTCGGAGAAGCTCAAGGATGGTACTGATCGATGCGCGCAACCCCATTTAGTGGGGGTAGAGCCTACTTGCAAGTCTCTCCGACCTTCACAAAAAAAGTTATTCAAGAATATCTCCTCAGATTTGGGGGAATTTCGTCGGTCGACCTCTTCCGAAGGTCGTACAAGCTCGGGGATGGTACCAATCGATCCGCAGGACCCAAATTAGTCCAGATGCAACCACTTTTCAAGTCTCTCCGACCTTCACAAAAAAAGTTATTCAAGAATATCTCTTTCTCCTATGTGCTTTCATCCCTAACCCTAACCCTAACCCTTCCGAAAGTCGGAGAAGCTCAAGGATGGTACCGATCGATGCGCGCTACCCCATTTAGTGGGGGTAGAGCCTACTTGCAAGTCTCTCCGACCTTCACAAAAAAAGTTATTCAAGAATATCTCTTTCTCCTATGTGCTTTCATCCCTAACCCTAACCCTAACCCTTCCGAAAGTCGGAGAAGCTCAAGGATGGTACTGATCGATGCGCGCAACCCCATTTAGTGGGGGTAGAGCCTACTTGCAAGTCTCTCCGACCTTCACAAAAAAAGTTATTAAAGAATATCTCCTCAGATTTGGGGGAATTTCGTCGGTCGACCTCTTCCGAAGGTCGTACAAGCTCGGGGATGGTACCAATCGATCCGCAGGACCCAAATTAGTCCAGATGCAACCACTTTCCAAGTCTCTCCGACCTTCACAAAAAAAGTTATTCAAGAATATCTCTTTCTCCTATGTGCTTTCATCCCTAACCCTAACCCTAACCCTTCCGAAAGTCGGAGAAGCTCAAGGATGGTACCGATCGATGCGCGCTACCCCATTTAGTGGGGGTAGAGCCTACTTGCAAGTCTCTCCGACCTTCACAAAAAAAGTTATTCAAGAATATCTCTTTCTCCTATGTGCTTTCATCCCTAACCCTAACCCTAACCCTTCCGAAAGTCGGAGAAGCTCAAGGATGGTACCGATCGATGCGCGCTACCCCATTTAGTGGGGGTAGAGCCTACTTGCAAGTCTCTCCGACCTTCACAAAAAAAGTTATTCAAGAATATCTCCTCAGATTTGGGGGAATTTCGTCGGTCGACCTCTTCCGAAGGTCGTACAAGCTCGGGGATGGTACCAATCGATCCGCAGGACCCAAATTAGTCCAGATGCAACCACTTTCCAAGTCTCTCCGACCTTCACAAAAAAAGTTATTCAAGAATATCTCTTTCTCCTATGTGCTTTCATCCCTAACCCTAACCCTAACCCTTCCGAAAGTCGGAGAAGCTCAAGGATGGTACCGATCGATGCGCGCTACCCCATTTAGTGGGGGTAAAGCCTACTTGCAAGTCTCTCCGACCTTCACAAAAAAAGTTATTCAAGAATATCTCTTTCTCCTATGTGCTTTCATCCCTAACCCTAACCCTAACCCTTCCGAAAGTCGGAGAAGCTCAAGGATGGTACCGATCGATGCGCGCAACCCCATTTAGTGGGGGTAGAGCCTACTTGCAAGTCTCTCCGACCTTCACAAAAAAAGTTATTCAAGAATATCTCCTCAGATTTGGGGGAATTTCGTCGATCGACCTCTTCCGAAGGTCGTACAAGCTCGGGGATGGTACCAATCGATCCGCAGGACCCAAATTAGTCCAGATGCAACCACTTTCCAAGTCTCTCCGACCTTCACAAAAAAAGTTATTCAAGAATATCTCTTTCTCCTATGTGCTTTCATCCCTAACCCTAACCCTTCCGAAAGTCGGAGAAGCTCAAGGATGGTACTGATCGATGCGCGCTACCCCATTTAGTGGGGGTAGAGCCTACTTGCAAGTCTCTCCGACCTTCACAAAAAAAGTTATTCAAGAATATCTCTTTCTCCTATGTGCTTTCATCCCTAACCCTAACCCTAACCCTTCCGAAAGTCGGAGAAGCTCAAGGATGGTACCGATCGATGCGCGCTACCCCATTTAGTGGGGGTAGAGCCTACTTGCAAGTCTCTCCGACCTTCACAAAAAAAGTTATTCAAGAATATCTCTTTCTCCTATGTGCTTTCATCCCTAACCCTAACCCTAACCCTTCCGAAAGTCGGAGAAGCTCAAAGATGGTACTGATCGATGCGCGCAAACCCATTTAGTGGGGGTAGAGCCTACTTGCAAGTCTCTCCGACCTTCACAAAAAAAGTTATTAAAGAATATCTCCTCAGATTTGGGGGAATTTCGTCGGTCGACCTCTTCCGAAGGTCGTACAAGCTCGGGGATGGTACCAATCGATCCGCAGGACCCAAATTAGTCCAGATGCAACCACTTTCCAAGTCTCTCCGACCTTCACAAAAAAAGTTATTCAAGAATATCTCTTTCTCCTATGTGCTTTCATCCCTAACCCTAACCCTAACCCTTCCGAAAGTCGGAGAAGCTCAAGGATGGTACTGATCGATGCGCGCAACCCCATTTAGTGGGGGTAGAGCCTACTTGCAAGTCTCTCCGACCTTCACAAAAAAAGTTATTCAAGAATATCTCCTCAGATTTGGGGGAATTTCGTCGGTCGACCTCTTCCGAAGGTCGTACAAGCTCGGAGATGGTACCAATCGATCCGCAGGACCCAAATTAGTCCAGATGCAACCACTTTCCAAGTCTCTCCGACCTTCACAAAAAAAGTTATTCAAGAATATCTCTTTCTCCTATGTGCTTTCATCCCTAACCCTAACCCTAACCCTTCCGAAAGTCGGAGAAGCTCAAGGATGGTACCGATCGATGCGCGCAACCCCATTTAGTGGGGGTAGAGCCTACTTGCAAGTCTCTCCGACCTTCACAAAAAAAGTTATTCAAGAATATCTCCTCAGATTTGGGGGAATTTCGTCGGTCGACCTCTTCCGAAGGTCGTACAAGCTCGGGGATGGTACCAATCGATCCGCAGGACCCAAATTAGTCCAGATGCAACCACTTTTCAAGTCTCTCCGACCTTCACAAAAAAAGTTATTCAAGAATATCTCTTTCTCCTATGTGCTTTCATCCCTAACCCTAACCCTAACCCTTCCGAAAGTCGGAGAAGCTCAAGGATGGTACCGATCGATGCGCGCTACCCCATTTAGTGGGGGTAGAGCCTACTTGCAAGTCTCTCCGACCTTCACAAAAAAAGTTATTCAAGAATATCTCTTTCTCCTATGTGCTTTCATCCCTAACCCTAACCCTAACCCTTCCGAAAGTCGGAGAAGCTCAAGGATGGTACCGATCGATGCGCGCTACCCCATTTAGTGGGGGTAGAGCCTACTTGCAAGTCTCTCCGACCTTCACAAAAAAAGTTATTCAAGAATATCTCTTTCTCCTATGTGCTTTCATCCCTAACCCTAACCCTAACCCTTCCGAAAGTCGGAGAAGCTCAAGGATGGTACTGATCGATGCGCGCAACCCCATTTAGTGGGGGTAGAGCCTACTTGCAAGTCTCTCCGACCTTCACAAAAAAAGTTATTAAAGAATATCTCCTCAGATTTGGGGGAATTTCGTCGGTCGACCTCTTCCGAAGGTCGTACAAGCTCGGGGATGGTACCAATCGATCCGCAGGACCCAAATTAGTCCAGATGCAACCACTTTCCAAGTCTCTCCGACCTTCACAAAAAAAGTTATTCAAGAATATCTCTTTCTCCTATGTGCTTTCATCCCTAACCCTAACCCTAACCCTTCCGAAAGTCGGAGAAGCTCAAGGATGGTACTGATCGATGCGCGCAACCCCATTTAGTGGGGGTAGAGCCTACTTGCAAGTCTCTCCGACCTTCACAAAAAAAGTTATTCAAGAATATCTCCTCAGATTTGGGGGAATTTCGTCGGTCGACCTCTTCCGAAGGTCGTACAAGCTCGGGGATGGTACCAATCGATCCGCAGGACCCAAATTAGTCCAGATGCAACCACTTTTCAAGTCTCTCCGACCTTCACAAAAAAAGTTATTCAAGAATATCTCTTTCTCCTATGTGCTTTCATCCCTAACCCTAACCCTAACCCTTCCGAAAGTCGGAGAAGCTCAAGGATGGTACCGATCGATGCGCGCTACCCCATTTAGTGGGGGTAGAGCCTACTTGCAAGTCTCTCCGACCTTCACAAAAAAAGTTATTCAAGAATATCTCTTTCTCCTATGTGCTTTCATCCCTAACCCTAACCCTAACCCTTCCGAAAGTCGGAGAAGCTCAAGGATGGTACTGATCGATGCGCGCAACCCCATTTAGTGGGGGTAGAGCCTACTTGCAAGTCTCTCCGACCTTCACAAAAAAAGTTATTAAAGAATATCTCCTCAGATTTGGGGGAATTTCGTCGGTCGACCTCTTCCGAAGGTCGTACAAGCTCGGGGATGGTACCAATCGATCCGCAGGACCCAAATTAGTCCAGATGCAACCACTTTCCAAGTCTCTCCGACCTTCACAAAAAAAGTTATTCAAGAATATCTCTTTCTCCTATGTGCTTTCATCCCTAACCCTAACCCTAACCCTTCCGAAAGTCGGAGAAGCTCAAGGATGGTACCGATCGATGCGCGCAACCCCATTTAGTGGGGGTAGAGCCTACTTGCAAGTCTCTCCGACCTTCACAAAAAAAGTTATTCAAGAATATCTCCTCAGATTTGGGGGAATTTCGTCGGTCGACCTCTTCCGAAGGTCGTACAAGCTCGGGGATGGTACCAATCGATCTGCAGGACCCAAATTAGTCCAGATGCAACCACTTTTCAAGTCTCTCCGACCTTCACAAAAAAAGTTATTCAAGAATATCTCTTTCTCCTATGTGCTTTCATCCCTAACCCTAACCCTAACCCTTCCGAAAGTCGGAGAAGCTCAAGGATGGTACTGATCGATGCGCGCTACCCCATTTAGTGGGGGTAGAGCCTACTTGCAAGTCTCTCCGACCTTCACAAAAAAAGTTATTCAAGAATATCTCTTTCTCCTATGTGCTTTCATCCCTAACCCTAACCCTAACCCTTCCGAAAGTCGGAGAAGCTCAAGGATGGTACCGATCGATGCGCGCTACCCCATTTAGTGGGGGTAGAGCCTACTTGCAAGTCTCTCCGACCTTCACAAAAAAAGTTATTCAAGAATATCTCTTTCTCCTATGTGCTTTCATCCCTAACCCTAACCCTAACCCTTCCGAAAGTCGGAGAAGCTCAAGGATGGTACTGATCGATGCGCGCAACCCCATTTAGTGGGGGTAGAGCCTACTTGCAAGTCTCTCCGACCTTCACAAAAAAAGTTATTAAAGAATATCTCCTCAGATTTGGGGGAATTTCGTCGGTCGACCTCTTCCGAAGGTCGTACAAGCTCGGGGATGGTACCAATCGATCCGCAGGACCCAAATTAGTCCAGATGCAACCACTTTCCAAGTCTCTCCGACCTTCACAAAAAAAGTTATTCAAGAATATCTCTTTCTCCTATGTGCTTTCATCCCTAACCCTAACCCTAACCCTTCCGAAAGTCGGAGAAGCTCAAGGATGGCACTGATCGATGCGCGCAACCCCATTTAGTGGGGGTAGAGCCTACTTGCAAGTCTCTCCGACCTTCACAAAAAAAGTTATTCAAGAATATCTCCTCAGATTTGGGGGAATTTCGTCGGTCGACCTCTTCCGAAGGTCGTACAAGCTCGGGGATGGTACCAATCGATCCGCAGGACCCAAATTAGTCCAGATGCAACCACTTTTCAAGTCTCTCCGACCTTCACAAAAAAAGTTATTCAAGAATATCTCTTTCTCCTATGTGCTTTCATCCCTAACCCTAACCCTAACCCTTCCGAAAGTCGGAGAAGCTCAAGGATGGTACCGATCGATGCGCGCTACCCCATTTAGTGGGGGTAGAGCCTACTTGCAAGTCTCTCCGACCTTCACAAAAAAAGTTATTCAAGAATATCTCTTTCTCCTATGTGCTTTCATCCCTAACCCTAACCCTAACCCTTCCGAAAGTCGGAGAAGCTCAAGGATGGCACTGATCGATGCGCGCAACCCCATTTAGTGGGGGTAGAGCCTACTTGCAAGTCTCTCCGACCTTCACAAAAAAAGTTATTCAAGAATATCTCCTCAGATTTGGGGGAATTTCGTCGGTCGACCTCTTCCGAAGGTCGTACAAGCTCGGGGATGGTACCAATCGATCCGCAGGACCCAAATTAGTCCAGATGCAACCACTTTTCAAGTCTCTCCGACCTTCACAAAAAAAGTTATTCAAGAATATCTCTTTCTCCTATGTGCTTTCATCCCTAACCCTAACCCTAACCCTTCCGAAAGTCGGAGAAGCTCAAGGATGGTACCGATCGATGCGCGCTACCCCATTTAGTGGGGGTAGAGCCTACTTGCAAGTCTCTCCGACCTTCACAAAAAAAGTTATTCAAGAATATCTCTTTCTCCTATGTGCTTTCATCCCTAACCCTAACCCTAACCCTTCCGAAAGTCGGAGAAGCTCAAGGATGGTACTGATCGATGCGCGCAACCCCATTTAGTGGGGGTAGAGCCTACTTGCAAGTCTCTCCGACCTTCACAAAAAAAGTTATTAAAGAATATCTCCTCAGATTTGGGGGAATTTCGTCGGTCGACCTCTTCCGAAGGTCGTACAAGCTGGGGGATGGTACCAATCGATCCGCAGGACCCAAATTAGTCCAGATGCAACCACTTTCCAAGTCTCTCCGACCTTCACAAAAAAAGTTATTCAAGAATATCTCTTTCTCCTATGTGCTTTCATCCCTAACCCTAACCCTAACCCTTCCGAAAGTCGGAGAAGCTCAAGGATGGTACTGATCGATGCGCGCAACCCCATTTAGTGGGGGTAGAGCCTACTTGCAAGTCTCTCCGACCTTCACAAAAAAAGTTATTCAAGAATATCTCCTCAGATTTGGGGGAATTTCGTCGGTCGACCTCTTCCGAAGGTCGTACAAGCTCGGAGATGGTACCAATCGATCCGCAGGACCCAAATTAGTCCAGATGCAACCACTTTCCAAGTCTCTCCGACCTTCACAAAAAAAGTTATTCAAGAATATCTCTTTCTCCTATGTGCTTTCATCCCTAACCCTAACCCTAACCCTTCCGAAAGTCGGAGAAGCTCAAGGATGGTACCGATCGATGCGCGCAACCCCATTTAGTGGGGGTAGAGCCTACTTGCAAGTCTCTCCGACCTTCACAAAAAAAGTTATTCAAGAATATCTCCTCAGATTTGGGGGAATTTCGTCGGTCGACCTCTTCCGAAGGTCGTACAAGCTCGGGGATGGTACCAATCGATCCGCAGAACCCAAATTAGTCCAGATGCAACCACTTTTCAAGTCTCTCCGACCTTCACAAAAAAAGTTATTCAAGAATATCTCTTTCTCCTATGTGCTTTCATCCCTAACCCTAACCCTAACCCTTCCGAAAGTCGGAGAAGCTCAAGGATGGTACCGATCGATGCGCGCTACCCCATTTAGTGGGGGTAGAGCCTACTTGCAAGTCTCTCCGACCTTCACAAAAAAAGTTATTCAAGAATATCTCTTTCTCCTATGTGCTTTCATCCCTAACCCTAACCCTAACCCTTCCGAAAGTCGGAGAAGCTCAAGGATGGTACCGATCGATGCGCGCTACCCCATTTAGTGGGGGTAGAGCCTACTTGCAAGTCTCTCCGACCTTCACAAAAAAAGTTATTCAAGAATATCTCTTTCTCCTATGTGCTTTCATCCCTAACCCTAACCCTAACCCTTCCGAAAGTCGGAGAAGCTCAAGGATGGTACTGATCGATGCGCGCAACCCCATTTAGTGGGGGTAGAGCCTACTTGCAAGTCTCTCCGACCTTCACAAAAAAAGTTATTAAAGAATATCTCCTCAGATTTGGGGGAATTTCGTCGGTCGACCTCTTCCGAAGGTCGTACAAGCTCGGGGATGGTACCAATCGATCCGCAGGACCCAAATTAGTCCAGATGCAACCACTTTCCAAGTCTCTCCGACCTTCACAAAAAAAGTTATTCAAGAATATCTCTTTCTCCTATGTGCTTTCATCCCTAACCCTAACCCTAACCCTTCCGAAAGTCGGAGAAGCTCAAGGATGGTACTGATCGATGCGCGCAACCCCATTTAGTGGGGGTAGAGCCTACTTGCAAGTCTCTCCGACCTTCACAAAAAAAGTTATTCAAGAATATCTCCTCAGATTTGGGGGAATTTCGTCGGTCGACCTCTTCCGAAGGTCGTACAAGCTCGGGGATGGTACCAATCGATCCGCAGGACCCAAATTAGTCCAGATGCAACCACTTTTCAAGTCTCTCCGACCTTCACAAAAAAAGTTATTCAAGAATATCTCTTTCTCCTATGTGCTTTCATCCCTAACCCTAACCCTAACCCTTCCGAAAGTCGGAGAAGCTCAAGGATGGTACCGATCGATGCGCGCTACCCCATTTAGTGGGGGTAGAGCCTACTTGCAAGTCTCTCCGACCTTCACAAAAAAAGTTATTCAAGAATATCTCTTTCTCCTATGTGCTTTCATCCCTAACCCTAACCCTAACCCTTCCGAAAGTCGGAGAAGCTCAAGGATGGTACTGATCGATGCGCGCAACCCCATTTAGTGGGGGTAGAGCCTACTTGCAAGTCTCTCCGACCTTCACAAAAAAAGTTATTAAAGAATATCTCCTCAGATTTGGGGGAATTTCGTCGGTCGACCTCTTCCGAAGGTCGTACAAGCTCGGGGATGGTACCAATCGATCCGCAGGACCCAAATTAGTCCAGATGCAACCACTTTCAAGGTCTCTCCGACCTTCACAAAAAAAGTTATTCAAGAATATCTCTTTCTCCTATGTGCTTTCATCCCTAACCCTAACCCTAACCCTTCCGAAAGTCGGAGAAGCTCAAGGATGGTACTGATCGATGCGCGCAACCCCATTTAGTGGGGGTAGAGCCTACTTGCAAGTCTCTCCGACCTTCACAAAAAAAGTTATTCAAGAATATCTCCTCAGATTTGGGGGAATTTCGTCGGTCGACCTCTTCCGAAGGTCGTACAAGCTCGGAGATGGTACCAATCGATCCGCAGGACCCAAATTAGTCCAGATGCAACCACTTTCCAAGTCTCTCCGACCTTCACAAAAAAAGTTATTCAAGAATATCTCTTTCTCCTATGTGCTTTCATCCCTAACCCTAACCCTAACCCTTCCGAAAGTCGGAGAAGCTCAAGGATGGTACCGATCGATCCGCGCAACCCCATTTAGTGGGGGTAGAGCCTACTTGCAAGTCTCTCCGACCTTCACAAAAAAAGTTATTCAAGAATATCTCCTCAGATTTGGGGGAATTTCGTCGGTCGACCTCTTCCGAAGGTCGTACAAGCTCGGGGATGGTACCAATCGATCTGCAGGACCCAAATTAGTCCAGATGCAACCACTTTTCAAGTCTCTCCGACCTTCACAAAAAAAGTTATTCAAGAATATCTCTTTCTCCTATGTGCTTTCATCCCTAACCCTAACCCTAACCCTTCCGAAAGTCGGAGAAGCTCAAGGATGGTACCGATCGATGCGCGCTACCCCATTTAGTGGGGGTAGAGCCTACTTGCAAGTCTCTCCGACCTTCACAAAAAAAGTTATTCAAGAATATCTCTTTCTCCTATGTGCTTTCATCCCTAACCCTAACCCTAACCCTTCCGAAAGTCGGAGAAGCTCAAGGATGGTACCGATCGATGCGCGCTACCCCATTTAGTGGGGGTAGAGCCTACTTGCAAGTCTCTCCGACCTTCACAAAAAAAGTTATTCAAGAATATCTCTTTCTCCTATGTGCTTTCATCCCTAACCCTAACCCTAACCCTTCCGAAAGTCGGAGAAGCTCAAGGATGGTACTGATCGATGCGCGCAACCCCATTTAGTGGGGGTAGAGCCTACTTGCAAGTCTCTCCGACCTTCACAAAAAAAGTTATTAAAGAATATCTCCTCAGATTTGGGGGAATTTCGTCGGTCGACCTCTTCCGAAGGTCGTACAAGCTCGGGGATGGTACCAATCGATCCGCAGGACCCAAATTAGTCCAGATGCAACCACTTTCCAAGTCTCTCCGACCTTCACAAAAAAAGTTATTCAAGAATATCTCTTTCTCCTATGTGCTTTCATCCCTAACCCTAACCCTAACCCTTCCGAAAGTCGGAGAAGCTCAAGGATGGTACTGATCGATGCGCGCAACCCCATTTAGTGGGGGTAGAGCCTACTTGCAAGTCTCTCCGACCTTCACAAAAAAAGTTATTCAAGAATATCTCCTCAGATTTGGGGGAATTTCGTCGGTCGACCTCTTCCGAAGGTCGTACAAGCTCGGGGATGGTACCAATCGATCCGCAGGACCCAAATTAGTCCAGATGCAACCACTTTTCAAGTCTCTCCGACCTTCACAAAAAAAGTTATTCAAGAATATCTCTTTCTCCTATGTGCTTTCATCCCTAACCCTAACCCTAACCCTTCCGAAAGTCGGAGAAGCTCAAAGATGGTACCGATCGATGCGCGCTACCCCATTTAGTGGGGGTAGAGCCTACTTGCAAGTCTCTCCGACCTTCACAAAAAAAGTTATTCAAGAATATCTCTTTCTCCTATGTGCTTTCATCCCTAACCCTAACCCTAACCCTTCCGAAAGTCGGAGAAGCTCAAGGATGGTACTGATCGATGCGCGCAACCCCATTTAGTGGGGGTAGAGCCTACTTGCAAGTCTCTCCGACCTTCACAAAAAAAGTTATTAAAGAATATCTCCTCAGATTTGGGGGAATTTCGTCGGTCGACCTCTTCCGAAGGTCGTACAAGCTCGGGGATGGTACCAATCGATCCGCAGGACCCAAATTAGTCCAGATGCAACCACTTTCCAAGTCTCTCCGACCTTCACAAAAAAAGTTATTCAAGAATATCTCTTTCTCCTATGTGCTTTCATCCCTAACCCTAACCCTAACCCTTCCGAAAGTCGGAGATGCTCAAGGATGGTACCGATCGATGCGCGCAACCCCATTTAGTGGGGGTAGAGCCTACTTGCAAGTCTCTCCGACCTTCACAAAAAAAGTTATTCAAGAATATCTCCTCAGATTTGGGGGAATTTCGTCGGTCGACCTCTTCCGAAGGTCGTACAAGCTCGGGGATGGTACCAATCGATCTGCAGGACCCAAATTAGTCCAGATGCAACCACTTTTCAAGTCTCTCCGACCTTCACAAAAAAAGTTATTCAAGAATATCTCTTTCTCCTATGTGCTTTCATCCCTAACCCTAACCCTAACCCTTCCGAAAGTCGGAGAAGCTCAAGGATGGTACCGATCGATGCGCGCTACCCCATTTAGTGGGGGTAGAGCCTACTTGCAAGTCTCTCCGACCTTCACAAAAAAAGTTATTCAAGAATATCTCTTTCTCCTATGTGCTTTCATCCCTAACCCTAACCCTAACCCTTCCGAAAGTCGGAGAAGCTCAAGGATGGTACCGATCGATGCGCGCTACCCCATTTAGTGGGGGTAGAGCCTACTTGCAAGTCTCTCCGACCTTCACAAAAAAAGTTATTCAAGAATATCTCTTTCTCCTATGTGCTTTCATCCCTAACCCTAACCCTAACCCTTCCGAAAGTCGGAGAAGCTCAAGGATGGTACTGATCGATGCGCGCAACCCCATTTAGTGGGGGTAGAGCCTACTTGCAAGTCTCTCCGACCTTCACAAAAAAAGTTATTAAAGAATATCTCCTCAGATTTGGGGGAATTTCGTCGGTCGACCTCTTCCGAAGGTCGTACAAGCTCGGGGATGGTACCAATCGATCCGCAGGACCCAAATTAGTCCAGATGCAACCACTTTCCAAGTCTCTCCGACCTTCACAAAAAAAGTTATTCAAGAATATCTCTTTCTCCTATGTGCTTTCATCCCTAACCCTAACCCTAACCCTTCCGAAAGTCGGAGAAGCTCAAGGATGGTACTGATCGATGCGCGCAACCCCATTTAGTGGGGGTAGAGCCTACTTGCAAGTCTCTCCGACCTTCACAAAAAAAGTTATTCAAGAATATCTCCTCAGATTTGGGGGAATTTCGTCGGTCGACCTCTTCCGAAGGTCGTACAAGCTCGGGGATGGTACCAATCGATCCGCAGGACCCAAATTAGTCCAGATGCAACCACTTTTCAAGTCTCTCCGACCTTCACAAAAAAAGTTATTCAAGAATATCTCTTTCTCCTATGTGCTTTCATCCCTAACCCTAACCCTAACCCTTCCGAAAGTCGGAGAAGCTCAAAGATGGTACCGATCGATGCGCGCTACCCCATTTAGTGGGGGTAGAGCCTACTTGCAAGTCTCTCCGACCTTCACAAAAAAAGTTATTCAAGAATATCTCTTTCTCCTATGTGCTTTCATCCCTAACCCTAACCCTAACCCTTCCGAAAGTCGGAGAAGCTCAAGGATGGTACTGATCGATGCGCGCAACCCCATTTAGTGGGGGTAGAGCCTACTTGCAAGTCTCTCCGACCTTCACAAAAAAAGTTATTAAAGAATATCTCCTCAGATTTGGGGGAATTTCGTCGGTCGACCTCTTCCGAAGGTCGTACAAGCTCGGGGATGGTACCAATCGATCCGCAGGACCCAAATTAGTCCAGATGCAACCACTTTCCAAGTCTCTCCGACCTTCACAAAAAAAGTTATTCAAGAATATCTCTTTCTCCTATGTGCTTTCATCCCTAACCCTAACCCTAACCCTTCCGAAAGTCGGAGATGCTCAAGGATGGTACCGATCGATGCGCGCAACCCCATTTAGTGGGGGTAGAGCCTACTTGCAAGTCTCTCCGACCTTCACAAAAAAAGTTATTCAAGAATATCTCCTCAGATTTGGGGGAATTTCGTCGGTCGACCTCTTCCGAAGGTCGTACAAGCTCGGGGATGGTACCAATCGATCTGCAGGACCCAAATTAGTCCAGATGCAACCACTTTTCAAGTCTCTCCGACCTTCACAAAAAAAGTTATTCAAGAATATCTCTTTCTCCTATGTGCTTTCATCCCTAACCCTAACCCTAACCCTTCCGAAAGTCGGAGAAGCTCAAGGATGGTACCGATCGATGCGCGCTACCCCATTTAGTGGGGGTAGAGCCTACTTGCAAGTCTCTCCGACCTTCACAAAAAAAGTTATTCAAGAATATCTCTTTCTCCTATGTGCTTTCATCCCTAACCCTAACCCTAACCCTTCCGAAAGTCGGAGAAGCTCAAGGATGGTACCGATCGATGCGCGCTACCCCATTTAGTGGGGGTAGAGCCTACTTGCAAGTCTCTCCGACCTTCACAAAAAAAGTTATTCAAGAATATCTCTTTCTCCTATGTGCTTTCATCCCTAACCCTAACCCTAACCCTTCCGAAAGTCGGAGAAGCTCAAGGATGGTACTGATCGATGCGCGCAACCCCATTTAGTGGGGGTAGAGCCTACTTGCAAGTCTCTCCGACCTTCACAAAAAAAGTTATTAAAGAATATCTCCTCAGATTTGGGGGAATTTCGTCGGTCGACCTCTTCCGAAGGTCGTACAAGCTCGGGGATGGTACCAATCGATCCGCAGGACCCAAATTAGTCCAGATGCAACCACTTTCCAAGTCTCTCCGACCTTCACAAAAAAAGTTATTCAAGAATATCTCTTTCTCCTATGTGCTTTCATCCCTAACCCTAACCCTAACCCTTCCGAAAGTCGGAGAAGCTCAAGGATGGTACTGATCGATGCGCGCAACCCCATTTAGTGGGGGTAGAGCCTACTTGCAAGTCTCTCCGACCTTCACAAAAAAAGTTATTCAAGAATATCTCCTCAGATTTGGGGGAATTTCGTCGGTCGACCTCTTCCGAAGGTCGTACAAGCTCGGGGATGGTACCAATCGATCCGCAGGACCCAAATTAGTCCAGATGCAACCACTTTTCAAGTCTCTCCGACCTTCACAAAAAAAGTTATTCAAGAATATCTCTTTCTCCTATGTGCTTTCATCCCTAACCCTAACCCTAACCCTTCCGAAAGTCGGAGAAGCTCAAGGATGGTACCGATCGATGCGCGCTACCCCATTTAGTGGGGGTAGAGCCTACTTGCAAGTCTCTCCGACCTTCACAAAAAAAGTTATTCAAGAATATCTCTTTCTCCTATGTGCTTTCATCCCTAACCCTAACCCTAACCCTTCCGAAAGTCGGAGAAGCTCAAGGATGGTACTGATCGATGCGCGCAACCCCATTTAGTGGGGGTAGAGCCTACTTGCAAGTCTCTCCGACCTTCACAAAAAAAGTTATTAAAGAATATCTCCTCAGATTTGGGGGAATTTCGTCGGTCGACCTCTTCCGAAGGTCGTACAAGCTCGGGGATGGTACCAATCGATCCGCAGGACCCAAATTAGTCCAGATGCAACCACTTTCCAAGTCTCTCCGACCTTCACAAAAAAAGTTATTCAAGAATATCTCTTTCTCCTATGTGCTTTCATCCCTAACCCTAACCCTAACCCTTCCGAAAGTCGGAGAAGCTCAAGGATGGTACTGATCGATGCGCGCAACCCCATTTAGTGGGGGTAGAGCCTACTTGCAAGTCTCTCCGACCTTCACAAAAAAAGTTATTCAAGAATATCTCCTCAGATTTGGGGGAATTTCGTCGGTCGACCTCTTCCGAAGGTCGTACAAGCTCGGGGATGGTACCAATCGATCCGCAGGACCCAAATTAGTCCAGATGCAACCACTTTCCAAGTCTCTCCGACCTTCACAAAAAAAGTTATTCAAGAATATCTCTTTCTCCTATGTGCTTTCATCCCTAACCCTAACCCTAACCCTTCCGAAAGTCGGAGAAGCTCAAAGATGGTACCGATCGATGCGCGCTACCCCATTTAGTGGGGGTAGAGCCTACTTGCAAGTCTCTCCGACCTTCACAAAAAAAGTTATTCAAGAATATCTCTTTCTCCTATGTGCTTTCATCCCTAACCCTAACCCTAACCCTTCCGAAAGTCGGAGAAGCTCAAGGATGGTACCGATCGATGCGCGCTACCCCATTTAGTGGGGGTAGAGCCTACTTGCAAGTCTCTCCGACCTTCACAAAAAAAGTTATTCAAGAATATCTCTTTCTCCTATGTGCTTTCATCCCTAACCCTAACCCTAACCCTTCCGAAAGTCGGAGAAGCTCAAGGATGGTACTGATCGATGCGCGCAACCCCATTTAGTGGGGGTAGAGCCTACTTGCAAGTCTCTCCGACCTTCACAAAAAAAGTTATTAAAGAATATCTCCTCAGATTTGGGGGAATTTCGTCGGTCGACCTCTTCCGAAGGTCGTACAAGCTCGGGGATGGTACCAATCGATCCGCAGGACCCAAATTAGTCCAGATGCAACCACTTTCCAAGTCTCTCCGACCTTCACAAAAAAAGTTATTCAAGAATATCTCTTTCTCCTATGTGCTTTCATCCCTAACCCTAACCCTAACCCTTCCGAAAGTCGGAGAAGCTCAAGGATGGTACTGATCGATGCGCGCAACCCCATTTAGTGGGGGTAGAGCCTACTTGCAAGTCTCTCCGACCTTCACAAAAAAAGTTATTCAAGAATATCTCCTCAGATTTGGGGGAATTTCGTCGGTCGACCTCTTCCGAAGGTCGTACAAGCTCGGGGATGGTACCAATCGATCCGCAGGACCCAAATTAGTCCAGATGCAACCACTTTTCAAGTCTCTCCGACCTTCACAAAAAAAGTTATTCAAGAATATCTCTTTCTCCTATGTGCTTTCATCCCTAACCCTAACCCTAACCCTTCCGAAAGTCGGAGAAGCTCAAGGATGGTACTGATCGATGCGCGCAACCCCATTTAGTGGGGGTAGAGCCTACTTGCAAGTCTCTCCGACCTTCACAAAAAAAGTTATTAAAGAATATCTCCTCAGATTTGGGGGAATTTCGTCGGTCGACCTCTTCCGAAGGTCGTACAAGCTCGGGGATGGTACCAATCGATCCGCAGGACCCAAATTAGTCCAGATGCAACCACTTTCCAAGTCTCTCCGACCTTCACAAAAAAAGTTATTCAAGAATATCTCTTTCTCCTATGTGCTTTCATCCCTAACCCTAACCCTAACCCTTCCGAAAGTCGGAGAAGCTCAAGGATGGTACTGATCGATGCGCGCAACCCCATTTAGTGGGGGTAGAGCCTACTTGCAAGTCTCTCCGACCTTCACAAAAAAAGTTATTCAAGAATATCTCCTCAGATTTGGGGGAATTTCGTCGGTCGACCTCTTCCGAAGGTCGTACAAGCTCGGAGATGGTACCAATCGATCCGCAGGACCCAAATTAGTCCAGATGCAACCACTTTCCAAGTCTCTCCGACCTTCACAAAAAAAGTTATTCAAGAATATCTCTTTCTCCTATGTGCTTTCATCCCTAACCCTAACCCTAACCCTTCCGAAAGTCGGAGAAGCTCAAGGATGGTACCGATCGATGCGCGCTACCCCATTTAGTGGGGGTAGAGCCTACTTGCAAGTCTCTCCGACCTTCACAAAAAAAGTTATTCAAGAATATCTCTTTCTCCTATGTGCTTTCATCCCTAACCCTAACCCTAACCCTTCCGAAAGTCGGAGAAGCTCAAGGATGGTACCGATCGATGCGCGCTACCCCATTTAGTGGGGGTAGAGCCTACTTGCAAGTCTCTCCGACCTTCACAAAAAAAGTTATTCAAGAATATCTCCTCAGATTTGGGGGAATTTCGTCGGTCGACCTCTTCCGAAGGTCGTACAAGCTCGGGGATGGTACCAATCGATCCGCAGGACCCAAATTAGTCCAGATGCAACCACTTTCCAAGTCTCTCCGACCTTCACAAAAAAAGTTATTCAAGAATATCTCTTTCTCCTATGTGCTTTCATCCCTAACCCTAACCCTAACCCTTCCGAAAGTCGGAGAAGCTCAAGGATGGTACCGATCGATGCGCGCTACCCCATTTAGTGGGGGTAAAGCCTACTTGCAAGTCTCTCCGACCTTCACAAAAAAAGTTATTCAAGAATATCTATTTCTCCTATGTGCTTTCATCCCTAACCCTAACCCTAACCCTTCCGAAAGTCGGAGAAGCTCAAGGATGGTACCGATCGATGCGCGCAACCCCATTTAGTGGGGGTAGAGCCTACTTGCAAGTCTCTCCGACCTTCACAAAAAAAGTTATTCAAGAATATCTCCTCAGATTTGGGGGAATTTCGTCGGTCGACCTCTTCCGAAGGTCGTACAAGCTCGGGGATGGTACCAATCGATCCGCAGGACCCAAATTAGTCCAGATGCAACCACTTTCCAAGTCTCTCCGACCTTCACAAAAAAAGTTATTCAAGAATATCTCTTTCTCCTATGTGCTTTCATCCCTAACCCTAACCCTTCCGAAAGTCGGAGAAGCTCAAGGATGGTACCGATCGATGCGCGCTACCCCATTTAGTGGGGGTAGAGCCTACTTGCAAGTCTCTCCGACCTTCACAAAAAAAGTTATTCAAGAATATCTCTTTCTCCTATGTGCTTTCATCCCTAACCCTAACCCTAACCCTTCCGAAAGTCGGAGAAGCTCAAGGATGGTACCGATCGATGCGCGCTACCCCATTTAGTGGGGGTAGAGCCTACTTGCAAGTCTCTCCGACCTTCACAAAAAAAGTTATTCAAGAATATCTCTTTCTCCTATGTGCTTTCATCCCTAACCCTAACCCTAACCCTTCCGAAAGTCGGAGAAGCTCAAGGATGGTACTGATCGATGCGCGCAAACCCATTTAGTGGGGGTAGAGCCTACTTGCAAGTCTCTCCGACCTTCACAAAAAAAGTTATTAAAGAATATCTCCTCAGATTTGGGGGAATTTCGTCGGTCGACCTCTTCCGAAGGTCGTACAAGCTCGGGGATGGTACCAATCGATCCGCAGGACCCAAATTAGTCCAGATGCAACCACTTTCCAAGTCTCTCCGACCTTCACAAAAAAAGTTATTCAAGAATATCTCTTTCTCCTATGTGCTTTCATCCCTAACCCTAACCCTAACCCTTCCGAAAGTCGGAGAAGCTCAAGGATGGTACTGATCGATGCGCGCAACCCCATTTAGTGGGGGTAGAGCCTACTTGCAAGTCTCTCCGACCTTCACAAAAAAAGTTATTCAAGAATATCTCCTCAGATTTGGGGGAATTTCGTCGGTCGACCTCTTCCGAAGGTCGTACAAGCTCGGAGATGGTACCAATCGATCCGCAGGACCCAAATTAGTCCAGATGCAACCACTTTCCAAGTCTCTCCGACCTTCACAAAAAAAGTTATTCAAGAATATCTCTTTCTCCTATGTGCTTTCATCCCTAACCCTAACCCTAACCCTTCCGAAAGTCGGAGAAGCTCAAGGATGGTACCGATCGATGCGCGCTACCCCATTTAGTGGGGGTAGAGCCTACTTGCAAGTCTCTCCGACCTTCACAAAAAAAGTTATTCAAGAATATCTCTTTCTCCTATGTGCTTTCATCCCTAACCCTAACCCTAACCCTTCCGAAAGTCGGAGAAGCTCAAGGATGGTACCGATCGATGCGCGCTACCCCATTTAGTGGGGGTAGAGCCTACTTGCAAGTCTCTCCGACCTTCACAAAAAAAGTTATTCAAGAATATCTCCTCAGATTTGGGGGAATTTCGTCGGTCGACCTCTTCCGAAGGTCGTACAAGCTCGGGGATGGTACCAATCGATCCGCAGGACCCAAATTAGTCCAGATGCAACCACTTTCCAAGTCTCTCCGACCTTCACAAAAAAAGTTATTCAAGAATATCTCTTTCTCCTATGTGCTTTCATCCCTAACCCTAACCCTAACCCTTCCGAAAGTCGGAGAAGCTCAAGGATGGTACCGATCGATGCGCGCTACCCCATTTAGTGGGGGTAAAGCCTACTTGCAAGTCTCTCCGACCTTCACAAAAAAAGTTATTCAAGAATATCTATTTCTCCTATGTGCTTTCATCCCTAACCCTAACCCTAACCCTTCCGAAAGTCGGAGAAGCTCAAGGATGGTACCGATCGATGCGCGCAACCCCATTTAGTGGGGGTAGAGCCTACTTGCAAGTCTCTCCGACCTTCACAAAAAAAGTTATTCAAGAATATCTCCTCAGATTTGGGGGAATTTCGTCGGTCGACCTCTTCCGAAGGTCGTACAAGCTCGGGGATGGTACCAATCGATCCGCAGGACCCAAATTAGTCCAGATGCAACCACTTTCCAAGTCTCTCCGACCTTCACAAAAAAAGTTATTCAAGAATATCTCTTTCTCCTATGTGCTTTCATCCCTAACCCTAACCCTTCCGAAAGTCGGAGAAGCTCAAGGATGGTACCGATCGATGCGCGCTACCCCATTTAGTGGGGGTAGAGCCTACTTGCAAGTCTCTCCGACCTTCACAAAAAAAGTTATTCAAGAATATCTCTTTCTCCTATGTGCTTTCATCCCTAACCCTAACCCTAACCCTTCCGAAAGTCGGAGAAGCTCAAGGATGGTACCGATCGATGCGCGCTACCCCATTTAGTGGGGGTAGAGCCTACTTGCAAGTCTCTCCGACCTTCACAAAAAAAGTTATTCAAGAATATCTCTTTCTCCTATGTGCTTTCATCCCTAACCCTAACCCTAACCCTTCCGAAAGTCGGAGAAGCTCAAGGATGGTACTGATCGATGCGCGCAAACCCATTTAGTGGGGGTAGAGCCTACTTGCAAGTCTCTCCGACCTTCACAAAAAAAGTTATTAAAGAATATCTCCTCAGATTTGGGGGAATTTCGTCGGTCGACCTCTTCCGAAGGTCGTACAAGCTCGGGGATGGTACCAATCGATCCGCAGGACCCAAATTAGTCCAGATGCAACCACTTTCCAAGTCTCTCCGACCTTCACAAAAAAAGTTATTCAAGAATATCTCTTTCTCCTATGTGCTTTCATCCCTAACCCTAACCCTAACCCTTCCGAAAGTCGGAGAAGCTCAAGGATGGTACTGATCGATGCGCGCAACCCCATTTAGTGGGGGTAGAGCCTACTTGCAAGTCTCTCCGACCTTCACAAAAAAAGTTATTCAAGAATATCTCCTCAGATTTGGGGGAATTTCGTCGGTCGACCTCTTCCGAAGGTCGTACAAGCTCGGAGATGGTACCAATCGATCCGCAGGACCCAAATTAGTCCAGATGCAACCACTTTCCAAGTCTCTCCGACCTTCACAAAAAAAGTTATTCAAGAATATCTCTTTCTCCTATGTGCTTTCATCCCTAACCCTAACCCTAACCCTTCCGAAAGTCGGAGAAGCTCAAGGATGGTACCGATCGATGCGCGCTACCCCATTTAGTGGGGGTAGAGCCTACTTGCAAGTCTCTCCGACCTTCACAAAAAAAGTTATTCAAGAATATCTCTTTCTCCTATGTGCTTTCATCCCTAACCCTAACCCTAACCCTTCCGAAAGTCGGAGAAGCTCAAGGATGGTACCGATCGATGCGCGCTACCCCATTTAGTGGGGGTAGAGCCTACTTGCAAGTCTCTCCGACCTTCACAAAAAAAGTTATTCAAGAATATCTCCTCAGATTTGGGGGAATTTCGTCGGTCGACCTCTTCCGAAGGTCGTACAAGCTCGGGGATGGTACCAATCGATCCGCAGGACCCAAATTAGTCCAGATGCAACCACTTTCCAAGTCTCTCCGACCTTCACAAAAAAAGTTATTCAAGAATATCTCTTTCTCCTATGTGCTTTCATCCCTAACCCTAACCCTAACCCTTCCGAAAGTCGGAGAAGCTCAAGGATGGTACCGATCGATGCGCGCTACCCCATTTAGTGGGGGTAAAGCCTACTTGCAAGTCTCTCCGACCTTCACAAAAAAAGTTATTCAAGAATATCTCTTTCTCCTATGTGCTTTCATCCCTAACCCTAACCCTAACCCTTCCGAAAGTCGGAGAAGCTCAAGGATGGTACCGATCGATGCGCGCAACCCCATTTAGTGGGGGTAGAGCCTACTTGCAAGTCTCTCCGACCTTCACAAAAAAAGTTATTCAAGAATATCTCCTCAGATTTGGGGGAATTTCGTCGGTCGACCTCTTCCGAAGGTCGTACAAGCTCGGGGATGGTACCAATCGATCCGCAGGACCCAAATTAGTCCAGATGCAACCACTTTCCAAGTCTCTCCGACCTTCACAAAAAAAGTTATTCAAGAATATCTCTTTCTCCTATGTGCTTTCATCCCTAACCCTAACCCTTCCGAAAGTCGGAGAAGCTCAAGGATGGTACCGATCGATGCGCGCTACCCCATTTAGTGGGGGTAGAGCCTACTTGCAAGTCTCTCCGACCTTCACAAAAAAAGTTATTCAAGAATATCTCCTCAGATTTGGGGGAATTTCGTCGGTCGACCTCTTCCGAAGGTCGTACAAGCTCGGGGATGGTACCAATCGATCCGCAGGACCCAAATTAGTCCAGATGCAACCACTTTCCAAGTCTCTCCGACCTTCACAAAAAAAGTTATTCAAGAATATCTCTTTCTCCTATGTGCTTTCATCCCTAACCCTAACCCTAACCCTTCCGAAAGTCGGAGAAGCTCAAGGATGGTACCGATCGATGCGCGCTACCCCATTTAGTGGGGGTAGAGCCTACTTGCAAGTCTCCCCGACCTTCACAAAAAAAGTTATTCAAGAATATCTCTTTCTCCTATGTGCTTTCATCCCTAACCCTAACCCTAACCCTTCCGAAAGTCGGAGAAGCTCAAGGATGGTACCGATCGATGCGCGCTACCCCATTTAGTGGGGGTAGAGCCTACTTGCAAGTCTCTCCGACCTTCACAAAAAAAGTTATTCAAGAATATCTCTTTCTCCTATGTGCTTTCATCCCTAACCCTAACCCTAACCCTTCCGAAAGTCGGAGAAGCTCAAGGATGGTACCGATCGATGCGCGCTACCCCATTTAGTGGGGGTAGAGCCTACTTGCAAGTCTCTCCGACCTTCACAAAAAAAGTTATTCAAGAATATCTCTTTCTCCTATGTGCTTTCATCCCTAACCCTAACCCTTCCGAAAGTCGGAGAAGCTCAAATATGGTACTGATCGATGCGCGCAACCCCATTTAGTGGGGGTAGAGCCTACTTGCAAGTCTCTCCGACCTTCACAAAAAAAGTTATTCAAGAATATCTCCTCAGATTTGGGGGAATTTCGTCGGTCGACCTCTTCCGAAGGTCGTACAAGCTCGGGGATGGTACCAATCGATCCGCAGGACCCAAATTAGTCCAGATGCAACCACTTTTCAAGTCTCTCCGACCTTCACAAAAAAAGTTATTCAAGAATATCTCTTTCTCCTATGTGCTTTCATCCCTAACCCTAACCCTAACCCTTCCGAAAGTCGGAGAAGCTCAAGGATGGTACCGATCGATGCGCGCTACCCCATTTAGTGGGGGTAGAGCCTACTTGCAAGTCTCTCCGACCTTCACAAAAAAAGTTATTCAAGAATATCTCTTTCTCCTATGTGCTTTCATCCCTAACCCTAACCCTAACCCTTCCGAAAGTCGGAGAAGCTCAAGGATGGTACCGATCGATGCGCGCTACCCCATTTAGTGGGGGTAGAGCCTACTTGCAAGTCTCTCCGACCTTCACAAAAAAAGTTATTCAAGAATATCTCTTTCTCCTATGTGCTTTCATCCCTAACCCTAACCCTAACCCTTCCGAAAGTCGGAGAAGCTCAAGGATGGTACCGATCGATGTGCGCTACCCCATTTAGTGGGGGTAGAGCCTACTTGCAAGTCTCTCCGACCTTCACAAAAAAAGTTATTCAAGAATATCTCTTTCTCCTATGTGCTTTCATCCCTAACCCTAACCCTAACCCTTCCGAAAGTCGGAGAAGCTCAAGGATGGTACTGATCGATGCGCGCAACCCCATTTAGTGGGGGTAGAGCCTACTTGCAAGTCTCTCCGACCTTCACAAAAAAAGTTATTCAAGAATATCTCCTCAGATTTGGGGGAATTTCGTCGGTCGACCTCTTCCGAAGGTCGTACAAGCTCGGGGATGGTACCAATCGATCCGCAGGACCCAAATTAGTCCAGATGCAACCACTTTTCAAGTCTCTCCGACCTTCACAAAAAAAGTTATTCAAGAATATCTCTTTCTCCTATGTGCTTTCATCCCTAACCCTAACCCTAACCCTTCCGAAAGTCGGAGAAGCTCAAGGATGGTACCGATCGATGCGCGCTACCCCATTTAGTGGGGGTAGAGCCTACTTGCAAGTCTCTCCGACCTTCACAAAAAAAGTTATTCAAGAATATCTCTTTCTCCTATGTGCTTTCATCCCTAACCCTAACCCTAACCCTTCCGAAAGTCGGAGAAGCTCAAGGATGGTACCGATCGATGCGCGCTACCCCATTTAGTGGGGGTAGAGCCTACTTGCAAGTCTCTCCGACCTTCACAAAAAAAGTTATTCAAGAATATCTCTTTCTCCTATGTGCTTTCATCCCTAACCCTAACCCTAACCCTTCCGAAAGTCGGAGAAGCTCAAGGATGGTACCGATCGATGCGCGCTACCCCATTTAGTGGGGGTAGAGCCTACTTGCAAGTCTCTCCGACCTTCACAAAAAAAGTTATTCAAGAATATCTCTTTCTCCTATGTGCTTTCATCCCTAACCCTAACCCTAACCCTTCCGAAAGTCGGAGAAGCTCAAGGATGGTACCGATCGATGTGCGCTACCCCATTTAGTGGGGGTAGAGCCTACTTGCAAGTCTCTCCGACCTTCACAAAAAAAGTTATTCAAGAATATCTCTTTCTCCTATGTGCTTTCATCCCTAACCCTAACCCTAACCCTTCCGAAAGTCGGAGAAGCTCAAGGATGGTACTGATCGATGCGCGCAACCCCATTTAGTGGGGGTAGAGCCTACTTGCAAGTCTCTCCGACCTTCACAAAAAAAGTTATTCAAGAATATCTCCTCAGATTTGGGGGAATTTCGTCGGTCGACCTCTTCCGAAGGTCGTACAAGCTCGGGGATGGTACCAATCGATCCGCAGGACCCAAATTAGTCCAGATGCAACCACTTTTCAAGTCTCTCCGACCTTCACAAAAAAAGTTATTCAAGAATATCTCTTTCTCCTATGTGCTTTCATCCCTAACCCTAACCCTTCCGAAAGTCGGAGAAGCTCAAGGATGGTACCGATCGATGCGCGCTACCCCATTTAGTGGGGGTAGAGCCTACTTGCAAGTCTCTCCGACCTTCACAAAAAAAGTTATTCAAGAATATCTCTTTCTCCTATGTGCTTTCATCCCTAACCCTAACCCTAACCCTTCCGAAAGTCGGAGAAGCTCAAGGATGGTACCGATCGATGCGCGCTACCCCATTTAGTGGGGGTAGAGCCTACTTGCAAGTCTCTCCGACCTTCACAAAAAAAGTTATTCAAGAATATCTCTTTCTCCTATGTGCTTTCATCCCTAACCCTAACCCTAACCCTTCCGAAAGTCGGAGAAGCTCAAGGATGGTACCGATCGATGTGCGCTACCCCATTTAGTGGGGGTAGAGCCTACTTGCAAGTCTCTCCGACCTTCACAAAAAAAGTTATTCAAGAATATCTCTTTCTCCTATGTGCTTTCATCCCTAACCCTAACCCTAACCCTTCCGAAAGTCGGAGAAGCTCAAGGATGGTACTGATCGATGCGCGCAACCCCATTTAGTGGGGGTAGAGCCTACTTGCAAGTCTCTCCGACCTTCACAAAAAAAGTTATTCAAGAATATCTCCTCAGATTTGGGGGAATTTCGTCGGTCGACCTCTTCCGAAGGTCGTACAAGCTCGGGGATGGTACCAATCGATCCGCAGGACCCAAATTAGTCCAGATGCAACCACTTTTCAAGTCTCTCCGACCTTCACAAAAAAAGTTATTCAAGAATATCTCTTTCTCCTATGTGCTTTCATCCCTAACCCTAACCCTAACCCTTCCGAAAGTCGGAGAAGCTCAAGGATGGTACCGATCGATGCGCGCTACCCCATTTAGTGGGGGTAGAGCCTACTTGCAAGTCTCTCCGACCTTCACAAAAAAAGTTATTCAAGAATATCTCTTTCTCCTATGTGCTTTCATCCCTAACCCTAACCCTAACCCTTCCGAAAGTCGGAGAAGCTCAAGGATGGTACCGATCGATGCGCGCTACCCCATTTAGTGGGGGTAGAGCCTACTTGCAAGTCTCTCCGACCTTCACAAAAAAAGTTATTCAAGAATATCTCTTTCTCCTATGTGCTTTCATCCCTAACCCTAACCCTAACCCTTCCGAAAGTCGGAGAAGCTCAAGGATGGTACCGATCGATGCGCGCTACCCCATTTAGTGGGGGTAGAGCCTACTTGCAAGTCTCTCCGACCTTCACAAAAAAAGTTATTCAAGAATATCTCTTTCTCCTATGTGCTTTCATCCCTAACCCTAACCCTAACCCTTCCGAAAGTCGGAGAAGCTCAAGGATGGTACCGATCGATGTGCGCTACACCATTTAGTGGGGGTAGAGCCTACTTGCAAGTCTCTCCGACCTTCACAAAAAAAGTTATTCAAGAATATCTCTTTCTCCTATGTGCTTTCATCCCTAACCCTAACCCTAACCCTTCCGAAAGTCGGAGAAGCTCAAGGATGGTACTGATCGATGCGCGCAACCCCATTTAGTGGGGGTAGAGCCTACTTGCAAGTCTCTCCGACCTTCACAAAAAAAGTTATTCAAGAATATCTCCTCAGATTTGGGGGAATTTCGTCGGTCGACCTCTTCCGAAGGTCGTACAAGCTCGGGGATGGTACCAATCGATCCGCAGGACCCAAATTAGTCCAGATGCAACCACTTTTCAAGTCTCTCCGACCTTCACAAAAAAAGTTATTCAAGAATATCTCTTTCTCCTATGTGCTTTCATCCCTAACCCTAACCCTTCCGAAAGTCGGAGAAGCTCAAGGATGGTACCGATCGATGCGCGCTACCCCATTTAGTGGGGGTAGAGCCTACTTGCAAGTCTCTCCGACCTTCACAAAAAAAGTTATTCAAGAATATCTCTTTCTCCTATGTGCTTTCATCCCTAACCCTAACCCTAACCCTTCCGAAAGTCGGAGAAGCTCAAGGATGGTACCGATCGATGCGCGCTACCCCATTTAGTGGGGGTAGAGCCTACTTGCAAGTCTCTCCGACCTTCACAAAAAAAGTTATTCAAGAATATCTCTTTCTCCTATGTGCTTTCATCCCTAACCCTAACCCTAACCCTTCCGAAAGTCGGAGAAGCTCAAGGATGGTACTGATCGATGCGCGCAAACCCATTTAGTGGGGGTAGAGCCTACTTGCAAGTCTCTCCGACCTTCACAAAAAAAGTTATTAAAGAATATCTCCTCAGATTTGGGGGAATTTCGTCGGTCGACCTCTTCCGAAGGTCGTACAAGCTCGGGGATGGTACCAATCGATCCGCAGGACCCAAATTAGTCCAGATGCAACCACTTTCCAAGTCTCTCCGACCTTCACAAAAAAAGTTATTCAAGAATATCTCTTTCTCCTATGTGCTTTCATCCCTAACCCTAACCCTAACCCTTCCGAAAGTCGGAGAAGCTCAAGGATGGTACTGATCGATGCGCGCAACCCCATATAGTGGGGGTAGAGCCTACTTGCAAGTCTCTCCGACCTTCACAAAAAAAGTTATTCAAGAATATCTCCTCAGATTTGGGGGAATTTCGTCGGTCGACCTCTTCCGAAGGTCGTACAAGCTCGGAGATGGTACCAATCGATCCGCAGGACCCAAATTAGTCCAGATGCAACCACTTTCCAAGTCTCTCCGACCTTCACAAAAAAAGTTATTCAAGAATATCTCTTTCTCCTATGTGCTTTCATCCCTAACCCTAACCCTAACCCTTCCGAAAGTCGGAGAAGCTCAAGGATGGTACCGATCGATGCGCGCAACCCCATTTAGTGGGGGTAGAGCCTACTTGCAAGTCTCTCCGACCTTCACAAAAAAAGTTATTCAAGAATATCTCCTCAGATTTGGGGGAATTTCGTCGGTCGACCTCTTCCGAAGGTCGTACAAGCTCGGGGATGGTACCAATCGATCCGCAGGACCCAAATTAGTCCAGATGCAACCACTTTTCAAGTCTCTCCGACCTTCACAAAAAAAGTTATTCAAGAATATCTCTTTCTCCTATGTGCTTTCATCCCTAACCCTAACCCTAACCCTTCCGAAAGTCGGAGAAGCTCAAGGATGGTACCGATCGATGCGCGCTACCCCATTTAGTGGGGGTAGAGCCTACTTGCAAGTCTCTCCGACCTTCACAAAAAAAGTTATTCAAGAATATCTCTTTCTCCTATGTGCTTTCATCCCTAACCCTAACCCTAACCCTTCCGAAAGTCGGAGAAGCTCAAGGATGGTACCGATCGATGCGCGCTACCCCATTTAGTGGGGGTAGAGCCTACTTGCAAGTCTCTCCGACCTTCACAAAAAAAGTTATTCAAGAATATCTCTTTCTCCTATGTGCTTTCATCCCTAACCCTAACCCTAACCCTTCCGAAAGTCGGAGAAGCTCAAGGATGGTACCGATCGATGCGCGCTACCCCATTTAGTGGGGGTAGAGCCTACTTGCAAGTCTCTCCGACCTTCACAAAAAAAGTTATTCAAGAATATCTCTTTCTCCTATGTGCTTTCATCCCTAACCCTAACCCTAACCCTTCCGAAAGTCGGAGAAGCTCAAGGATGGTACCGATCGATGTGCGCTACCCCATTTAGTGGGGGTAGAGCCTACTTGCAAGTCTCTCCGACCTTCACAAAAAAAGTTATTCAAGAATATCTCTTTCTCCTATGTGCTTTCATCCCTAACCCTAACCCTAACCCTTCCGAAAGTCGGAGAAGCTCAAGGATGGTACTGATCGATGCGCGCAACCCCATTTAGTGGGGGTAGAGCCTACTTGCAAGTCTCTCCGACCTTCACAAAAAAAGTTATTCAAGAATATCTCCTCAGATTTGGGGGAATTTCGTCGGTCGACCTCTTCCGAAGGTCGTACAAGCTCGGGGATGGTACCAATCGATCCGCAGGACCCAAATTAGTCCAGATGCAACCACTTTTCAAGTCTCTCCGACCTTCACAAAAAAAGTTATTCAAGAATATCTCTTTCTCCTATGTGCTTTCATCCCTAACCCTAACCCTTCCGAAAGTCGGAGAAGCTCAAGGATGGTACCGATCGATGCGCGCTACCCCATTTAGTGGGGGTAGAGCCTACTTGCAAGTCTCTCCGACCTTCACAAAAAAAGTTATTCAAGAATATCTCTTTCTCCTATGTGCTTTCATCCCTAACCCTAACCCTAACCCTTCCGAAAGTCGGAGAAGCTCAAGGATGGTACCGATCGATGCGCGCTACCCCATTTAGTGGGGGTAGAGCCTACTTGCAAGTCTCTCCGACCTTCACAAAAAAAGTTATTCAAGAATATCTCTTTCTCCTATGTGCTTTCATCCCTAACCCTAACCCTAACCCTTCCGAAAGTCGGAGAAGCTCAAGGATGGTACCGATCGATGTGCGCTACCCCATTTAGTGGGGGTAGAGCCTACTTGCAAGTCTCTCCGACCTTCACAAAAAAAGTTATTCAAGAATATCTCTTTCTCCTATGTGCTTTCATCCCTAACCCTAACCCTAACCCTTCCGAAAGTCGGAGAAGCTCAAGGATGGTACTGATCGATGCGCGCAACCCCATTTAGTGGGGGTAGAGCCTACTTGCAAGTCTCTCCGACCTTCACAAAAAAAGTTATTCAAGAATATCTCCTCAGATTTGGGGGAATTTCGTCGGTCGACCTCTTCCGAAGGTCGTACAAGCTCGGGGATGGTACCAATCGATCCGCAGGACCCAAATTAGTCCAGATGCAACCACTTTTCAAGTCTCTCCGACCTTCACAAAAAAAGTTATTCAAGAATATCTCTTTCTCCTATGTGCTTTCATCCCTAACCCTAACCCTAACCCTTCCGAAAGTCGGAGAAGCTCAAGGATGGTACCGATCGATGCGCGCTACCCCATTTAGTGGGGGTAGAGCCTACTTGCAAGTCTCTCCGACCTTCACAAAAAAAGTTATTCAAGAATATCTCTTTCTCCTATGTGCTTTCATCCCTAACCCTAACCCTAACCCTTCCGAAAGTCGGAGAAGCTCAAGGATGGTACCGATCGATGCGCGCTACCCCATTTAGTGGGGGTAGAGCCTACTTGCAAGTCTCTCCGACCTTCACAAAAAAAGTTATTCAAGAATATCTCTTTCTCCTATGTGCTTTCATCCCTAACCCTAACCCTAACCCTTCCGAAAGTCGGAGAAGCTCAAGGATGGTACCGATCGATGCGCGCTACCCCATTTAGTGGGGGTAGAGCCTACTTGCAAGTCTCTCCGACCTTCACAAAAAAAGTTATTCAAGAATATCTCTTTCTCCTATGTGCTTTCATCCCTAACCCTAACCCTAACCCTTCCGAAAGTCGGAGAAGCTCAAGGATGGTACCGATCGATGTGCGCTACCCCATTTAGTGGGGGTAGAGCCTACTTGCAAGTCTCTCCGACCTTCACAAAAAAAGTTATTCAAGAATATCTCTTTCTCCTATGTGCTTTCATCCCTAACCCTAACCCTAACCCTTCCGAAAGTCGGAGAAGCTCAAGGATGGTACTGATCGATGCGCGCAACCCCATTTAGTGGGGGTAGAGCCTACTTGCAAGTCTCTCCGACCTTCACAAAAAAAGTTATTCAAGAATATCTCCTCAGATTTGGGGGAATTTCGTCGGTCGACCTCTTCCAAAGGTCGTACAAGCTCGGGGATGGTACCAATCGATCCGCAGGACCCAAATTAGTCCAGATGCAACCACTTTTCAAGTCTCTCCGACCTTCACAAAAAAAGTTATTCAAGAATATCTCTTTCTCCTATGTGCTTTCATCCCTAACCCTAACCCTTCCGAAAGTCGGAGAAGCTCAAGGATGGTACCGATCGATGCGCGCTACCCCATTTAGTGGGGGTAGAGCCTACTTGCAAGTCTCTCCGACCTTCACAAAAAAAGTTATTCAAGAATATCTCTTTCTCCTATGTGCTTTCATCCCTAACCCTAACCCTAACCCTTCCGAAAGTCGGAGAAGCTCAAGGATGGTACCGATCGATGCGCGCTACCCCATTTAGTGGGGGTAGAGCCTACTTGCAAGTCTCTCCGACCTTCACAAAAAAAGTTATTCAAGAATATCTCTTTCTCCTATGTGCTTTCATCCCTAACCCTAACCCTAACCCTTCCGAAAGTCGGAGAAGCTCAAGGATGGTACTGATCGATGCGCGCAAACCCATTTAGTGGGGGTAGAGCCTACTTGCAAGTCTCTCCGACCTTCACAAAAAAAGTTATTAAAGAATATCTCCTCAGATTTGGGGGAATTTCGTCGGTCGACCTCTTCCGAAGGTCGTACAAGCTCGGGGATGGTACCAATCGATCCGCAGGACCCAAATTAGTCCAGATGCAACCACTTTCCAAGTCTCTCCGACCTTCACAAAAAAAGTTATTCAAGAATATCTCTTTCTCCTATGTGCTTTCATCCCTAACCCTAACCCTAACCCTTCCGAAAGTCGGAGAAGCTCAAGGATGGTACTGATCGATGCGCGCAACCCCATATAGTGGGGGTAGAGCCTACTTGCAAGTCTCTCCGACCTTCACAAAAAAAGTTATTCAAGAATATCTCCTCAGATTTGGGGGAATTTCGTCGGTCGACCTCTTCCGAAGGTCGTACAAGCTCGGAGATGGTACCAATCGATCCGCAGGACCCAAATTAGTCCAGATGCAACCACTTTCCAAGTCTCTCCGACCTTCACAAAAAAAGTTATTCAAGAATATCTCTTTCTCCTATGTGCTTTCATCCCTAACCCTAACCCTAACCCTTCCGAAAGTCGGAGAAGCTCAAGGATGGTACCGATCGATGCGCGCAACCCCATTTAGTGGGGGTAGAGCCTACTTGCAAGTCTCTCCGACCTTCACAAAAAAAGTTATTCAAGAATATCTCCTCAGATTTGGGGGAATTTCGTCGGTCGACCTCTTCCGAAGGTCGTACAAGCTCGGGGATGGTACCAATCGATCCGCAGGACCCAAATTAGTCCAGATGCAACCACTTTTCAAGTCTCTCCGACCTTCACAAAAAAAGTTATTCAAGAATATCTCTTTCTCCTATGTGCTTTCATCCCTAACCCTAACCCTAACCCTTCCGAAAGTCGGAGAAGCTCAAGGATGGTACCGATCGATGCGCGCTACCCCATTTAGTGGGGGTAGAGCCTACTTGCAAGTCTCTCCGACCTTCACAAAAAAAGTTATTCAAGAATATCTCTTTCTCCTATGTGCTTTCATCCCTAACCCTAACCCTAACCCTTCCGAAAGTCGGAGAAGCTCAAGGATGGTACCGATCGATGCGCGCTACCCCATTTAGTGGGGGTAGAGCCTACTTGCAAGTCTCTCCGACCTTCACAAAAAAAGTTATTCAAGAATATCTCTTTCTCCTATGTGCTTTCATCCCTAACCCTAACCCTAACCCTTCCGAAAGTCGGAGAAGCTCAAGGATGGTACTGATCGATGCGCGCAACCCCATTTAGTGGGGGTAGAGCCTACTTGCAAGTCTCTCCGACCTTCACAAAAAAAGTTATTAAAGAATATCTCCTCAGATTTGGGGGAATTTCGTCGGTCGACCTCTTCCGAAGGTCGTACAAGCTCGGGGATGGTACCAATCGATCCGCAGGACCCAAATTAGTCCAGATGCAACCACTTTCCAAGTCTCTCCGACCTTCACAAAAAAAGTTATTCAAGAATATCTCTTTCTCCTATGTGCTTTCATCCCTAACCCTAACCCTAACCCTTCCGAAAGTCGGAGAAGCTCAAGGATGGTACTGATCGATGCGCGCAACCCCATTTAGTGGGGGTAGAGCCTACTTGCAAGTCTCTCCGACCTTCACAAAAAAAGTTATTAAAGAATATCTCCTCAGATTTGGGGGAATTTCGTCGGTCGACCTTTTCCGAAGGTCGTACAAGCTCGGGGATGGTACCAATCGATCCGCAGGACCCAAATTAGTCCAGATGCAACCACTTTCCAAGTCTCTCCGACCTTCACAAAAAAAGTTATTCAAGAATATCTCTTTCTCCTATGTGCTTTCATCCCTAACCCTAACCCTAACCCTTCCGAAAGTCGGAGAAGCTCAAGGATGGTACTGATCGATGCGCGCAACCCCATTTAGTGGGGGTAGAGCCTACTTGCAAGTCTCTCCGACCTTCACAAAAAAAGTTATTCAAGAATATCTCTTTCTCCTATGTGCTTTCATCCCTAACCCTAACCCTAACCCTTCCGAAAGTCGGAGAAGCTCAAGGATGGTACTGATCGATGCGCGCTACCCCATTTAGTGGGGGTAGAGCCTACTTGCAAGTCTCTCCGACCTTCACAAAAAAAGTTATTCAAGAATATCTCTTTCTCCTATGTGCTTTCATCCCTAACCCTAACCCTAACCCTTCCGAAAGTCGGAGAAGCTCAAGGATGGTACCGATCGATGCGCGCAACCCCATTTAGTGGGGGTAGAGCCTACTTGCAAGTCTCTCCGACCTTCACAAAAAAAGTTATTCAAGAATATCTCCTCAGATTTGGGGGAATTTCGTCGGTCGACCTCTTCCGAAGGTCGTACAAGCTCGGGGATGGTACCAATCGATCCGCAGGACCCAAATTAGTCCAGATGCAACCACTTTCCAAGTCTCTCCGACCTTCACAAAAAAAGTTATTCAAGAATATCTCTTTCTCCTATGTGCTTTCATCCCTAACCCTAACCCTAACCCTTCCGAAAGTCGGAGAAGCTCAAGGATGGTACCGATCGATGCGCGCTACCCCATTTAGTGGGGGTAAAGCCTACTTGCAAGTCTCTCCGACCTTCACAAAAAAAGTTATTCAAGAATATCTCTTTCTCCTATGTGCTTTCATCCCTAACCCTAACCCTAACCCTTCCGAAAGTCGGAGAAGCTCAAGGATGGTACCGATCGATGCGCGCAACCCCATTTAGTGGGGGTAGAGCCTACTTGCAAGTCTCTCCGACCTTCACAAAAAAAGTTATTCAAGAATATCTCCTCAGATTTGGGGGAATTTCGTCGGTCGACCTCTTCCGAAGGTCGTACAAGCTCGGGGATGGTACCAATCGATCCGCAGGACCCAAATTAGTCCAGATGCAACCACTTTCCAAGTCTCTCCGACCTTCACAAAAAAAGTTATTCAAGAATATCTCTTTCTCCTATGTGCTTTCATCCCTAACCCTAACCCTTCCGAAAGTCGGAGAAGCTCAAGGATGGTACCGATCGATGCGCGCTACCCCATTTAGTGGGGGTAGAGCCTACTTGCAAGTCTCTCCGACCTTCACAAAAAAAGTTATTCAAGAATATCTCCTCAGATTTGGGGGAATTTCGTCGGTCGACCTCTTTCGAAGGTCGTACAAGCTCGGGGATGGTACCAATCGATCCGCAGGACCCAAATTAGTCCAGATGCAACCACTTTCCAAGTCTCTCCGACCTTCACAAAAAAAGTTATTCAAGAATATCTCTTTCTCCTATGTGCTTTCATCCCTAACCCTAACCCTAACCCTTCCGAAAGTCGGAGAAGCTCAAGGATGGTACCGATCGATGCGCGCTACCCCATTTAGTGGGGGTAGAGCCTACTTGCAAGTCTCTCCGACCTTCACAAAAAAAGTTATTCAAGAATATCTCTTTCTCCTATGTGCTTTCATCCCTAACCCTAACCCTAACCCTTCCGAAAGTCGGAGAAGCTCAAGGATGGTACCGATCGATGCGCGCTACCCCATTTAGTGGGGGTAGAGCCTACTTGCAAGTCTCTCCGACCTTCACAAAAAAAGTTATTCAAGAATATCTCTTTCTCCTATGTGCTTTCATCCCTAACCCTAACCCTTCCGAAAGTCGGAGAAGCTCAAGGATGGTACTGATCGATGCGCGCTACCCCATTTAGTGGGGGTAGAGCCTACTTGCAAGTCTCTCCGACCTTCACAAAAAAGTTATTCAAGAATATCTCTTTCTCCTATGTGCTTTCATCCCTAACCCTAACCCTAACCCTTCCGAAAGTCGGAGAAGCTCAAGGATGGTACTGATCGATGCGCGCAACCCCATTTAGTGGGGGTAGAGCCTACTTGCAAGTCTCTCCGACCTTCACAAAAAAAGTTATTCAAGAATATCTCCTCAGATTTGGGGGAATTTCGTCGGTCGACCTCTTCCGAAGGTCGTACAAGCTCGGGGATGGTACCAATCGATCCGCAGGACCCAAATTAGTCCAGATGCAACCACTTTCCAAGTCTCTCCGACCTTCACAAAAAAAGTTATTCAAGAATATCTCTTTCTCCTATGTGCTTTCATCCCTAACCCTAACCCTAACCCTTCCGAAAGTCGGAGAAGCTCAAGGATGGTACCGATCGATGCGCGCTACCCCATTTAGTGGGGGTAGAGCCTACTTGCAAGTCTCTCCGACCTTCACAAAAAAAGTTATTCAAGAATATCTCTTTCTCCTATGTGCTTTCATCCCTAACCCTAACCCTAACCCTTCCGAAAGTCGGAGAAGCTCAAGGATGGTACCGATCGATGCGCGCTACCCCATTTAGTGGGGGTAGAGCCTACTTGCAAGTCTCTCCGACCTTCACAAAAAAAGTTATTCAAGAATATCTCTTTCTCCTATGTGCTTTCATCCCTAACCCTAACCCTAACCCTTCCGAAAGTCGGAGAAGCTCAAGGATGGTACCGATCGATGCGCGCTACCCCATTTAGTGGGGGTAGAGCCTACTTGCAAGTCTCTCCGACCTTCACAAAAAAAGTTATTCAAGAATATCTCTTTCTCCTATGTGCTTTCATCCCTAACCCTAACCCTAACCCTTCCGAAAGTCGGAGAAGCTCAAGGATGGTACTGATCAATGCGCGCAACCCCATTTAGTGGGGGTAGAGCCTACTTGCAAGTCTCTCCGACCTTCACAAAAAAAGTTATTCAAGAATATCTCCTCAGATTTGGGGGAATTTCGTCGGTCGACCTCTTCCGAAGGTCGTACAAGCTCGGGGATGGTACCAATCGATCCGCAGGACCCAAATTAGTCCAGATGCAACCACTTTCCAAGTCTCTCCGACCTTCACAAAAAAAGTTATTCAAGAATATCTCTTTCTCCTATGTGCTTTCATCCCTAACCCTAACCCTTCCGAAAGTCGGAGAAGCTCAAGGATGGTACTGATCGATGCGCGCAACCCCATTTAGTGGGGGTAGAGCCTACTTGCAAGTCTCTCCGACCTTCACAAAAAAAGTTATTCAAGAATATCTCCTCAGATTTGGTGGAATTTCGTCGGTCGACCTCTTCCGAAGGTCGTACAAGCTCGGGGATGGTACCAATCGATCTGCAGGACCCAAATTAGTCCAGATGCAACCACTTTCCAAGTCTCTCCGACCTTCACAAAAAAAGTTATTCAAGAATATCTCTTTCTCCTATGTGCTTTCATCCCTAACCCTAACCCTAACCCTTCCGAAAGTCGGAGAAGCTCAAGGATGGTACCGATCGATGCGCGCTACCCCATTTAGTGGGGGTAGAGCCTACTTGCAAGTCTCTCCGACCTTCACAAAAAAAGTTATTCAAGAATATCTCTTTCTCCTATGTGCTTTCATCCCTAACCCTAACCCTAACCCTTCCGAAAGTCGGAGAAGCTCAAGGATGGTACCGATCGATGCGCGCTACCCCATTTAGTGGGGGTAAAGCCTACTTGCAAGTCTCTCCGACCTTCACAAAAAAAGTTATTCAACAATATCTCCTCAGATTTGGGGGAATTTCGTCGGTCGACCTCTTCCGAAGGTCGTACAAGCTCGGGGATGGTACCAATCGATCCGCAGGACCCAAATTAGTCCAGATGCAACCACTTTCCAAGTCTCTCCGACCTTCACAAAAAAAGTTATTCAAGAATATCTCTTTCTCCTATGTGCTTTCATCCCTAACCCTAACCCTAACCCTTCCGAAAGTCGGAGAAGCTCAAGGATGGTACCGATCGATGCGCGCTACCCCATTTAGTGGGGGTAAAGCCTACTTGCAAGTCTCTCCGACCTTCACAAAAAAAGTTATTCAAGAATATCTCTTTCTCCTATGTGCTTTCATCCCTAACCCTAACCCTAACCCTTCCGAAAGTCGGAGAAGCTCAAGGATGGTACCGATCGATGCGCGCAACCCCATTTAGTGGGGGTAGAGCCTACTTGCAAGTCTCTCCGACCTTCACAAAAAAAGTTATTCAAGAATATCTCCTCAGATTTGGGGGAATTTCGTCGGTCGACCTCTTCCGAAGGTCGTACAAGCTCGGGGATGGTACCAATCGATCCGCAGGACCCAAATTAGTCCAGATGCAACCACTTTCCAAGTCTCTCCGACCTTCACAAAAAAAGTTATTCAAGAATATCTCTTTCTCCTATGTGCTTTCATCCCTAACCCTAACCCTTCCGAAAGTCGGAGAAGCTCAAGGATGGTACTGATCGATGCGCGCAACCCCATTTAGTGGGGTAGAGCCTACTTGCAAGTCTCTCCGACCTTCACAAAAAAAGTTATTCAAGAATATCTCCTCAGATTTGGGGGAATTTCGTCGGTCGACCTCTTCCGAAGGTCGTACAAGCTCGGAGATGGTACCAATCGATCCGCAGGACCCAAATTAGTCCAGATGCAACCACTTTCCAAGTCTCTCCGACCTTCACAAAAAAAGTTATTCAAGAATATCTCTTTCTCCTATGTGCTTTCATCCCTAACCCTAACCCTAACCCTTCCGAAAGTCGGAGAAGCTCAAGGATGGTACCGATCGATGCGCGCAACCCCATTTAGTGGGGGTAGAGCCTACTTGCAAGTCTCTCCGACCTTCACAAAAAAAGTTATTCAAGAATATCTCCTCAGATTTGGGGGAATTTCGTCGGTCGACCTCTTCCGAAGGTCGTACAAGCTCGGGGATGGTACCAATCGATCCGCAGGACCCAAATTAGTCCAGATGCAACCACTTTTCAAGTCTCTCCGACCTTCACAAAAAAAGTTATTCAAGAATATCTCTTTCTCCTATGTGCTTTCATCCCTAACCCTAACCCTAACCCTTCCGAAAGTCGGAGAAGCTCAAGGATGGTACCGATCGATGCGCGCTACCCCATTTAGTGGGGGTAGAGCCTACTTGCAAGTCTCTCCGACCTTCACAAAAAAAGTTATTCAAGAATATCTCTTTCTCCTATGTGCTTTCATCCCTAACCCTAACCCTAACCCTTCCGAAAGTCGGAGAAGCTCAAGGATGGTACCGATCGATGCGCGCTACCCCATTTAGTGGGGGTAGAGCCTACTTGCAAGTCTCTCCGACCTTCACAAAAAAAGTTATTCAAGAATATCTCTTTCTCCTATGTGCTTTCATCCCTAACCCTAACCCTAACCCTTCCGAAAGTCGGAGAAGCTCAAGGATGGTACTGATCGATGCGCGCAACCCCATTTAGTGGGGGTAGAGCCTACTTGCAAGTCTCTCCGACCTTCACAAAAAAAGTTATTAAAGAATATCTCCTCAGATTTGGGGGAATTTCGTCGGTCGACCTCTTCCGAAGGTCGTACAAGCTCGGGGATGGTACCAATCGATCCGCAGGACCCAAATTAGTCCAGATGCAACCACTTTCCAAGTCTCTCCGACCTTCACAAAAAAAGTTATTCAAGAATATCTCTTTCTCCTATGTGCTTTCATCCCTAACCCTAACCCTAACCCTTCCGAAAGTCGGAGAAGCTCAAGGATGGTACTGATCGATGCGCGCAACCCCATTTAGTGGGGGTAGAGCCTACTTGCAAGTCTCTCCGACCTTCACAAAAAAAGTTATTCAAGAATATCTCCTCAGATTTGGGGGAATTTCGTCGGTCGACCTCTTCCGAAGGTCGTACAAGCTCGGGGATGGTACCAATCGATCCGCAGGACCCAAATTAGTCCAGATGCAACCACTTTTCAAGTCTCTCCGACCTTCACAAAAAAAGTTATTCAAGAATATCTCTTTCTCCTATGTGCTTTCATCCCTAACCCTAACCCTAACCCTTCCGAAAGTCGGAGAAGCTCAAGGATGGTACCGATCGATGCGCGCTACCCCATTTAGTGGGGGTAGAGCCTACTTGCAAGTCTCTCCGACCTTCACAAAAAAAGTTATTCAAGAATATCTCTTTCTCCTATGTGCTTTCATCCCTAACCCTAACCCTAACCCTTCCGAAAGTCGGAGAAGCTCAAGGATGGTACCGATCGATGCGCGCTACCCCATTTAGTGGGGGTAGAGCCTACTTGCAAGTCTCTCCGACCTTCACAAAAAAAGTTATTCAAGAATATCTCTTTCTCCTATGTGCTTTCATCCCTAACCCTAACCCTAACCCTTCCGAAAGTCGGAGAAGCTCAAGGATGGTACCGATCGATGCGCGCTACCCCATTTAGTGGGGGTAGAGCCTACTTGCAAGTCTCTCCGACCTTCACAAAAAAAGTTATTCAAGAATATCTCTTTCTCCTATGTGCTTTCATCCCTAACCCTAACCCTAACCCTTCCGAAAGTCGGAGAAGCTCAAGGATGGTACTGATCGATGCGCGCAACCCCATTTAGTGGGGGTAGAGCCTACTTGCAAGTCTCTCCGACCTTCACAAAAAAAGTTATTAAAGAATATCTCCTCAGATTTGGGGGAATTTCGTCGGTCGACCTCTTTCGAAGGTCGTACAAGCTCGGGGATGGTACCAATCGATCCGCAGGACCCAAATTAGTCCAGATGCAACCACTTTCCAAGTCTCTCCGACCTTCACAAAAAAAGTTATTCAAGAATATCTCTTTCTCCTATGTGCTTTCATCCCTAACCCTAACCCTAACCCTTCCGAAAGTCGGAGAAGCTCAAGGATGGTACTGATCGATGCGCGCAACCCCATTTAGTGGGGGTAGAGCCTACTTGCAAGTCTCTCCAACCTTCACAAAAAAAGTTATTCAAGAATATCTCTTTCTCCTATGTGCTTTCATCCCTAACCCTAACCCTAACCCTTCCGAAAGTCGGAGAAGCTCAAGGATGGTACCGATCGATGCGCGCTACCCCATTTAGTGGGGGTAGAGCCTACTTGCAAGTCTCTCCGACCTTCACAAAAAAAGTTATTCAAGAATATCTCTTTCTCCTATGTGCTTTCATCCCTAACCCTAACCCTAACCCTTCCGAAAGTCGGAGAAGCTCAAGGATGGTACCGATCGATGCGCGCAACCCCATTTAGTGGGGGTAGAGCCTACTTGCAAGTCTCTCCGACCTTCACAAAAAAAGTTATTCAAGAATATCTCCTCAGATTTGGGGGAATTTCGTCGGTCGACCTCTTCCGAAGGTCGTACAAGCTCGGGGATGGTACCAATCGATCTGCAGGACCCAAATTAGTCCAGATGCAACCACTTTCCAAGTCTCTCCGACCTTCACAAAAAAAGTTATTCAAGAATATCTCTTTCTCCTATGTGCTTTCATCCCTAACCCTAACCCTAACCCTTCCGAAAGTCGGAGAAGCTCAAGGATGGTACCGATCGATGCGCGCTACCCCATTTAGTGGGGGTAAAGCCTACTTTCAAGTCTCTCCGACCTTCACAAAAAAAGTTATTCAAGAATATCTCTTTCTCCTATGTGCTTTCATCCCTAACCCTAACCCTAACCCTTCCGAAAGTCGGAGAAGCTCAAGGATGGTACCGATCGATGCGCGCAACCCCATTTAGTGGGGGTAGAGCCTACTTGCAAGTCTCTCCGACCTTCACAAAAAAAGTTATTCAAGAATATCTCCTCAGATTTGGGGGAATTTCGTCGGTCGACCTCTTCCGAAGGTCGTACAAGCTCGGGGATGGTACCAATCGATCCGCAGGACCCAAATTAGTCCAGATGCAACCACTTTCCAAGTCTCTCCGACCTTCACAAAAAAAGTTATTCAAGAATATCTCTTTCTCCTATGTGCTTTCATCCCTAACCCTAACCCTAACCCTTCCGAAAGTCGGAGAAGCTCAAGGATGGTACCGATCGATGCGCGCTACCCCATTTAGTGGGGGTAGAGCCTACTTGCAAGTCTCTCAGACCTTCACAAAAAAAGTTATTCAAGAATATCTCTTTCTCCTATGTGCTTTCATCCCTAACCCTAACCCTAACCCTTCCGAAAGTCGGAGAAGCTCAAGGATGGTACCGATCGATGCGCGCTACCCCATTTAGTGGGGGTAGAGCCTACTTGCAAGTCTCTCCGACCTTCACAAAAAAAGTTATTCAAGAATATCTCTTTCTCCTATGTGCTTTCATCCCTAACCCTAACCCTAACCCTTCCGAAAGTCGGAGAAGCTCAAGGATGGTACCGATCGATGCGCGCTACCCCATTTAGTGGGGGTAGAGCCTACTTGCAAGTCTCTCCGACCTTCACAAAAAAAGTTATTCAAGAATATCTCTTTCTCCTATGTGCTTTCATCCCTAACCCTAACCCTAACCCTTCCGAAAGTCGGAGAAGCTCAAGGATGGTACCGATCGATGCGCGCTACCCCATTTAGTGGGGGTAGAGCCTACTTGCAAGTCTCTCCGACCTTCACAAAAAAAGTTATTCAAGAATATCTCTTTCTCCTATGTGCTTTCATCCCTAACCCTAACCCTTCCGAAAGTCGGAGAAGCTCAAGGATGGTACTGATCGATGCGCACTACCCCATTTAGTGGGGGTAGAGCCTACTTGCAAGTCTCTCCGACCTTCACAAAAAAAGTTATTCAAGAATATCTCTTTCTCCTATGTGCTTTCATCCCTAACCCTAACCCTAACCCTTCCGAAAGTCGGAGAAGCTCAAGGATGGTACTGATCGATGCGCGCAACCCCATTTAGTGGGGGTAGAGCCTACTTGCAAGTCTCTCCGACCTTCACAAAAAATGTTATTCAAGAATATCTCCTCAGATTTGGGGGAATTTCGTCGGTCGACCTCTTCCGAAGGTCGTACAAGCTCGGGGATGGTACCAATCGATCTGCAGGACCCAAATTAGTCCAGATGCAACCACTTTTCAAGTCTCTCCGACCTTCACAAAAAAAGTTATTCAAGAATATCTCTTTCTCCTATGTGCTTTCATCCCTAACCCTAACCCTAACCCTTCCGAAAGTCGGAGAAGCTCAAGGATGGTACCGATCGATGCGCGCTACCCCATTTAGTGGGGGTAGAGCCTACTTGCAAGTCTCTCCGACCTTCACAAAAAAAGTTATTCAAGAATATCTCTTTCTCCTATGTGCTTTCATCCCTAACCCTAACCCTTCCGAAAGTCGGAGAAGCTCAAGGATGGTACTGATCGATGCGCGCTACCCCATTTAGTGGGGGTAGAGCCTACTTGCAAGTCTCTCCGACCTTCACAAAAAAGTTATTCAAGAATATCTCTTTCTCCTATGTGCTTTCATCCCTAACCCTAACCCTAACCCTTCCGAAAGTCGGAGAAGCTCAAGGATGGTACTGATCGATGCGCGCAACCCCATTTAGTGGGGGTAGAGCCTACTTGCAAGTCTCTCCGACCTTCACAAAAAAAGTTATTCAAGAATATCTCCTCAGATTTGGGGGAATTTCGTCGGTCGACCTCTTCCGAAGGTCGTACAAGCTCGGGGATGGTACCAATCGATCCGCAGGACCCAAATTAGTCCAGATGCAACCACTTTCCAAGTCTCTCCGACCTTCACAAAAAAAGTTATTCAAGAATATCTCTTTCTCCTATGTGCTTTCATCCCTAACCCTAACCCTAACCCTTCCGAAAGTCGGAGAAGCTCAAGGATGGTACCGATCGATGCGCGCTACCCCATTTAGTGGGGGTAGAGCCTACTTGCAAGTCTCTCCGACCTTCACAAAAAAAGTTATTCAAGAATATCTCTTTCTCCTATGTGCTTTCATCCCTAACCCTAACCCTAACCCTTCCGAAAGTCGGAGAAGCTCAAGGATGGTACCGATCGATGCGCGCTACCCCATTTAGTGGGGGTAGAGCCTACTTGCAAGTCTCTCCGACCTTCACAAAAAAAGTTATTCAAGAATATCTCTTTCTCCTATGTGCTTTCATCCCTAACCCTAACCCTAACCCTTCCGAAAGTCGGAGAAGCTCAAGGATGGTACCGATCGATGCGCGCTACCCCATTTAGTGGGGGTAGAGCCTACTTGCAAGTCTCTCCGACCTTCACAAAAAAAGTTATTCAAGAATATCTCTTTCTCCTATGTGCTTTCATCCCTAACCCTAACCCTAACCCTTCCGAAAGTCGGAGAAGCTCAAGGATGGTACTGATCAATGCGCGCAACCCCATTTAGTGGGGGTAGAGCCTACTTGCAAGTCTCTCCGACCTTCACAAAAAAAGTTATTCAAGAATATCTCCTCAGATTTGGGGGAATTTCGTCGGTCGACCTCTTTCGAAGGTCGTACAAGCTCGGGGATGGTACCAATCGATCCGCAGGACCCAAATTAGTCCAGATGCAACCACTTTCCAAGTCTCTCCGACCTTCACAAAAAAAGTTATTCAAGAATATCTCTTTCTCCTATGTGCTTTCATCCCTAACCCTAACCCTTCCGAAAGTCGGAGAAGCTCAAGGATGGTACTGATCGATGCGCGCAACCCCATTTAGTGGGGGTAGAGCCTACTTGCAAGTCTCTCCGACCTTCACAAAAAAAGTTATTCAAGAATATCTCCTCAGATTTGGGGGAATTTCGTCGGTCGACCTCTTCCGAAGGTCGTACAAGCTCGGGGATGGTACCAATCGATCTGCAGGACCCAAATTAGTCCAGATGCAACCACTTTCCAAGTCTCTCCGACCTTCACAAAAAAAGTTATTCAAGAATATCTCTTTCTCCTATGTGCTTTCATCCCTAACCCTAACCCTAACCCTTCCGAAAGTCGGAGAAGCTCAAGGATGGTACCGATCGATGCGCGCTACCCCATTTAGTGGGGGTAGAGCCTACTTGCAAGTCTCTCCGACCTTCACAAAAAAAGTTATTCAAGAATATCTCTTTCTCCTATGTGCTTTCATCCCTAACCCTAACCCTAACCCTTCCGAAAGTCGGAGAAGCTCAAGGATGGTACCGATCGATGCGCGCTACCCCATTTAGTGGGGGTAAAGCCTACTTGCAAGTCTCTCCGACCTTCACAAAAAAAGTTATTCAACAATATCTCCTCAGATTTGGGGGAAATTCGTCGGTCGACCTCTTCCGAAGGTCGTACAAGCTCGGGGATGGTACCAATCGATCCGCAGGACCCAAATTAGTCCAGATGCAACCACTTTCCAAGTCTCTCCGACCTTCACAAAAAAAGTTATTCAAGAATATCTCTTTCTCCTATGTGCTTTCATCCCTAACCCTAACCCTAACCCTTCCGAAAGTCGGAGAAGCTCAAGGATGGTACCGATCGATGCGCGCTACCCCATTTAGTGGGGGTAAAGCCTACTTGCAAGTCTCTCCGACCTTCACAAAAAAAGTTATTCAAGAATATCTCTTTCTCCTATGTGCTTTCATCCCTAACCCTAACCCTAACCCTTGCGAAAGTCGGAGAAGCTCAAGGATGGTACCGATCGATGCGCGCAACCCCATTTAGTGGGGGTAGAGCCTACTTGCAAGTCTCTCCGACCTTCACAAAAAAAGTTATTCAAGAATATCTCCTCAGATTTGGGGGAATTTCGTCGGTCGACCTCTTCCGAAGGTCGTACAAGCTCGGGGATGGTACCAATCGATCCGCAGGACCCAAATTAGTCCAGATGCAACCACTTTTCAAGTCTCTCCGACCTTCACAAAAAAAGTTATTCAAGAATATCTCTTTCTCCTATGTGCTTTCATCCCTAACCCTAACCCTAACCCTTCCGAAAGTCGGAGAAGCTCAAGGATGGTACCGATCGATGCGCGCTACCCCATTTAGTGGGGGTAGAGCCTACTTGCAAGTCTCTCCGACCTTCACAAAAAAAGTTATTCAAGAATATCTCTTTCTCCTATGTGCTTTCATCCCTAACCCTAACCCTAACCCTTCCGAAAGTCGGAGAAGCTCAAGGATGGTACCGATCGATGCGCGCTACCCCATTTAGTGGGGGTAGAGCCTACTTGCAAGTCTCTCCGACCTTCACAAAAAAAGTTATTCAAGAATATCTCTTTCTCCTATGTGCTTTCATCCCTAACCCTAACCCTAACCCTTCCGAAAGTCGGAGAAGCTCAAGGATGGTACTGATCGATGCGCGCAACCCCATTTAGTGGGGGTAGAGCCTACTTGCAAGTCTCTCCGACCTTCACAAAAAAAGTTATTCAAGAATATCTCCTCAGATTTGGGGGAATTTCGTCGGTCGACCTCTTCCGAAGGTCGTACAAGCTCGGGGATGGTACCAATCGATCCGCAGGACCCAAATTAGTCCAGATGCAACCACTTTCCAAGTCTCTCCGACCTTCACAAAAAAAGTTATTCAAGAATATCTCTTTCTCCTATGTGCTTTCATCCCTAACCCTAACCCTAACCCTTCCGAAAGTCGGAGAAGCTCAAGGATGGTACCGATCGATGCGCGCTACCCCATTTAGTGGGGGTAGAGCCTACTTGCAAGTCTCTCCGACCTTCACAAAAAAAGTTATTCAAGAATATCTCTTTCTCCTATGTGCTTTCATCCCTAACCCTAACCCTAACCCTTCCGAAAGTCGGAGAAGCTCAAGGATGGTACCGATCGATGCGCGCTACCCCATTTAGTGGGGGTAGAGCCTACTTGCAAGTCTCTCCGACCTTCACAAAAAAAGTTATTCAAGAATATCTCTTTCTCCTATGTGCTTTCATCCCTAACCCTAACCCTAACCCTTCCGAAAGTCGGAGAAGCTCAAGGATGGTACCGATCGATGCGCGCTACCCCATTTAGTGGGGGTAGAGCCTACTTGCAAGTCTCTCCGACCTTCACAAAAAAAGTTATTCAAGAATATCTCTTTCTCCTATGTGCTTTCATCCCTAACCCTAACCCTAACCCTTCCGAAAGTCGGAGAAGCTCAAGGATGGTACTGATCAATGCGCGCAACCCCATTTAGTGGGGGTAGAGCCTACTTGCAAGTCTCTCCGACCTTCACAAAAAAAGTTATTCAAGAATATCTCCTCAGATTTGGGGGAATTTCGTCGGTCGACCTCTTTCGAAGGTCGTACAAGCTCGGGGATGGTACCAATCGATCCGCAGGACCCAAATTAGTCCAGATGCAACCACTTTCCAAGTCTCTCCGACCTTCACAAAAAAAGTTATTCAAGAATATCTCTTTCTCCTATGTGCTTTCATCCCTAACCCTAACCCTTCCGAAAGTCGGAGAAGCTCAAGGATGGTACTGATCGATGCGCGCAACCCCATTTAGTGGGGGTAGAGCCTACTTGCAAGTCTCTCCGACCTTCACAAAAAAAGTTATTCAAGAATATCTCCTCAGATTTGGGGGAATTTCGTCGGTCGACCTCTTCCGAAGGTCGTACAAGCTCGGGGATGGTACCAATCGATCTGCAGGACCCAAATTAGTCCAGATGCAACCACTTTCCAAGTCTCTCCGACCTTCACAAAAAAAGTTATTCAAGAATATCTCTTTCTCCTATGTGCTTTCATCCCTAACCCTAACCCTAACCCTTCCGAAAGTCGGAGAAGCTCAAGGATGGTACCGATCGATGCGCGCTACCCCATTTAGTGGGGGTAGAGCCTACTTGCAAGTCTCTCCGACCTTCACAAAAAAAGTTATTCAAGAATATCTCTTTCTCCTATGTGCTTTCATCCCTAACCCTAACCCTAACCCTTCCGAAAGTCGGAGAAGCTCAAGGATGGTACCGATCGATGCGCGCTACCCCATTTAGTGGGGGTAAAGCCTACTTGCAAGTCTCTCCGACCTTCACAAAAAAAGTTATTCAACAATATCTCCTCAGATTTGGGGGAAATTCGTCGGTCGACCTCTTCCGAAGGTCGTACAAGCTCGGGGATGGTACCAATCGATCCGCAGGACCCAAATTAGTCCAGATGCAACCACTTTCCAAGTCTCTCCGACCTTCACAAAAAAAGTTATTCAAGAATATCTCTTTCTCCTATGTGCTTTCATCCCTAACCCTAACCCTAACCCTTCCGAAAGTCGGAGAAGCTCAAGGATGGTACCGATCGATGCGCGCTACCCCATTTAGTGGGGGTAAAGCCTACTTGCAAGTCTCTCCGACCTTCACAAAAAAAGTTATTCAAGAATATCTCTTTCTCCTATGTGCTTTCATCCCTAACCCTAACCCTAACCCTTGCGAAAGTCGGAGAAGCTCAAGGATGGTACCGATCGATGCGCGCAACCCCATTTAGTGGGGGTAGAGCCTACTTGCAAGTCTCTCCGACCTTCACAAAAAAAGTTATTCAAGAATATCTCCTCAGATTTGGGGGAATTTCGTCGGTCGACCTCTTCCGAAGGTCGTACAAGCTCGGGGATGGTACCAATCGATCCGCAGGACCCAAATTAGTCCAGATGCAACCACTTTTCAAGTCTCTCCGACCTTCACAAAAAAAGTTATTCAAGAATATCTCTTTCTCCTATGTGCTTTCATCCCTAACCCTAACCCTAACCCTTCCGAAAGTCGGAGAAGCTCAAGGATGGTACCGATCGATGCGCGCTACCCCATTTAGTGGGGGTAGAGCCTACTTGCAAGTCTCTCCGACCTTCACAAAAAAAGTTATTCAAGAATATCTCTTTCTCCTATGTGCTTTCATCCCTAACCCTAACCCTAACCCTTCCGAAAGTCGGAGAAGCTCAAGGATGGTACCGATCGATGCGCGCTACCCCATTTAGTGGGGGTAGAGCCTACTTGCAAGTCTCTCCGACCTTCACAAAAAAAGTTATTCAAGAATATCTCTTTCTCCTATGTGCTTTCATCCCTAACCCTAACCCTAACCCTTCCGAAAGTCGGAGAAGCTCAAGGATGGTACCGATCGATGCGCGCTACCCCATTTAGTGGGGGTAGAGCCTACTTGCAAGTCTCTCCGACCTTCACAAAAAAAGTTATTCAAGAATATCTCTTTCTCCTATGTGCTTTCATCCCTAACCCTAACCCTAACCCTTCCGAAAGTCGGAGAAGCTCAAGGATGGTACTGATCGATGCGCGCAACCCCATTTAGTGGGGGTAGAGCCTACTTGCAAGTCTCTCCGACCTTCACAAAAAAAGTTATTCAAGAATATCTCCTCAGATTTGGGGGAATTTCGTCGGTCGACCTCTTCCGAAGGTCGTACAAGCTCGGGGATGGTACCAATCGATCCGCAGGACCCAAATTAGTCCAGATGCAACCACTTTTCAAGTCTCTCCGACCTTCACAAAAAAAGTTATTCAAGAATATCTCTTTCTCCTATGTGCTTTCATCCCTAACCCTAACCCTAACCCTTCCGAAAGTCGGAGAAGCTCAAGGATGGTACCGATCGATGCGCGCTACCCCATTTAGTGGGGGTAGAGCCTACTTGCAAGTCTCTCCGACCTTCACAAAAAAAGTTATTCAAGAATATCTCTTTCTCCTATGTGCTTTCATCCCTAACCCTAACCCTAACCCTTCCGAAAGTCGGAGAAGCTCAAGGATGGTACCGATCGATGCGCGCTACCCCATTTAGTGGGGGTAGAGCCTACTTGCAAGTCTCTCCGACCTTCACAAAAAAAGTTATTCAAGAATATCTCTTTCTCCTATGTGCTTTCATCCCTAACCCTAACCCTAACCCTTCCGAAAGTCGGAGAAGCTCAAGGATGGTACCGATCGATGCGCGTTACCCCATTTAGTGGGGGTAGAGCCTACTTGCAAGTCTCTCCGACCTTCGCAAAAAAAGTTATTCAAGAATATCTCTTTCTCCTATGTGCTTTCATCCCTAACCCTAACCCTAACCCTTCCGAAAGTCGGAGAAGCTCAAGGATGGTACTGATCAATGCGCGCAACCCCATTTAGTGGGGGTAGAGCCTACTTGCAAGTCTCTCCGACCTTCACAAAAAAAGTTATTCAAGAATATCTCCTCAGATTTGGGGGAATTTCGTCGGTCGACCTCTTCCGAAGGTCGTACAAGCTCGGGGATGGTACCAATCGATCCGCAGGACCCAAATTAGTCCAGATGCAACCACTTTCCAAGTCTCTCCGACCTTCACAAAAAAAGTTATTCAAGAATATCTCTTTCTCCTATGTGCTTTCATCCCTAACCCTAACCCTTCCGAAAGTCGGAGAAGCTCAAGGATGGTACTGATCGATGCGCGCAACCCCATTTAGTGGGGGTAGAGCCTACTTGCAAGTCTCTCCGACCTTCACAAAAAAAGTTATTCAAGAATATCTCCTCAGATTTGGGGGAATTTCGTCGGTCGACCTCTTCCGAAGGTCGTACAAGCTCGGGGATGGTACCAATCGATCTGCAGGACCCAAATTAGTCCAGATGCAACCACTTTCCAAGTCTCTCCGACCTTCACAAAAAAAGTTATTCAAGAATATCTCTTTCTCCTATGTGCTTTCATCCCTAACCCTAACCCTAACCCTTCCGAAAGTCGGAGAAGCTCAAGGATGGTACCGATCGATGCGCGCTACCCCATTTAGTGGGGGTAGAGCCTACTTGCAAGTCTCTCCGACCTTCACAAAAAAAGTTATTCAAGAATATCTCTTTCTCCTATGTGCTTTCATCCCTAACCCTAACCCTAACCCTTCCGAAAGTCGGAGAAGCTCAAGGATGGTACCGATCGATGCGCGCTACCCCATTTAGTGGGGGTAAAGCCTACTTGCAAGTCTCTCCGACCTTCACAAAAAAAGTTATTCAAGAATATCTCCTCAGATTTGGGGGAATTTCGTCGGTCGACCTCTTCCGAAGGTCGTACAAGCTCGGGGATGGTACCAATCGATCCGCAGGACCCAAATTAGTCCAGATGCAACCACTTTCCAAGTCTCTCCGACCTTCACAAAAAAAGTTATTCAAGAATATCTCTTTCTCCTATGTGCTTTCATCCCTAACCCTAACCCTAACCCTTCCGAAAGTCGGAGAAGCTCAAGGATGGTACCGATCGATGCGCGCTACCCCATTTAGTGGGGGTAAAGCCTACTTGCAAGTCTCTCCGACCTTCACAAAAAAAGTTATTCAAGAATATCTCTTTCTCCTATGTGCTTTCATCCCTAACCCTAACCCTAACCCTTCCGAAAGTCGGAGAAGCTCAAGGATGGTACCGATCGATGCGCGCAACCCCATTTAGTGGGGGTAGAGCCTACTTGCAAGTCTCTCCGACCTTCACAAAAAAAGTTATTCAAGAATATCTCCTCAGATTTGGGGGAATTTCGTCGGTCGACCTCTTCCGAAGGTCGTACAAGCTCGGGGATGGTACCAATCGATCCGCAGGACCCAAATTAGTCCAGATGCAACCACTTTTCAAGTCTCTCCGACCTTCACAAAAAAAGTTATTCAAGAATATCTCTTTCTCCTATGTGCTTTCATCCCTAACCCTAACCCTTCCGAAAGTCGGAGAAGCTCAAGGATGGTACCGATCGATGCGCGCTACCCCATTTAGTGGGGGTAGAGCCTACTTGCAAGTCTCTCCGACCTTCACAAAAAAAGTTATTCAAGAATATCTCTTTCTCCTATGTGCTTTCATCCCTAACCCTAACCCTAACCCTTCCGAAAGTCGGAGAAGCTCAAGGATGGTACCGATCGATGCGCGCTACCCCATTTAGTGGGGGTAGAGCCTACTTGCAAGTCTCTCCGACCTTCACAAAAAAAGTTATTCAAGAATATCTCTTTCTCCTATGTGCTTTCATCCCTAACCCTAACCCTAACCCTTCCGAAAGTCGGAGAAGCTCAAGGATGGTACCGATCGATGCGCGCTACCCCATTTAGTGGGAGTAGAGCCTACTTGCAAGTCTCTCCGACCTTCACAAAAAAAGTTATTCAAGAATATCTCTTTCTCCTATGTGCTTTCATCCCTAACCCTAACCCTAACCCTTCCGAAAGTCGGAGAAGCTCAAGGATGGTACCGATCGATGCGCGCAACCCCATTTAGTGGGGGTAGAGCCTACTTGCAAGTCTCTCCGACCTTCACAAAAAAAGTTATTCAAGAATATCTCCTCAGATTTGGGGGAATTTCGTCGGTCGACCTCTTCCGAAGGTCGTACAAGCTCGGGGATGGTACCAATCGATCCGCAGGACCCAAATTAGTCCAGATGCAACCACTTTTCAAGTCTCTCCGACCTTCACAAAAAAAGTTATTCAAGAATATCTCTTTCTCCTATGTGCTTTCATCCCTAACCCTAACCCTAACCCTTCCGAAAGTCGGAGAAGCTCAAGGATGGTACCGATCGATGCGCGCTACCCCATTTAGTGGGGGTAGAGCCTACTTGCAAGTCTCTCCGACCTTCACAAAAAAAGTTATTCAAGAATATCTCTTTCTCCTATGTGCTTTCATCCCTAACCCTAACCCTAACCCTTCCGAAAGTCGGAGAAGCTCAAGGATGGTACCGATCGATGCGCGCTACCCCATTTAGTGGGGGTAGAGCCTACTTGCAAGTCTCTCCGACCTTCACAAAAAAAGTTATTCAAGAATATCTCTTTCTCCTATGTGCTTTCATCCCTAACCCTAACCCTAACCCTTCCGAAAGTCGGAGAAGCTCAAGGATGGTACTGATCGATGCGCGCAACCCCATTTAGTGGGGGTAGAGCCTACTTGCAAGTCTCTCCGACCTTCACAAAAAAAGTTATTAAAGAATATCTCCTCAGATTTGGGGGAATTTCGTCGGTCGACCTCTTCCGAAGGTCCTACAAGCTCGGGGATGGTACCAATCGATCCGCAGGACCCAAATTAGTCCAGATGCAACCACTTTCCAAGTCTCTCCGACCTTCACAAAAAAAGTTATTCAAGAATATCTCTTTCTCCTATGTGCTTTCATCCCTAACCCTAACCCTAACCCTTCCGAAAGTCGGAGAAGCTCAAGGATGGTACTGATCGATGCGCGCAACCCCATTTAGTGGGGGTAGAGCCTACTTGCAAGTCTCTCCGACCTTCACAAAAAAAGTTATTCAAGAATATCTCCTCAGATTTGGGGGAATTTCGTCGGTCGACCTCTTCCGAAGGTCGTACAAGCTCGGGGATGGTACCAATCGATCCGCAGGACCCAAATTAGTCCAGATGCAACCACTTTTCAAGTCTCTCCGACCTTCACAAAAAAAGTTATTCAAGAATATCTCTTTCTCCTATGTGCTTTCATCCCTAACCCTAACCCTAACCCTTCCGAAAGTCGGAGAAGCTCAAGGATGGTACCGATCGATGCGCGCTACCCCATTTAGTGGGGGTAGAGCCTACTTGCAAGTCTCTCCGACCTTCACAAAAAAAGTTATTCAAGAATATCTCTTTCTCCTATGTGCTTTCATCCCTAACCCTAACCCTAACCCTTCCGAAAGTCGGAGAAGCTCAAGGATGGTACCGATCGATGCGCGCTACCCCATTTAGTGGGGGTAGAGCCTACTTGCAAGTCTCTCCGACCTTCACAAAAAAAGTTATTCAAGAATATCTCTTTCTCCTATGTGCTTTCATCCCTAACCCTAACCCTAACCCTTCCGAAAGTCGGAGAAGCTCAAGGATGGTACCGATCGATGCGCGCTACCCCATTTAGTGGGGGTAGAGCCTACTTGCAAGTCTCTCCGACCTTCACAAAAAAAGTTATTCAAGAATATCTCTTTCTCCTATGTGCTTTCATCCCTAACCCTAACCCTAACCCTTCCGAAAGTCGGAGAAGCTCAAGGATGGTACTGATCGATGCGCGCAACCCCATTTAGTGGGGGTAGAGCCTACTTGCAAGTCTCTCCGACCTTCACAAAAAAAGTTATTAAAGAATATCTCCTCAGATTTGGGGGAATTTCGTCGGTCGACCTCTTCCGAAGGTCCTACAAGCTCGGGGATGGTACCAATCGATCCGCAGGACCCAAATTAGTCCAGATGCAACCACTTTCCAAGTCTCTCCGACCTTCACAAAAAAAGTTATTCAAGAATATCTCTTTCTCCTATGTGCTTTCATCCCTAACCCTAACCCTAACCCTTCCGAAAGTCGGAGAAGCTCAAGGATGGTACTGATCGATGCGCGCAACCCCATTTAGTGGGGGTAGAGCCTACTTGCAAGTCTCTCCGACCTTCACAAAAAAAGTTATTCAAGAATATCTCCTCAGATTTGGGGGAATTTCGTCGGTCGACCTCTTCCGAAGGTCGTACAAGCTCGGGGATGGTACCAATCGATCCGCAGGACCCAAATTAGTCCAGATGCAACCACTTTTCAAGTCTCTCCGACCTTCACAAAAAAAGTTATTCAAGAATATCTCTTTCTCCTATGTGCTTTCATCCCTAACCCTAACCCTAACCCTTCCGAAAGTCGGAGAAGCTCAAGGATGGTACCGATCGATGCGCGCTACCCCATTTAGTGGGGGTAGAGCCTACTTGCAAGTCTCTCCGACCTTCACAAAAAAAGTTATTCAAGAATATCTCTTTCTCCTATGTGCTTTCATCCCTAACCCTAACCCTAACCCTTCCGAAAGTCGGAGAAGCTCAAGGATGGTACCGATCGATGCGCGCTACCCCATTTAGTGGGGGTAGAGCCTACTTGCAAGTCTCTCCGACCTTCACAAAAAAAGTTATTCAAGAATATCTCTTTCTCCTATGTGCTTTCATCCCTAACCCTAACCCTAACCCTTCCGAAAGTCGGAGAAGCTCAAGGATGGTACCGATCGATGCGCGCTACCCCATTTAGTGGGGGTAGAGCCTACTTGCAAGTCTCTCCGACCTTCACAAAAAAAGTTATTCAAGAATATCTCTTTCTCCTATGTGCTTTCATCCCTAACCCTAACCCTAACCCTTCCGAAAGTCGGAGAAGCTCAAGGATGGTACTGATCGATGCGCGCAACCCCATTTAGTGGGGGTAGAGCCTACTTGCAAGTCTCTCCGACCTTCACAAAAAAAGTTATTCAAGAATATCTCTTTCTCCTATGTGCTTTCATCCCTAACCCTAACCCTAACCCTTCCGAAAGTCGGAGAAGCTCAAGGATGGTACCGATCGATGCGCGCTACCCCATTTAGTGGGGGTAGAGCCTACTTGCAAGTCTCTCCGACCTTCACAAAAAAAGTTATTCAAGAATATCTCTTTCTCCTATGTGCTTTCATCCCTAACCCTAACCCTAACCCTTCCGAAAGTCGGAGAAGCTCAAGGATGGTACCGATCGATGCGCGCTACCCCATTTAGTGGGGGTAGAGCCTACTTGCAAGTCTCTCCGACCTTCACAAAAAAAGTTATTCAAGAATATCTCTTTCTCCTATGTGCTTTCATCCCTAACCCTAACCCTAACCCTTCCGAAAGTCGGAGAAGCTCAAGGATGGTACTGATCGATGCGCGCAACCCCATTTAGTGGGGGTAGAGCCTACTTGCAAGTCTCTCCGACCTTCACAAAAAAAGTTATTCAAGAATATCTCCTCAGATTTGGGGGAATTTCGTCGGTCGACCTCTTCCGAAGGTCGTACAAGCTCGGGGATGGTACCAATCGATCCGCAGGACCCAAATTAGTCCAGATGCAACCACTTTCCAAGTCTCTCCGACCTTCACAAAAAAAGTTATTCAAGAATATCTCTTTCTCCTATGTGCTTTCATCCCAAACCCTAACCCTAACCCTTCCGAAAGTCGGAGAAGCTCAAGGATGGTACTGATCGATGCGCGCAACCCCATTTAGTGGGGGTAGAGCCTACTTGCAAGTCTCTCCGACCTTCACAAAAAAAGTTATTCAAGAATATCTCCTCAGATTTGGGGGAATTTCGTCGGTCGACCTCTTCCGAAGGTCGTACAAGCTCGGGGATGGTACCAATCGATCTGCAGGACCCAAATTAGTCCAGATGCAACCACTTTCCAAGTCTCTCCGACCTTCACAAAAAAAGTTATTCAAGAATATCTCTTTCTCCTATGTGCTTTCATCCCTAACCCTAACCCTAACCCTTCCGAAAGTCGGAGAAGCTCAAGGATGGTACCGATCGATGCGCGCTACCCCATTTAGTGGGGGTAGAGCCTACTTGCAAGTCTCTCCGACCTTCACAAAAAAAGTTATTCAAGAATATCTCTTTCTCCTATGTGCTTTCATCCCTAACCCTAACCCTTCCGAAAGTCGGAGAAGCTCAAGGATGGTACTGATCGATGCGCACTACCCCATTTAGTGGGGGTAGAGCCTACTTGCAAGTCTCTCCGACCTTCACAAAAAAAGTTATTCAAGAATATCTCTTTCTCCTATGTGCTTTCATCCCTAACCCTAACCCTAACCCTTCCGAAAGTCGGAGAAGCTCAAGGATGGTACTGATCGATGCGCGCAACCCCATTTAGTGGGGGTAGAGCCTACTTGCAAGTCTCTCCGACCTTCACAAAAAATGTTATTCAAGAATATCTCCTCAGATTTGGGGGAATTTCGTCGGTCGACCTCTTCCGAAGGTCGTACAAGCTCGGGGATGGTACCAATCGATCTGCAGGACCCAAATTAGTCCAGATGCAACCACTTTTCAAGTCTCTCCGACCTTCACAAAAAAAGTTATTCAAGAATATCTCTTTCTCCTATGTGCTTTCATCCCTAACCCTAACCCTAACCCTTCCGAAAGTCGGAGAAGCTCAAGGATGGTACCGATCGATGCGCGCTACCCCATTTAGTGGGGGTAGAGCCTACTTGCAAGTCTCTCCGACCTTCACAAAAAAAGTTATTCAAGAATATCTCTTTCTCCTATGTGCTTTCATCCCTAACCCTAACCCTTCCGAAAGTCGGAGAAGCTCAAGGATGGTACTGATCGATGCGCGCTACCCCATTTAGTGGGGGTAGAGCCTACTTGCAAGTCTCTCCGACCTTCACAAAAAAGTTATTCAAGAATATCTCTTTCTCCTATGTGCTTTCATCCCTAACCCTAACCCTAACCCTTCCGAAAGTCGGAGAAGCTCAAGGATGGTACTGATCGATGCGCGCAACCCCATTTAGTGGGGGTAGAGCCTACTTGCAAGTCTCTCCGACCTTCACAAAAAAAGTTATTCAAGAATATCTCCTCAGATTTGGGGGAATTTCGTCGGTCGACCTCTTCCGAAGGTCGTACAAGCTCGGGGATGGTACCAATCGATCCGCAGGACCCAAATTAGTCCAGATGCAACCACTTTCCAAGTCTCTCCGACCTTCACAAAAAAAGTTATTCAAGAATATCTCTTTCTCCTATGTGCTTTCATCCCTAACCCTAACCCTAACCCTTCCGAAAGTCGGAGAAGCTCAAGGATGGTACCGATCGATGCGCGCTACCCCATTTAGTGGGGGTAGAGCCTACTTGCAAGTCTCTCCGACCTTCACAAAAAAAGTTATTCAAGAATATCTCTTTCTCCTATGTGCTTTCATCCCTAACCCTAACCCTAACCCTTCCGAAAGTCGGAGAAGCTCAAGGATGGTACCGATCGATGCGCGCTACCCCATTTAGTGGGGGTAGAGCCTACTTGCAAGTCTCTCCGACCTTCACAAAAAAAGTTATTCAAGAATATCTCTTTCTCCTATGTGCTTTCATCCCTAACCCTAACCCTAACCCTTCCGAAAGTCGGAGAAGCTCAAGGATGGTACCGATCGATGCGCGCTACCCCATTTAGTGGGGGTAGAGCCTACTTGCAAGTCTCTCCGACCTTCACAAAAAAAGTTATTCAAGAATATCTCTTTCTCCTATGTGCTTTCATCCCTAACCCTAACCCTAACCCTTCCGAAAGTCGGAGAAGCTCAAGGATGGTACTGATCAATGCGCGCAACCCCATTTAGTGGGGGTAGAGCCTACTTGCAAGTCTCTCCGACCTTCACAAAAAAAGTTATTCAAGAATATCTCCTCAGATTTGGGGGAATTTCGTCGGTCGACCTCTTTCGAAGGTCGTACAAGCTCGGGGATGGTACCAATCGATCCGCAGGACCCAAATTAGTCCAGATGCAACCACTTTCCAAGTCTCTCCGACCTTCACAAAAAAAGTTATTCAAGAATATCTCTTTCTCCTATGTGCTTTCATCCCTAACCCTAACCCTTCCGAAAGTCGGAGAAGCTCAAGGATGGTACTGATCGATGCGCGCAACCCCATTTAGTGGGGGTAGAGCCTACTTGCAAGTCTCTCCGACCTTCACAAAAAAAGTTATTCAAGAATATCTCCTCAGATTTGGGGGAATTTCGTCGGTCGACCTCTTCCGAAGGTCGTACAAGCTCGGGGATGGTACCAATCGATCTGCAGGACCCAAATTAGTCCAGATGCAACCACTTTCCAAGTCTCTCCGACCTTCACAAAAAAAGTTATTCAAGAATATCTCTTTCTCCTATGTGCTTTCATCCCTAACCCTAACCCTAACCCTTCCGAAAGTCGGAGAAGCTCAAGGATGGTACCGATCGATGCGCGCTACCCCATTTAGTGGGGGTAGAGCCTACTTGCAAGTCTCTCCGACCTTCACAAAAAAAGTTATTCAAGAATATCTCTTTCTCCTATGTGCTTTCATCCCTAACCCTAACCCTAACCCTTCCGAAAGTCGGAGAAGCTCAAGGATGGTACCGATCGATGCGCGCTACCCCATTTAGTGGGGGTAAAGCCTACTTGCAAGTCTCTCCGACCTTCACAAAAAAAGTTATTCAACAATATCTCCTCAGATTTGGGGGAAATTCGTCGGTCGACCTCTTCCGAAGGTCGTACAAGCTCGGGGATGGTACCAATCGATCCGCAGGACCCAAATTAGTCCAGATGCAACCACTTTCCAAGTCTCTCCGACCTTCACAAAAAAAGTTATTCAAGAATATCTCTTTCTCCTATGTGCTTTCATCCCTAACCCTAACCCTAACCCTTCCGAAAGTCGGAGAAGCTCAAGGATGGTACCGATCGATGCGCGCTACCCCATTTAGTGGGGGTAAAGCCTACTTGCAAGTCTCTCCGACCTTCACAAAAAAAGTTATTCAAGAATATCTCTTTCTCCTATGTGCTTTCATCCCTAACCCTAACCCTAACCCTTGCGAAAGTCGGAGAAGCTCAAGGATGGTACCGATCGATGCGCGCAACCCCATTTAGTGGGGGTAGAGCCTACTTGCAAGTCTCTCCGACCTTCACAAAAAAAGTTATTCAAGAATATCTCCTCAGATTTGGGGGAATTTCGTCGGTCGACCTCTTCCGAAGGTCGTACAAGCTCGGGGATGGTACCAATCGATCCGCAGGACCCAAATTAGTCCAGATGCAACCACTTTTCAAGTCTCTCCGACCTTCACAAAAAAAGTTATTCAAGAATATCTCTTTCTCCTATGTGCTTTCATCCCTAACCCTAACCCTAACCCTTCCGAAAGTCGGAGAAGCTCAAGGATGGTACCGATCGATGCGCGCTACCCCATTTAGTGGGGGTAGAGCCTACTTGCAAGTCTCTCCGACCTTCACAAAAAAAGTTATTCAAGAATATCTCTTTCTCCTATGTGCTTTCATCCCTAACCCTAACCCTAACCCTTCCGAAAGTCGGAGAAGCTCAAGGATGGTACCGATCGATGCGCGCTACCCCATTTAGTGGGGGTAGAGCCTACTTGCAAGTCTCTCCGACCTTCACAAAAAAAGTTATTCAAGAATATCTCTTTCTCCTATGTGCTTTCATCCCTAACCCTAACCCTAACCCTTCCGAAAGTCGGAGAAGCTCAAGGATGGTACCGATCGATGCGCGCTACCCCATTTAGTGGGGGTAGAGCCTACTTGCAAGTCTCTCCGACCTTCACAAAAAAAGTTATTCAAGAATATCTCTTTCTCCTATGTGCTTTCATCCCTAACCCTAACCCTAACCCTTCCGAAAGTCGGAGAAGCTCAAGGATGGTACTGATCGATGCGCGCAACCCCATTTAGTGGGGGTAGAGCCTACTTGCAAGTCTCTCCGACCTTCACAAAAAAAGTTATTCAAGAATATCTCCTCAGATTTGGGGGAATTTCGTCGGTCGACCTCTTCCGAAGGTCGTACAAGCTCGGGGATGGTACCAATCGATCCGCAGGACCCAAATTAGTCCAGATGCAACCACTTTTCAAGTCTCTCCGACCTTCACAAAAAAAGTTATTCAAGAATATCTCTTTCTCCTATGTGCTTTCATCCCTAACCCTAACCCTAACCCTTCCGAAAGTCGGAGAAGCTCAAGGATGGTACCGATCGATGCGCGCTACCCCATTTAGTGGGGGTAGAGCCTACTTGCAAGTCTCTCCGACCTTCACAAAAAAAGTTATTCAAGAATATCTCTTTCTCCTATGTGCTTTCATCCCTAACCCTAACCCTAACCCTTCCGAAAGTCGGAGAAGCTCAAGGATGGTACCGATCGATGCGCGCTACCCCATTTAGTGGGGGTAGAGCCTACTTGCAAGTCTCTCCGACCTTCACAAAAAAAGTTATTCAAGAATATCTCTTTCTCCTATGTGCTTTCATCCCTAACCCTAACCCTAACCCTTCCGAAAGTCGGAGAAGCTCAAGGATGGTACCGATCGATGCGCGTTACCCCATTTAGTGGGGGTAGAGCCTACTTGCAAGTCTCTCCGACCTTCACAAAAAAAGTTATTCAAGAATATCTCTTTCTCCTATGTGCTTTCATCCCTAACCCTAACCCTAACCCTTCCGAAAGTCGGAGAAGCTCAAGGATGGTACTGATCAATGCGCGCAACCCCATTTAGTGGGGGTAGAGCCTACTTGCAAGTCTCTCCGACCTTCACAAAAAAAGTTATTCAAGAATATCTCCTCAGATTTGGGGGAATTTCGTCGGTCGACCTCTTCCGAAGGTCGTACAAGCTCGGGGATGGTACCAATCGATCCGCAGGACCCAAATTAGTCCAGATGCAACCACTTTCCAAGTCTCTCCGACCTTCACAAAAAAAGTTATTCAAGAATATCTCTTTCTCCTATGTGCTTTCATCCCTAACCCTAACCCTAACCCTTCCGAAAGTCGGAGAAGCTCAAGGATGGTACTGATCGATGCGCGCAACCCCATTTAGTGGGGGTAGAGCCTACTTGCAAGTCTCTCCGACCTTCACAAAAAAAGTTATTCAAGAATATCTCCTCAGATTTGGGGGAATTTCGTCGGTCGACCTCTTCCGAAGGTCGTACAAGCTCGGGGATGGTACCAATCGATCTGCAGGACCCAAATTAGTCCAGATGCAACCACTTTCCAAGTCTCTCCGACCTTCACAAAAAAAGTTATTCAAGAATATCTCTTTCTCCTATGTGCTTTCATCCCTAACCCTAACCCTAACCCTTCCGAAAGTCGGAGAAGCTCAAGGATGGTACCGATCGATGCGCGCTACCCCATTTAGTGGGGGTAGAGCCTACTTGCAAGTCTCTCCGACCTTCACAAAAAAAGTTATTCAAGAATATCTCTTTCTCCTATGTGCTTTCATCCCTAACCCTAACCCTAACCCTTCCGAAAGTCGGAGAAGCTCAAGGATGGTACCGATCGATGCGCGCTACCCCATTTAGTGGGGGTAAAGCCTACTTGCAAGTCTCTCCGACCTTCACAAAAAAAGTTATTCAAGAATATCTCCTCAGATTTGGGGGAATTTCGTCGGTCGACCTCTTCCGAAGGTCGTACAAGCTCGGGGATGGTACCAATCGATCCGCAGGACCCAAATTAGTCCAGATGCAACCACTTTCCAAGTCTCTCCGACCTTCACAAAAAAAGTTATTCAAGAATATCTCTTTCTCCTATGTGCTTTCATCCCTAACCCTAACCCTAACCCTTCCGAAAGTCGGAGAAGCTCAAGGATGGTACCGATCGATGCGCGCTACCCCATTTAGTGGGGGTAAAGCCTACTTGCAAGTCTCTCCGACCTTCACAAAAAAAGTTATTCAAGAATATCTCTTTCTCCTATGTGCTTTCATCCCTAACCCTAACCCTAACCCTTCCGAAAGTCGGAGAAGCTCAAGGATGGTACCGATCGATGCGCGCAACCCCATTTAGTGGGGGTAGAGCCTACTTGCAAGTCTCTCCGACCTTCACAAAAAAAGTTATTCAAGAATATCTCCTCAGATTTGGGGGAATTTCGTCGGTCGACCTCTTCCGAAGGTCGTACAAGCTCGGGGATGGTACCAATCGATCCGCAGGACCCAAATTAGTCCAGATGCAACCACTTTTCAAGTCTCTCCGACCTTCACAAAAAAAGTTATTCAAGAATATCTCTTTCTCCTATGTGCTTTCATCCCTAACCCTAACCCTTCCGAAAGTCGGAGAAGCTCAAGGATGGTACCGATCGATGCGCGCTACCCCATTTAGTGGGGGTAGAGCCTACTTGCAAGTCTCTCCGACCTTCACAAAAAAAGTTATTCAAGAATATCTCTTTCTCCTATGTGCTTTCATCCCTAACCCTAACCCTAACCCTTCCGAAAGTCGGAGAAGCTCAAGGATGGTACCGATCGATGCGCGCTACCCCATTTAGTGGGGGTAGAGCCTACTTGCAAGTCTCTCCGACCTTCACAAAAAAAGTTATTCAAGAATATCTCTTTCTCCTATGTGCTTTCATCCCTAACCCTAACCCTAACCCTTCCGAAAGTCGGAGAAGCTCAAGGATGGTACCGATCGATGCGCGCTACCCCATTTAGTGGGGGTAGAGCCTACTTGCAAGTCTCTCCGACCTTCACAAAAAAAGTTATTCAAGAATATCTCTTTCTCCTATGTGCTTTCATCCCTAACCCTAACCCTAACCCTTCCGAAAGTCGGAGAAGCTCAAGGATGGTACCGATCGATGCGCGCAACCCCATTTAGTGGGGGTAGAGCCTACTTGCAAGTCTCTCCGACCTTCACAAAAAAAGTTATTCAAGAATATCTCCTCAGATTTGGGGGAATTTCGTCGGTCGACCTCTTCCGAAGGTCGTACAAGCTCGGGGATGGTACCAATCGATCCGCAGGACCCAAATTAGTCCAGATGCAACCACTTTTCAAGTCTCTCCGACCTTCACAAAAAAAGTTATTCAAGAATATCTCTTTCTCCTATGTGCTTTCATCCCTAACCCTAACCCTAACCCTTCCGAAAGTCGGAGAAGCTCAAGGATGGTACCGATCGATGCGCGCTACCCCATTTAGTGGGGGTAGAGCCTACTTGCAAGTCTCTCCGACCTTCACAAAAAAAGTTATTCAAGAATATCTCTTTCTCCTATGTGCTTTCATCCCTAACCCTAACCCTAACCCTTCCGAAAGTCGGAGAAGCTCAAGGATGGTACCGATCGATGCGCGCTACCCCATTTAGTGGGGGTAGAGCCTACTTGCAAGTCTCTCCGACCTTCACAAAAAAAGTTATTCAAGAATATCTCTTTCTCCTATGTGCTTTCATCCCTAACCCTAACCCTAACCCTTCCGAAAGTCGGAGAAGCTCAAGGATGGTACTGATCGATGCGCGCAACCCCATTTAGTGGGGGTAGAGCCTACTTGCAAGTCTCTCCGACCTTCACAAAAAAAGTTATTAAAGAATATCTCCTCAGATTTGGGGGAATTTCGTCGGTCGACCTCTTCCGAAGGTCCTACAAGCTCGGGGATGGTACCAATCGATCCGCAGGACCCAAATTAGTCCAGATGCAACCACTTTCCAAGTCTCTCCGACCTTCACAAAAAAAGTTATTCAAGAATATCTCTTTCTCCTATGTGCTTTCATCCCTAACCCTAACCCTAACCCTTCCGAAAGTCGGAGAAGCTCAAGGATGGTACTGATCGATGCGCGCAACCCCATTTAGTGGGGGTAGAGCCTACTTGCAAGTCTCTCCGACCTTCACAAAAAAAGTTATTCAAGAATATCTCCTCAGATTTGGGGGAATTTCGTCGGTCGACCTCTTCCGAAGGTCGTACAAGCTCGGGGATGGTACCAATCGATCCGCAGGACCCAAATTAGTCCAGATGCAACCACTTTTCAAGTCTCTCCGACCTTCACAAAAAAAGTTATTCAAGAATATCTCTTTCTCCTATGTGCTTTCATCCCTAACCCTAACCCTAACCCTTCCGAAAGTCGGAGAAGCTCAAGGATGGTACCGATCGATGCGCGCTACCCCATTTAGTGGGGGTAGAGCCTACTTGCAAGTCTCTCCGACCTTCACAAAAAAAGTTATTCAAGAATATCTCTTTCTCCTATGTGCTTTCATCCCTAACCCTAACCCTAACCCTTCCGAAAGTCGGAGAAGCTCAAGGATGGTACCGATCGATGCGCGCTACCCCATTTAGTGGGGGTAGAGCCTACTTGCAAGTCTCTCCGACCTTCACAAAAAAAGTTATTCAAGAATATCTCTTTCTCCTATGTGCTTTCATCCCTAACCCTAACCCTAACCCTTCCGAAAGTCGGAGAAGCTCAAGGATGGTACCGATCGATGCGCGCTACCCCATTTAGTGGGGGTAGAGCCTACTTGCAAGTCTCTCCGACCTTCACAAAAAAAGTTATTCAAGAATATCTCTTTCTCCTATGTGCTTTCATCCCTAACCCTAACCCTAACCCTTCCGAAAGTCGGAGAAGCTCAAGGATGGTACTGATCGATGCGCGCAACCCCATTTAGTGGGGGTAGAGCCTACTTGCAAGTCTCTCCGACCTTCACAAAAAAAGTTATTAAAGAATATCTCCTCAGATTTGGGGGAATTTCGTCGGTCGACCTTTTCCGAAGGTCGTACAAGCTCGGGGATGGTACCAATCGATCCGCAGGACCCAAATTAGTCCAGATGCAACCACTTTCCAAGTCTCTCCGACCTTCACAAAAAAAGTTATTCAAGAATATCTCTTTCTCCTATGTGCTTTCATCCCTAACCCTAACCCTAACCCTTCCGAAAGTCGGAGAAGCTCAAGGATGGTACTGATCGATGCGCGCAACCCCATTTAGTGGGGGTAGAGCCTACTTGCAAGTCTCTCCGACCTTCACAAAAAAAGTTATTCAAGAATATCTCTTTCTCCTATGTGCTTTCATCCCTAACCCTAACCCTAACCCTTCCGAAAGTCGGAGAAGCTCAAGGATGGTACTGATCGATGCGCGCTACCCCATTTAGTGGGGGTAGAGCCTACTTGCAAGTCTCTCCGACCTTCACAAAAAAAGTTATTCAAGAATATCTCTTTCTCCTATGTGCTTTCATCCCTAACCCTAACCCTAACCCTTCCGAAAGTCGGAGAAGCTCAAGGATGGTACCGATCGATGCGCGCAACCCCATTTAGTGGGGGTAGAGCCTACTTGCAAGTCTCTCCGACCTTCACAAAAAAAGTTATTCAAGAATATCTCCTCAGATTTGGGGGAATTTCGTCGGTCGACCTCTTCCGAAGGTCGTACAAGCTCGGGGATGGTACCAATCGATCCGCAGGACCCAAATTAGTCCAGATGCAACCACTTTCCAAGTCTCTCCGACCTTCACAAAAAAAGTTATTCAAGAATATCTCTTTCTCCTATGTGCTTTCATCCCTAACCCTAACCCTAACCCTTCCGAAAGTCGGAGAAGCTCAAGGATGGTACCGATCGATGCGCGCTACCCCATTTAGTGGGGGTAAAGCCTACTTGCAAGTCTCTCCGACCTTCACAAAAAAAGTTATTCAAGAATATCTCTTTCTCCTATGTGCTTTCATCCCTAACCCTAACCCTAACCCTTCCGAAAGTCGGAGAAGCTCAAGGATGGTACCGATCGATGCGCGCAACCCCATTTAGTGGGGGTAGAGCCTACTTGCAAGTCTCTCCGACCTTCACAAAAAAAGTTATTCAAGAATATCTCCTCAGATTTGGGGGAATTTCGTCGGTCGACCTCTTCCGAAGGTCGTACAAGCTCGGGGATGGTACCAATCGATCCGCAGGACCCAAATTAGTCCAGATGCAACCACTTTCCAAGTCTCTCCGACCTTCACAAAAAAAGTTATTCAAGAATATCTCTTTCTCCTATGTGCTTTCATCCCTAACCCTAACCCTTCCGAAAGTCGGAGAAGCTCAAGGATGGTACCGATCGATGCGCGTTACCCCATTTAGTGGGGGTAGAGCCTACTTGCAAGTCTCTCCGACCTTCACAAAAAAAGTTATTCAAGAATATCTCTTTCTCCTATGTGCTTTCATCCCTAACCCTAACCCTAACCCTTCCGAAAGTCGGAGAAGCTCAAGGATGGTACCGATCGATGCGCGCTACCCCATTTAGTGGGGGTAGAGCCTACTTGCAAGTCTCTCCGACCTTCACAAAAAAAGTTATTCAAGAATATCTCTTTCTCCTATGTGCTTTCATCCCTAACCCTAACCCTAACCCTTCCGAAAGTCGGAGAAGCTCAAGGATGGTACTGATCGATGCGCGCAACCCCATTTAGTGGGGGTAGAGCCTACTTGCAAGTCTCTCCGACCTTCACAAAAAAAGTTATTAAAGAATATCTCCTCAGATTTGGGGGAATTTCGTCGGTCGACCTTTTCCGAAGGTCGTACAAGCTCGGGGATGGTACCAATCGATCCGCAGGACCCAAATTAGTCCAGATGCAACCACTTTCCAAGTCTCTCCGACCTTCACAAAAAAAGTTATTCAAGAATATCTCTTTCTCCTATGTGCTTTCATCCCTAACCCTAACCCTAACCCTTCCGAAAGTCGGAGAAGCTCAAGGATGGTACTGATCGATGCGCGCAACCCCATTTAGTGGGGGTAGAGCCTACTTGCAAGTCTCTCCGACCTTCACAAAAAAAGTTATTCAAGAATATCTCTTTCTCCTATGTGCTTTCATCCCTAACCCTAACCCTAACCCTTCCGAAAGTCGGAGAAGCTCAAGGATGGTACTGATCGATGCGCGCTACCCCATTTAGTGGGGGTAGAGCCTACTTGCAAGTCTCTCCGACCTTCACAAAAAAAGTTATTCAAGAATATCTCTTTCTCCTATGTGCTTTCATCCCTAACCCTAACCCTAACCCTTCCGAAAGTCGGAGAAGCTCAAGGATGGTACCGATCGATGCGCGCAACCCCATTTAGTGGGGGTAGAGCCTACTTGCAAGTCTCTCCGACCTTCACAAAAAAAGTTATTCAAGAATATCTCCTCAGATTTGGGGGAATTTCGTCGGTCGACCTCTTCCGAAGGTCGTACAAGCTCGGGGATGGTACCAATCGATCCGCAGGACCCAAATTAGTCCAGATGCAACCACTTTCCAAGTCTCTCCGACCTTCACAAAAAAAGTTATTCAAGAATATCTCTTTCTCCTATGTGCTTTCATCCCTAACCCTAACCCTAACCCTTCCGAAAGTCGGAGAAGCTCAAGAATGGTACCGATCGATGCGCGCTACCCCATTTAGTGGGGGTAGAGCCTACTTGCAAGTCTCTCCGACCTTCACAAAAAAAGTTATTCAAGAATATCTCTTTCTCCTATGTGCTTTCATCCCTAACCCTAACCCTAACCCTTCCGAAAGTCGGAGAAGCTCAAGGATGGTACCGATCGATGCGCGCTACCCCATTTAGTGGGGGTAGAGCCTACTTGCAAGTCTCTCCGACCTTCACAAAAAAAGTTATTCAAGAATATCTCTTTCTCCTATGTGCTTTCATCCCTAACCCTAACCCTAACCCTTCCGAAAGTCGGAGAAGCTCAAGGATGGTACCGATCGATGCGCGCTACCCCATTTAGTGGGGGTAGAGCCTACTTGCAAGTCTCTCCGACCTTCACAAAAAAAGTTATTCAAGAATATCTCTTTCTCCTATGTGCTTTCATCCCTAACCCTAACCCTAACCCTTCCGAAAGTCGGAGAAGCTCAAGGATGGTACTGATCGATGCGCGCAACCCCATTTAGTGGGGGTAGAGCCTACTTGCAAGTCTTTCCGACCTTCACAAAAAAAGTTATTAAAGAATATCTCCTCAGATTTGGGGGAATTTCGTCGGTCGACCTTTTCCGAAGGTCGTACAAGCTCGGGGATGGTACCAATCGATCCGCAGGACCCAAATTAGTCCAGATGCAACCACTTTCCAAGTCTCTCCGACCTTCACAAAAAAAGTTATTCAAGAATATCTCTTTCTCCTATGTGCTTTCATCCCTAACCCTAACCCTAACCCTTCCGAAAGTCGGAGAAGCTCAAGGATGGTACCGATCGATGCGCGCTACCCCATTTAGTGGGGGTAGAGCCTACTTGCAAGTCTCTCCGACCTTCACAAAAAAAGTTATTCAAGAATATCTCTTTCTCCTATGTGCTTTCATCCCTAACCCTAACCCTAACCCTTCCGAAAGTCGGAGAAGCTCAAGGATGGTACTGATCGATGCGCGCAACCCCATTTAGTGGGGGTAGAGCCTACTTGCAAGTCTCTCCGACCTTCACAAAAAAAGTTATTAAAGAATATCTCCTCAGATTTGGGGGAATTTCGTCGGTCGACCTTTTCCGAAGGTCGTACAAGCTCGGGGATGGTACCAATCGATCCGCAGGACCCAAATTAGTCCAGATGCAACCACTTTCCAAGTCTCTCCGACCTTCACAAAAAAAGTTATTCAAGAATATCTCTTTCTCCTATGTGCTTTCATCCCTAACCCTAACCCTAACCCTTCCGAAAGTCGGAGAAGCTCAAGGATGGTACTGATCGATGCGCGCAACCCCATTTAGTGGGGGTAGAGCCTACTTGCAAGTCTCTCCGACCTTCACAAAAAAAGTTATTCAAGAATATCTCTTTCTCCTATGTGCTTTCATCCCTAACCCTAACCCTAACCCTTCCGAAAGTCGGAGAAGCTCAAGGATGGTACTGATCGATGCGCGCTACCCCATTTAGTGGGGGTAGAGCCTACTTGCAAGTCTCTCCGACCTTCACAAAAAAAGTTATTCAAGAATATCTCTTTCTCCTATGTGCTTTCATCCCTAACCCTAACCCTAACCCTTCCGAAAGTCGGAGAAGCTCAAGGATGGTACCGATCGATGCGCGCAACCCCATTTAGTGGGGGTAGAGCCTACTTGCAAGTCTCTCCGACCTTCACAAAAAAAGTTATTCAAGAATATCTCCTCAGATTTGGGGGAATTTCGTCGGTCGACCTCTTCCGAAGGTCGTACAAGCTCGGGGATGGTACCAATCGATCCGCAGGACCCAAATTAGTCCAGATGCAACCACTTTCCAAGTCTCTCCGACCTTCACAAAAAAAGTTATTCAAGAATATCTCTTTCTCCTATGTGCTTTCATCCCTAACCCTAACCCTAACCCTTCCGAAAGTCGGAGAAGCTCAAGGATGGTACCGATCGATGCGCGCTACCCCATTTAGTGGGGGTAGAGCCTACTTGCAAGTCTCTCCGACCTTCACAAAAAAAGTTATTCAAGAATATCTCTTTCTCCTATGTGCTTTCATCCCTAACCCTAACCCTAACCCTTCCGAAAGTCGGAGAAGCTCAAGGATGGTACCGATCGATGCGCGCTACCCCATTTAGTGGGGGTAAAGCCTACTTGCAAGTCTCTCCGACCTTCACAAAAAAAGTTATTCAAGAATATCTCTTTCTCCTATGTGCTTTCATCCCTAACCCTAACCCTAACCCTTCCGAAAGTCGGAGAAGCTCAAGGATGGTACCGATCGATGCGCGCTACCCCATTTAGTGGGGGTAGAGCCTACTTGCAAGTCTCTCCGACCTTCACAAAAAAAGTTATTCAAGAATATCTCTTTCTCCTATGTGCTTTCATCCCTAACCCTAACCCTAACCCTTCCGAAAGTCGGAGAAGCTCAAGGATGGTACTGATCGATGCGCGCAACCCCATTTAGTGGGGGTAGAGCCTACTTGCAAGTCTCTCCGACCTTCACAAAAAAAGTTATTAAAGAATATCTCCTCAGATTTGGGGGAATTTCGTCGGTCGACCTTTTCCGAAGGTCGTACAAGCTCGGGGATGGTACCAATCGATCCGCAGGACCCAAATTAGTCCAGATGCAACCACTTTTCAAGTCTCTCCGACCTTCACAAAAAAAGTTATTCAAGAATATCTCTTTCTCCTATGTGCTTTCATCCCTAACCCTAACCCTAACCCTTCCGAAAGTCGGAGAAGCTCAAGGATGGTACTGATCGATGCGCGCAACCCCATTTAGTGGGGGTAGAGCCTACTTGCAAGTCTCTCCGACCTTCACAAAAAAAGTTATTCAAGAATATCTCTTTCTCCTATGTGCTTTCATCCCTAACCCTAACCCTAACCCTTCCGAAAGTCGGAGAAGCTCAAGGATGGTACTGATCGATGCGCACTACCCCATTTAGTGGGGGTAGAGCCTACTTGCAAGTCTCTCCGACCTTCACAAAAAAAGTTATTCAAGAATATCTCTTTCTCCTATGTGCTTTCATCCCTAACCCTAACCCTAACCCTTCCGAAAGTCGGAGAAGCTCAAGGATGGTACCGATCGATGCGCGCAACCCCATTTAGTGGGGGTAGAGCCTACTTGCAAGTCTCTCCGACCTTCACAAAAAAAGTTATTCAAGAATATCTCCTCAGATTTGGGGGAATTTCGTCGGTCGACCTCTTCCGAAGGTCGTACAAGCTCGGGGATGGTACCAATCGATCCGCAGGACCCAAATTAGTCCAGATGCAACCACTTTCCAAGTCTCTCCGACCTTCACAAAAAAAGTTATTCAAGAATATCTCTTTCTCCTATGTGCTTTCATCCCTAACCCTAACCCTAACCCTTCCGAAAGTCGGAGAAGCTCAAGGATGGTACCGATCGATGCGCGCTACCCCATTTAGTGGGGGTAAAGCCTACTTGCAAGTCTCTCCGACCTTCACAAAAAAAGTTATTCAAGAATATCTCTTTCTCCTATGTGCTTTCATCCCTAACCCTAACCCTAACCCTTCCGAAAGTCGGAGAAGCTCAAGGATGGTACCGATCGATGCGCGCAACCCCATTTAGTGGGGGTAGAGCCTACTTGCAAGTCTCTCCGACCTTCACAAAAAAAGTTATTCAAGAATATCTCCTCAGATTTGGGGGAATTTCGTCGGTCGACCTCTTCCGAAGGTCGTACAAGCTCGGGGATGGTACCAATCGATCCGCAGGACCCAAATTAGTCCAGATGCAACCACTTTCCAAGTCTCTCCGACCTTCACAAAAAAAGTTATTCAAGAATATCTCTTTCTCCTATGTGCTTTCATCCCTAACCCTAACCCTTCCGAAAGTCGGAGAAGCTCAAGGATGGTACCGATCGATGCGCGCTACCCCATTTAGTGGGGGTAGAGCCTACTTGCAAGTCTCTCCGACCTTCACAAAAAAAGTTATTCAAGAATATCTCTTTCTCCTATGTGCTTTCATCCCTAACCCTAACCCTAACCCTTCCGAAAGTCGGAGAAGCTCAAGGATGGTACCGATCGATGCGCGCTACCCCATTTAGTGGGGGTAGAGCCTACTTGCAAGTCTCTCCGACCTTCACAAAAAAAGTTATTCAAGAATATCTCTTTCTCCTATGTGCTTTCATCCCTAACCCTAACCCTAACCCTTCCGAAAGTCGGAGAAGCTCAAGGATGGTACTGATCGATGCGCGCAACCCCATTTAGTGGGGGTAGAGCCTACTTGCAAGTCTCTCCGACCTTCACAAAAAAAGTTATTAAAGAATATCTCCTCAGATTTGGGGGAATTTCGTCGGTCGACCTTTTCCGAAGGTCGTACAAGCTCGGGGATGGTACCAATCGATCCGCAGGACCCAAATTAGTCCAGATGCAACCACTTTCCAAGTCTCTCCGACCTTCACAAAAAAAGTTATTCAAGAATATCTCTTTCTCCTATGTGCTTTCATCCCTAACCCTAACCCTAACCCTTCCGAAAGTCGGAGAAGCTCAAGGATGGTACTGATCGATGCGCGCAACCCCATTTAGTGGGGGTAGAGCCTACTTGCAAGTCTCTCCGACCTTCACAAAAAAAGTTATTCAAGAATATCTCTTTCTCCTATGTGCTTTCATCCCTAACCCTAACCCTAACCCTTCCGAAAGTCGGAGAAGCTCAAGGATGGTACTGATCGATGCGCGCTACCCCATTTAGTGGGGGTAGAGCCTACTTGCAAGTCTCTCCGACCTTCACAAAAAAAGTTATTCAAGAATATCTCTTTCTCCTATGTGCTTTCATCCCTAACCCTAACCCTAACCCTTCCGAAAGTCGGAGAAGCTCAAGGATGGTACCGATCGATGCGCGCAACCCCATTTAGTGGGGGTAGAGCCTACTTGCAAGTCTCTCCGACCTTCACAAAAAAAGTTATTCAAGAATATCTCCTCAGATTTGGGGGAATTTCGTCGGTCGACCTCTTCCGAAGGTCGTACAAGCTCGGGGATGGTACCAATCGATCCGCAGGACCCAAATTAGTCCAGATGCAACCACTTTCCAAGTCTCTCCGACCTTCACAAAAAAAGTTATTCAAGAATATCTCTTTCTCCTATGTGCTTTCATCCCTAACCCTAACCCTAACCCTTCCGAAAGTCGGAGAAGCTCAAGGATGGTACCGATCGATGCGCGCTACCCCATTTAGTGGGGGTAAAGCCTACTTGCAAGTCTCTCCGACCTTCACAAAAAAAGTTATTCAAGAATATCTCTTTCTCCTATGTGCTTTCATCCCTAACCCTAACCCTAACCCTTCCGAAAGTCGGAGAAGCTCAAGGATGGTACCGATCGATGCGCGCAACCCCATTTAGTGGGGGTAGAGCCTACTTGCAAGTCTCTCCGACCTTCACAAAAAAAGTTATTCAAGAATATCTCCTCAGATTTGGGGGAATTTCGTCGGTCGACCTCTTCCGAAGGTCGTACAAGCTCGGGGATGGTACCAATCGATCCGCAGGACCCAAATTAGTCCAGATGCAACCACTTTCCAAGTCTCTCCGACCTTCACAAAAAAAGTTATTCAAGAATATCTCTTTCTCCTATGTGCTTTCATCCCTAACCCTAACCCTTCCGAAAGTCGGAGAAGCTCAAGGATGGTACCGATCGATGCGCGCTACCCCATTTAGTGGGGGTAGAGCCTACTTGCAAGTCTCTCCGACCTTCACAAAAAAAGTTATTCAAGAATATCTCCTCAGATTTGGGGGAATTTCGTCGGTCGACCTCTTTCGAAGGTCGTACAAGCTCGGGGATGGTACCAATCGATCCGCAGGACCCAAATTAGTCCAGATGCAACCACTTTCCAAGTCTCTCCGACCTTCACAAAAAAAGTTATTCAAGAATATCTCTTTCTCCTATGTGCTTTCATCCCTAACCCTAACCCTAACCCTTCCGAAAGTCGGAGAAGCTCAAGGATGGTACCGATCGATGCGCGCTACCCCATTTAGTGGGGGTAGAGCCTACTTGCAAGTCTCTCCGACCTTCACAAAAAAAGTTATTCAAGAATATCTCTTTCTCCTATGTGCTTTCATCCCTAACCCTAACCCTAACCCTTCCGAAAGTCGGAGAAGCTCAAGGATGGTACCGATCGATGCGCGCTACCCCATTTAGTGGGGGTAGAGCCTACTTGCAAGTCTCTCCGACCTTCACAAAAAAAGTTATTCAAGAATATCTCTTTCTCCTATGTGCTTTCATCCCTAACCCTAACCCTTCCGAAAGTCGGAGAAGCTCAAGGATGGTACTGATCGATGCGCGCTACCCCATTTAGTGGGGGTAGAGCCTACTTGCAAGTCTCTCCGACCTTCACAAAAAAGTTATTCAAGAATATCTCTTTCTCCTATGTGCTTTCATCCCTAACCCTAACCCTAACCCTTCCGAAAGTCGGAGAAGCTCAAGGATGGTACTGATCGATGCGCGCAACCCCATTTAGTGGGGGTAGAGCCTACTTGCAAGTCTCTCCGACCTTCACAAAAAAAGTTATTCAAGAATATCTCCTCAGATTTGGGGGAATTTCGTCGGTCGACCTCTTCCGAAGGTCGTACAAGCTCGGGGATGGTACCAATCGATCCGCAGGACCCAAATTAGTCCAGATGCAACCACTTTCCAAGTCTCTCCGACCTTCACAAAAAAAGTTATTCAAGAATATCTCTTTCTCCTATGTGCTTTCATCCCTAACCCTAACCCTAACCCTTCCGAAAGTCGGAGAAGCTCAAGGATGGTACCGATCGATGCGCGCTACCCCATTTAGTGGGGGTAGAGCCTACTTGCAAGTCTCTCCGACCTTCACAAAAAAAGTTATTCAAGAATATCTCTTTCTCCTATGTGCTTTCATCCCTAACCCTAACCCTAACCCTTTCGAAAGTCGGAGAAGCTCAAAGATGGTACCGATCGATGCGCGCTACCCCATTTAGTGGGGGTAGAGCCTACTTGCAAGTCTCTCCGACCTTCACAAAAAAAGTTATTCAAGAATATCTCTTTCTCCTATGTGCTTTCATCCCTAACCCTAACCCTAACCCTTCCGAAAGTCGGAGAAGCTCAAGGATGGTACCGATCGATGCGCGCTACCCCATTTAGTGGGGGTAGAGCCTACTTGCAAGTCTCTCCGACCTTCACAAAAAAAGTTATTCAAGAATATCTCTTTCTCCTATGTGCTTTCATCCCTAACCCTAACCCTAACCCTTCCGAAAGTCGGAGAAGCTCAAGGATGGTACTGATCAATGCGCGCAACCCCATTTAGTGGGGGTAGAGCCTACTTGCAAGTCTCTCCGACCTTCACAAAAAAAGTTATTCAAGAATATCTCCTCAGATTTGGGGGAATTTCGTCGGTCGACCTCTTCCGAAGGTCGTACAAGCTCGGGGATGGTACCAATCGATCCGCAGGACCCAAATTAGTCCAGATGCAACCACTTTCCAAGTCTCTCCGACCTTCACAAAAAAAGTTATTCAAGAATATCTCTTTCTCCTATGTGCTTTCATCCCTAACCCTAACCCTTCCGAAAGTCGGAGAAGCTCAAGGATGGTACTGATCGATGCGCGCAACCCCATTTAGTGGGGGTAGAGCCTACTTGCAAGTCTCTCCGACCTTCACAAAAAAAGTTATTCAAGAATATCTCCTCAGATTTGGGGGAATTTCGTCGGTCGACCTCTTCCGAAGGTCGTACAAGCTCGGGGATGGTACCAATCGATCTGCAGGACCCAAATTAGTCCAGATGCAACCACTTTCCAAGTCTCTCCGACCTTCACAAAAAAAGTTATTCAAGAATATCTCTTTCTCCTATGTGCTTTCATCCCTAACCCTAACCCTAACCCTTCCGAAAGTCGGAGAAGCTCAAGGATGGTACCGATCGATGCGCGCTACCCCATTTAGTGGGGGTAGAGCCTACTTGCAAGTCTCTCCGACCTTCACAAAAAAAGTTATTCAAGAATATCTCTTTCTCCTATGTGCTTTCATCCCTAACCCTAACCCTAACCCTTCCGAAAGTCGGAGAAGCTCAAGGATGGTACCGATCGATGCGCGCTACCCCATTTAGTGGGGGTAGAGCCTACTTGCAAGTCTCTCCGACCTTCACAAAAAAAGTTATTCAAGAATATCTCTTTCTCCTATGTGCTTTCATCCCTAACCCTAACCCTTCCGAAAGTCGGAGAAGCTCAAGGATGGTACCGATCGATGCGCGCTACCCCATTTAGTGGGGGTAGAGCCTACTTGCAAGTCTCTCCGACCTTCACAAAAAAAGTTATTCAAGAATATCTCCTCAGATTTGGGGGAATTTCGTCGGTCGACCTCTTTCGAAGGTCGTACAAGCTCGGGGATGGTACCAATCGATCCGCAGGACCCAAATTAGTCCAGATGCAACCACTTTCCAAGTCTCTCCGACCTTCACAAAAAAAGTTATTCAAGAATATCTCTTTCTCCTATGTGCTTTCATCCCTAACCCTAACCCTAACCCTTCCGAAAGTCGGAGAAGCTCAAGGATGGTACCGATCGATGCGCGCTACCCCATTTAGTGGGGGTAGAGCCTACTTGCAAGTCTCTCCGACCTTCACAAAAAAAGTTATTCAAGAATATCTCTTTCTCCTATGTGCTTTCATCCCTAACCCTAACCCTAACCCTTCCGAAAGTCGGAGAAGCTCAAGGATGGTACCGATCGATGCGCGCTACCCCATTTAGTGGGGGTAGAGCCTACTTGCAAGTCTCTCCGACCTTCACAAAAAAAGTTATTCAAGAATATCTCTTTCTCCTATGTGCTTTCATCCCTAACCCTAACCCTTCCGAAAGTCGGAGAAGCTCAAGGATGGTACTGATCGATGCGCGCTACCCCATTTAGTGGGGGTAGAGCCTACTTGCAAGTCTCTCCGACCTTCACAAAAAAGTTATTCAAGAATATCTCTTTCTCCTATGTGCTTTCATCCCTAACCCTAACCCTAACCCTTCCGAAAGTCGGAGAAGCTCAAGGATGGTACTGATCGATGCGCGCAACCCCATTTAGTGGGGGTAGAGCCTACTTGCAAGTCTCTCCGACCTTCACAAAAAAAGTTATTCAAGAATATCTCCTCAGATTTGGGGGAATTTCGTCGGTCGACCTCTTCCGAAGGTCGTACAAGCTCGGGGATGGTACCAATCGATCCGCAGGACCCAAATTAGTCCAGATGCAACCACTTTCCAAGTCTCTCCGACCTTCACAAAAAAAGTTATTCAAGAATATCTCTTTCTCCTATGTGCTTTCATCCCTAACCCTAACCCTAACCCTTCCGAAAGTCGGAGAAGCTCAAGGATGGTACCGATCGATGCGCGCTACCCCATTTAGTGGGGGTAGAGCCTACTTGCAAGTCTCTCCGACCTTCACAAAAAAAGTTATTCAAGAATATCTCTTTCTCCTATGTGCTTTCATCCCTAACCCTAACCCTAACCCTTTCGAAAGTCGGAGAAGCTCAAAGATGGTACCGATCGATGCGCGCTACCCCATTTAGTGGGGGTAGAGCCTACTTGCAAGTCTCTCCGACCTTCACAAAAAAAGTTATTCAAGAATATCTCTTTCTCCTATGTGCTTTCATCCCTAACCCTAACCCTAACCCTTCCGAAAGTCGGAGAAGCTCAAGGATGGTACCGATCGATGCGCGCTACCCCATTTAGTGGGGGTAGAGCCTACTTGCAAGTCTCTCCGACCTTCACAAAAAAAGTTATTCAAGAATATCTCTTTCTCCTATGTGCTTTCATCCCTAACCCTAACCCTAACCCTTCCGAAAGTCGGAGAAGCTCAAGGATGGTACTGATCAATGCGCGCAACCCCATTTAGTGGGGGTAGAGCCTACTTGCAAGTCTCTCCGACCTTCACAAAAAAAGTTATTCAAGAATATCTCCTCAGATTTGGGGGAATTTCGTCGGTCGACCTCTTCCGAAGGTCGTACAAGCTCGGGGATGGTACCAATCGATCCGCAGGACCCAAATTAGTCCAGATGCAACCACTTTCCAAGTCTCTCCGACCTTCACAAAAAAAGTTATTCAAGAATATCTCTTTCTCCTATGTGCTTTCATCCCTAACCCTAACCCTTCCGAAAGTCGGAGAAGCTCAAGGATGGTACTGATCGATGCGCGCAACCCCATTTAGTGGGGGTAGAGCCTACTTGCAAGTCTCTCCGACCTTCACAAAAAAAGTTATTCAAGAATATCTCCTCAGATTTGGGGGAATTTCGTCGGTCGACCTCTTCCGAAGGTCGTACAAGCTCGGGGATGGTACCAATCGATCTGCAGGACCCAAATTAGTCCAGATGCAACCACTTTCCAAGTCTCTCCGACCTTCACAAAAAAAGTTATTCAAGAATATCTCTTTCTCCTATGTGCTTTCATCCCTAACCCTAACCCTAACCCTTCCGAAAGTCGGAGAAGCTCAAGGATGGTACCGATCGATGTGCGCTACCCCATTTAGTGGGGGTAGAGCCTACTTGCAAGTCTCTCCGACCTTCACAAAAAAAGTTATTCAAGAATATCTCTTTCTCCTATGTGCTTTCATCCCTAACCCTAACCCTAACCCTTCCGAAAGTCGGAGAAGCTCAAGGATGGTACCGATCGATGCGCGCTACCCCATTTAGTGGGGGTAAAGCCTACTTGCAAGTCTCTCCGACCTTCACAAAAAAAGTTATTCAACAATATCTCCTCAGATTTGGGGGAATTTCGTCGGTCGACCTCTTCCGAAGGTCGTACAAGCTCGGGGATGGTACCAATCGATCCGCAGGACCCAAATTAGTCCAGATGCAACCACTTTCCAAGTCTCTCCGACCTTCACAAAAAAAGTTATTCAAGAATATCTCTTTCTCCTATGTGCTTTCATCCCTAACCCTAACCCTAACCCTTCCGAAAGTCGGAGAAGCTCAAGGATGGTACCGATCGATGCGCGCTACCCCATTTAGTGGGGGTAAAGCCTACTTGCAAGTCTCTCCGACCTTCACAAAAAAAGTTATTCAAGAATATCTCTTTCTCCTATGTGCTTTCATCCCTAACCCTAACCCTAACCCTTCCGAAAGTCGGAGAAGCTCAAGGATGGTACCGATCGATGCGCGCAACCCCATTTAGTGGGGGTAGAGCCTACTTGCAAGTCTCTCCGACCTTCACAAAAAAAGTTATTCAAGAATATCTCCTCAGATTTGGGGGAATTTCGTCGGTCGACCTCTTCCGAAGGTCGTACAAGCTCGGGGATGGTACCAATCGATCCGCAGGACCCAAATTAGTCCAGATGCAACCACTTTCCAAGTCTCTCCGACCTTCACAAAAAAAGTTATTCAAGAATATCTCTTTCTCCTATGTGCTTTCATCCCTAACCCTAACCCTAACCCTTCCGAAAGTCGGAGAAGCTCAAGGATGGTACTGATCGATGCGCGCAACCCCATTTAGTGGGGGTAGAGCCTACTTGCAAGTCTCTCCGACCTTCACAAAAAAAGTTATTCAAGAATATCTCCTCAGATTTGGGGGAATTTCGTCGGTCGACCTCTTCCGAAGGTCGTACAAGCTCGGAGATGGTACCAATCGATCCGCAGGACCCAAATTAGTCCAGATGCAACCACTTTCCAAGTCTCTCCGACCTTCACAAAAAAAGTTATTCAAGAATATCTCTTTCTCCTATGTGCTTTCATCCCTAACCCTAACCCTTCCGAAAGTCGGAGAAGCTCAAGGATGGTACCGATCGATGCGCGCAACCCCATTTAGTGGGGGTAGAGCCTACTTGCAAGTCTCTCCGACCTTCACAAAAAAAGTTATTCAAGAATATCTCCTCAGATTTGGGGGAATTTCGTCGGTCGACCTCTTCCGAAGGTCGTACAAGCTCGGGGATGGTACCAATCGATCCGCAGGACCCAAATTAGTCCAGATGCAACCACTTTTCAAGTCTCTCCGACCTTCACAAAAAAAGTTATTCAAGAATATCTCTTTCTCCTATGTGCTTTCATCCCTAACCCTAACCCTAACCCTTCCGAAAGTCGGAGAAGCTCAAGGATGGTACCGATCGATGCGCGCTACCCCATTTAGTGGGGGTAGAGCCTACTTGCAAGTCTCTCCGACCTTCACAAAAAAAGTTATTCAAGAATATCTCTTTCTCCTATGTGCTTTCATCCCTAACCCTAACCCTAACCCTTCCGAAAGTCGGAGAAGCTCAAGGATGGTACCGATCGATGCGCGCTACCCCATTTAGTGGGGGTAGAGCCTACTTGCAAGTCTCTCCGACCTTCACAAAAAAAGTTATTCAAGAATATCTCTTTCTCCTATGTGCTTTCATCCCTAACCCTAACCCTAACCCTTCCGAAAGTCGGAGAAGCTCAAGGATGGTACTGATCGATGCGCGCAACCCCATTTAGTGGGGGTAGAGCCTACTTGCAAGTCTCTCCGACCTTCACAAAAAAAGTTATTAAAGAATATCTCCTCAGATTTGGGGGAATTTCGTCGGTCGACCTCTTCCGAAGGTCGTACAAGCTCGGGGATGGTACCAATCGATCCGCAGGACCCAAATTAGTCCAGATGCAACCACTTTCCAAGTCTCTCCGACCTTCACAAAAAAAGTTATTCAAGAATATCTCTTTCTCCTATGTGCTTTCATCCCTAACCCTAACCCTAACCCTTCCGAAAGTCGGAGAAGCTCAAGGATGGTACTGATCGATGCGCGCAACCCCATTTAGTGGGGGTAGAGCCTACTTGCAAGTCTCTCCGACCTTCACAAAAAAAGTTATTCAAGAATATCTCCTCAGATTTGGGGGAATTTCGTCGGTCGACCTCTTCCGAAGGTCGTACAAGCTCGGGGATGGTACCAATCGATCCGCAGGACCCAAATTAGTCCAGATGCAACCACTTTTCAAGTCTCTCCGACCTTCACAAAAAAAGTTATTCAAGAATATCTCTTTCTCCTATGTGCTTTCATCCCTAACCCTAACCCTAACCCTTCCGAAAGTCGGAGAAGCTCAAGGATGGTACCGATCGATGCGCGCTACCCCATTTAGTGGGGGTAGAGCCTACTTGCAAGTCTCTCCGACCTTCACTAAAAAAGTTATTCAAGAATATCTCTTTCTCCTATGTGCTTTCATCCCTAACCCTAACCCTAACCCTTCCGAAAGTCGGAGAAGCTCAAGGATGGTACCGATCGATGCGCGCTACCCCATTTAGTGGGGGTAGAGCCTACTTGCAAGTCTCTCCGACCTTCACAAAAAAAGTTATTCAAGAATATCTCTTTCTCCTATGTGCTTTCATCCCTAACCCTAACCCTAACCCTTCCGAAAGTCGGAGAAGCTCAAGGATGGTACTGATCGATGCGCGCTACCCCATTTAGTGGGGGTAGAGCCTACTTGCAAGTCTCTCCGACCTTCACAAAAAAAGTTATTCAAGAATATCTCTTTCTCCTATGTGCTTTCATCCCTAACCCTAACCCTAACCCTTCCGAAAGTCGGAGAAGCTCAAGGATGGTACTGATCGATGCGCGCAACCCCATTTAGTGGGGGTAGAGCCTACTTGCAAGTCTCTCCGACCTTCACAAAAAAAGTTATTAAAGAATATCTCCTCAGATTTGGGGGAATTTCGTCGGTCGACCTCTTTCGAAGGTCGTACAAGCTCGGGGATGGTACCAATCGATCCGCAGGACCCAAATTAGTCCAGATGCAACCACTTTCCAAGTCTCTCCGACCTTCACAAAAAAAGTTATTCAAGAATATCTCTTTCTCCTATGTGCTTTCATCCCTAACCCTAACCCTAACCCTTCCGAAAGTCGGAGAAGCTCAAGGATGGTACTGATCGATGCGCGCAACCCCATTTAGTGGGGGTAGAGCCTACTTGCAAGTCTCTCCGACCTTCACAAAAAAAGTTATTCAAGAATATCTCTTTCTCCTATGTGCTTTCATCCCTAACCCTAACCCTAACCCTTCCGAAAGTCGGAGAAGCTCAAGGATGGTACCGATCGATGCGCGCTACCCCATTTAGTGGGGGTAGAGCCTACTTGCAAGTCTCTCCGACCTTCACAAAAAAAGTTATTCAAGAATATCTCTTTCTCCTATGTGCTTTCATCCCTAACCCTAACCCTAACCCTTCCGAAAGTCGGAGAAGCTCAAGGATGGTACCGATCGATGCGCGCAACCCCATTTAGTGGGGGTAGAGCCTACTTGCAAGTCTCTCCGACCTTCACAAAAAAAGTTATTCAAGAATATCTCCTCAGATTTGGGGGAATTTCGTCGGTCGACCTCTTCCGAAGGTCGTACAAGCTCGGGGATGGTACCAATCGATCTGCAGGACCCAAATTAGTCCAGATGCAACCACTTTCCAAGTCTCTCCGACCTTCACAAAAAAAGTTATTCAAGAATATCTCTTTCTCCTATGTGCTTTCATCCCTAACCCTAACCCTAACCCTTCCGAAAGTCGGAGAAGCTCAAGGATGGTACCGATCGATGCGCGCTACCCCATTTAGTGGGGGTAAAGCCTACTTTCAAGTCTCTCCGACCTTCACAAAAAAAGTTATTCAAGAATATCTCTTTCTCCTATGTGCTTTCATCCCTAACCCTAACCCTAACCCTTCCGAAAGTCGGAGAAGCTCAAGGATGGTACCGATCGATGCGCGCAACCCCATTTAGTGGGGGTAGAGCCTACTTGCAAGTCTCTCCGACCTTCACAAAAAAAGTTATTCAAGAATATCTCCTCAGATTTGGGGGAATTTCGTCGGTCGACCTCTTCCGAAGGTCGTACAAGCTCGGGGATGGTACCAATCGATCCGCAGGACCCAAATTAGTCCAGATGCAACCACTTTCCAAGTCTCTCCGACCTTCACAAAAAAAGTTATTCAAGAATATCTCTTTCTCCTATGTGCTTTCATCCCTAACCCTAACCCTTCCGAAAGTCGGAGAAGCTCAAGGATGGTACCGATCGATGCGCGCTACCCCATTTAGTGGGGGTAGAGCCTACTTGCAAGTCTCTCCGACCTTCACAAAAAAAGTTATTCAAGAATATCTCCTCAGATTTGGGGGAATTTCGTCGGTCGACCTCTTTCGAAGGTCGTACAAGCTCGAGGATGGTACCAATCGATCCGCAGGACCCAAATTAGTCCAGATGCAACCACTTTCCAAGTCTCTCCGACCTTCACAAAAAAAGTTATTCAAGAATATCTCTTTCTCCTATGTGCTTTCATCCCTAACCCTAACCCTAACCCTTCCGAAAGTCGGAGAAGCTCAAGGATGGTACCGATCGATGCGCGCTACCCCATTTAGTGGGGGTAGAGCCTACTTGCAAGTCTCTCCGACCTTCACAAAAAAAGTTATTCAAGAATATCTCTTTCTCCTATGTGCTTTCATCCCTAACCCTAACCCTAACCCTTCCGAAAGTCGGAGAAGCTCAAGGATGGTACCGATCGATGCGCGCTACCCCATTTAGTGGGGGTAGAGCCTACTTGCAAGTCTCTCCGACCTTCACAAAAAAAGTTATTCAAGAATATCTCTTTCTCCTATGTGCTTTCATCCCTAACCCTAACCCTTCCGAAAGTCGGAGAAGCTCAAGGATGGTACTGATCGATGCGCGCTACCCCATTTAGTGGGGGTAGAGCCTACTTGCAAGTCTCTCCGACCTTCACAAAAAAGTTATTCAAGAATATCTCTTTCTCCTATGTGCTTTCATCCCTAACCCTAACCCTAACCCTTCCGAAAGTCGGAGAAGCTCAAGGATGGTACTGATCGATGCGCGCAACCCCATTTAGTGGGGGTAGAGCCTACTTGCAAGTCTCTCCGACCTTCACAAAAAAAGTTATTCAAGAATATCTCCTCAGATTTGGGGGAATTTCGTCGGTCGACCTCTTCCGAAGGTCGTACAAGCTCGGGGATGGTACCAATCGATCCGCAGGACCCAAATTAGTCCAGATGCAACCACTTTCCAAGTCTCTCCGACCTTCACAAAAAAAGTTATTCAAGAATATCTCTTTCTCCTATGTGCTTTCATCCCTAACCCTAACCCTAACCCTTCCGAAAGTCGGAGAAGCTCAAGGATGGTACCGATCGATGCGCGCTACCCCATTTAGTGGGGGTAGAGCCTACTTGCAAGTCTCTCCGACCTTCACAAAAAAAGTTATTCAAGAATATCTCTTTCTCCTATGTGCTTTCATCCCTAACCCTAACCCTAACCCTTCCGAAAGTCGGAGAAGCTCAAGGATGGTACCGATCGATGCGCGCTACCCCATTTAGTGGGGGTAGAGCCTACTTGCAAGTCTCTCCGACCTTCACAAAAAAAGTTATTCAAGAATATCTCTTTCTCCTATGTGCTTTCATCCCTAACCCTAACCCTAACCCTTCCGAAAGTCGGAGAAGCTCAAGGATGGTACCGATCGATGCGCGCTACCCCATTTAGTGGGGGTAGAGCCTACTTGCAAGTCTCTCCGACCTTCACAAAAAAAGTTATTCAAGAATATCTCTTTCTCCTATGTGCTTTCATCCCTAACCCTAACCCTAACCCTTCCGAAAGTCGGAGAAGCTCAAGGATGGTACCGATCGATGCGCGCTACCCCATTTAGTGGGGGTAGAGCCTACTTGCAAGTCTCTCCGACCTTCACAAAAAAAGTTATTCAAGAATATCTCTTTCTCCTATGTGCTTTCATCCCTAACCCTAACCCTTCCGAAAGTCGGAGAAGCTCAAGGATGGTACTGATCGATGCGCACTACCCCATTTAGTGGGGGTAGAGCCTACTTGCAAGTCTCTCCGACCTTCACAAAAAAAGTTATTCAAGAATATCTCTTTCTCCTATGTGCTTTCATCCCTAACCCTAACCCTAACCCTTCCGAAAGTCGGAGAAGCTCAAGGATGGTACTGATCGATGCGCGCAACCCCATTTAGTGGGGGTAGAGCCTACTTGCAAGTCTCTCCGACCTTCACAAAAAATGTTATTCAAGAATATCTCCTCAGATTTGGGGGAATTTCGTCGGTCGACCTCTTCCGAAGGTCGTACAAGCTCGGGGATGGTACCAATCGATCTGCAGGACCCAAATTAGTCCAGATGCAACCACTTTTCAAGTCTCTCCGACCTTCACAAAAAAAGTTATTCAAGAATATCTCTTTCTCCTATGTGCTTTCATCCCTAACCCTAACCCTAACCCTTCCGAAAGTCGGAGAAGCTCAAGGATGGTACCGATCGATGCGCGCTACCCCATTTAGTGGGGGTAGAGCCTACTTGCAAGTCTCTCCGACCTTCACAAAAAAAGTTATTCAAGAATATCTCTTTCTCCTATGTGCTTTCATCCCTAACCCTAACCCTAACCCTTCCGAAAGTCGGAGAAGCTCAAGGATGGTACCGATCGATGCGCGCTACCCCATTTAGTGGGGGTAGAGCCTACTTGCAAGTCTCTCCGACCTTCACAAAAAAAGTTATTCAAGAATATCTCTTTCTCCTATGTGCTTTCATCCCTAACCCTAACCCTTCCGAAAGTCGGAGAAGCTCAAGGATGGTACTGATCGATGCGCGCTACCCCATTTAGTGGGGGTAGAGCCTACTTGCAAGTCTCTCCGACCTTCACAAAAAAGTTATTCAAGAATATCTCTTTCTCCTATGTGCTTTCATCCCTAACCCTAACCCTAACCCTTCCGAAAGTCGGAGAAGCTCAAGGATGGTACTGATCGATGCGCGCAACCCCATTTAGTGGGGGTAGAGCCTACTTGCAAGTCTCTCCGACCTTCACAAAAAAAGTTATTCAAGAATATCTCCTCAGATTTGGGGGAATTTCGTCGGTCGACCTCTTCCGAAGGTCGTACAAGCTCGGGGATGGTACCAATCGATCCGCAGGACCCAAATTAGTCCAGATGCAACCACTTTCCAAGTCTCTCCGACCTTCACAAAAAAAGTTATTCAAGAATATCTCTTTCTCCTATGTGCTTTCATCCCTAACCCTAACCCTAACCCTTCCGAAAGTCGGAGAAGCTCAAGGATGGTACCGATCGATGCGCGCTACCCCATTTAGTGGGGGTAGAGCCTACTTGCAAGTCTCTCCGACCTTCACAAAAAAAGTTATTCAAGAATATCTCTTTCTCCTATGTGCTTTCATCCCTAACCCTAACCCTAACCCTTCCGAAAGTCGGAGAAGCTCAAGGATGGTACCGATCGATGCGCGCTACCCCATTTAGTGGGGGTAGAGCCTACTTGCAAGTCTCTCCGACCTTCACAAAAAAAGTTATTCAAGAATATCTCTTTCTCCTATGTGCTTTCATCCCTAACCCTAACCCTAACCCTTCCGAAAGTCGGAGAAGCTCAAGGATGGTACCGATCGATGCGCGCTACCCCATTTAGTGGGGGTAGAGCCTACTTGCAAGTCTCTCCGACCTTCACAAAAAAAGTTATTCAAGAATATCTCTTTCTCCTATGTGCTTTCATCCCTAACCCTAACCCTAACCCTTCCGAAAGTCGGAGAAGCTCAAGGATGGTACTGATCAATGCGCGCAACCCCATTTAGTGGGGGTAGAGCCTACTTGCAAGTCTCTCCGACCTTCACAAAAAAAGTTATTCAAGAATATCTCCTCAGATTTGGGGGAATTTCGTCGGTCGACCTCTTCCGAAGGTCGTACAAGCTCGGGGATGGTACCAATCGATCCGCAGGACCCAAATTAGTCCAGATGCAACCACTTTTCAAGTCTCTCCGACCTTCACAAAAAAAGTTATTCAAGAATATCTCTTTCTCCTATGTGCTTTCATCCCTAACCCTAACCCTTCCGAAAGTCGGAGAAGCTCAAGGATGGTACTGATCGATGCGCGCAACCCCATTTAGTGGGGGTAGAGCCTACTTGCAAGTCTCTCCGACCTTCACAAAAAAAGTTATTCAAGAATATCTCCTCAGATTTGGGGGAATTTCGTCGGTCGACCTCTTCCGAAGGTCGTACAAGCTCGGGGATGGTACCAATCGATCTGCAGGACCCAAATTAGTCCAGATGCAACCACTTTCCAAGTCTCTCCGACCTTCACAAAAAAAGTTATTCAAGAATATCTCTTTCTCCTATGTGCTTTCATCCCTAACCCTAACCCTAACCCTTCCGAAAGTCGGAGAAGCTCAAGGATGGTACCGATCGATGCGCGCTACCCCATTTAGTGGGGGTAGAGCCTACTTGCAAGTCTCTCCGACCTTCACAAAAAAAGTTATTCAAGAATATCTCTTTCTCCTATGTGCTTTCATCCCTAACCCTAACCCTAACCCTTCCGAAAGTCGGAGAAGCTCAAGGATGGTACCGATCGATGCGCGCTACCCCATTTAGTGGGGGTAAAGCCTACTTGCAAGTCTCTCCGACCTTCACAAAAAAAGTTATTCAACAATATCTCCTCAGATTTGGGGGAAATTCGTCGGTCGACCTCTTCCGAAGGTCGTACAAGCTCGGGGATGGTACCAATCGATCCGCAGGACCCAAATTAGTCCAGATGCAACCACTTTCCAAGTCTCTCCGACCTTCACAAAAAAAGTTATTCAAGAATATCTCTTTCTCCTATGTGCTTTCATCCCTAACCCTAACCCTTCCGAAAGTCGGAGAAGCTCAAGGATGGTACCGATCGATGCGCGCTACCCCATTTAGTGGGGGTAAAGCCTACTTGCAAGTCTCTCCGACCGTCACAAAAAAAGTTATTCAAGAATATCTCTTTCTCCTATGTGCTTTCATCCCTAACCCTAACCCTAACCCTTCCGAAAGTCGGAGAAGCTCAAGGATGGTACCGATCGATGCGCGCAACCCCATTTAGTGGGGGTAGAGCCTACTTGCAAGTCTCTCCGACCTTCACAAAAAAAGTTATTCAAGAATATCTCCTCAGATTTGGGGGAATTTCGTCGGTCGACCTCTTCCGAAGGTCGTACAAGCTCGGGGATGGTACCAATCGATCCGCAGGACCCAAATTAGTCCAGATGCAACCACTTTTCAAGTCTCTCCGACCTTCACAAAAAAAGTTATTCAAGAATATCTCTTTCTCCTATGTGCTTTCATCCCTAACCCTAACCCTAACCCTTCCGAAAGTCGGAGAAGCTCAAGGATGGTACCGATCGATGCGCGCTACCCCATTTAGTGGGGGTAGAGCCTACTTGCAAGTCTCTCCGACCTTCACAAAAAAAGTTATTCAAGAATATCTCTTTCTCCTATGTGCTTTCATCCCTAACCCTAACCCTAACCCTTCCGAAAGTCGGAGAAGCTCAAGGATGGTACCGATCGATGCGCGCTACCCCATTTAGTGGGGGTAGAGCCTACTTGCAAGTCTCTCCGACCTTCACAAAAAAAGTTATTCAAGAATATCTCTTTCTCCTATGTGCTTTCATCCCTAACCCTAACCCTAACCCTTCCGAAAGTCGGAGAAGCTCAAGGATGGTACCGATCGATGCGCGCTACCCCATTTAGTGGGGGTAGAGCCTACTTGCAAGTCTCTCCGACCTTCACAAAAAAAGTTATTCAAGAATATCTCTTTCTCCTATGTGCTTTCATCCCTAACCCTAACCCTAACCCTTCCGAAAGTCGGAGAAGCTCAAGGATGGTACTGATCGATGCGCGCAACCCCATTTAGTGGGGGTAGAGCCTACTTGCAAGTCTCTCCGACCTTCACAAAAAAAGTTATTCAAGAATATCTCCTCAGATTTGGGGGAATTTCGTCGGTCGACCTCTTCCGAAGGTCGTACAAGCTCGGGGATGGTACCAATCGATCCGCAGGACCCAAATTAGTCCAGATGCAACCACTTTTCAAGTCTCTCCGACCTTCACAAAAAAAGTTATTCAAGAATATCTCTTTCTCCTATGTGCTTTCATCCCTAACCCTAACCCTAACCCTTCCGAAAGTCGGAGAAGCTCAAGGATGGTACCAATCGATGCGCGCTACCCCATTTAGTGGGGGTAGAGCCTACTTGCAAGTCTCTCCGACCTTCACAAAAAAAGTTATTCAAGAATATCTCTTTCTCCTATGTGCTTTCATCCCTAACCCTAACCCTAACCCTTCCGAAAGTCGGAGAAGCTCAAGGATGGTACCGATCGATGCGCGCTACCCCATTTAGTGGGGGTAGAGCCTACTTGCAAGTCTCTCCGACCTTCACAAAAAAAGTTATTCAAGAATATCTCTTTCTCCTATGTGCTTTCATCCCTAACCCTAACCCTAACCCTTCCGAAAGTCGGAGAAGCTCAAGGATGGTACCGATCGATGTGCGTTACCCCATTTAGTGGGGGTAGAGCCTACTTGCAAGTCTCTCCGACCTTCACAAAAAAAGTTATTCAAGAATATCTCTTTCTCCTATGTGCTTTCATCCCTAACCCTAACCCTAACCCTTCCGAAAGTCGGAGAAGCTCAAGGATGGTACTGATCAATGCGCGCAACCCCATTTAGTGGGGGTAGAGCCTACTTGCAAGTCTCTCCGACCTTCACAAAAAAAGTTATTCAAGAATATCTCCTCAGATTTGGGGGAATTTCGTCGGTCGACCTCTTCCGAAGGTCGTACAAGCTCGGGGATGGTACCAATCGATCCGCAGGACCCAAATTAGTCCAGATGCAACCACTTTCCAAGTCTCTCCGACCTTCACAAAAAAAGTTATTCAAGAATATCTCTTTCTCCTATGTGCTTTCATCCCTAACCCTAACCCTAACCCTTCCGAAAGTCGGAGAAGCTCAAGGATGGTACTGATCGATGCGCGCAACCCCATTTAGTGGGGGTAGAGCCTACTTGCAAGTCTCTCCGACCTTCACAAAAAAAGTTATTCAAGAATATCTCCTCAGATTTGGGGGAATTTCGTCGGTCGACCTCTTCCGAAGGTCGTACAAGCTCGGGGATGGTACCAATCGATCTGCAGGACCCAAATTAGTCCAGATGCAACCACTTTCCAAGTCTCTCCGACCTTCACAAAAAAAGTTATTCAAGAATATCTCTTTCTCCTATGTGCTTTCATCCCTAACCCTAACCCTAACCCTTCCGAAAGTCGGAGAAGCTCAAGGATGGTACCGATCGATGCGCGCTACCCCATTTAGTGGGGGTAGAGCCTACTTGCAAGTCTCTCCGACCTTCACAAAAAAAGTTATTCAAGAATATCTCTTTCTCCTATGTGCTTTCATCCCTAACCCTAACCCTAACCCTTCCGAAAGTCGGAGAAGCTCAAGGATGGTACTGATCGATGCGCGCAACCCCATTTAGTGGGGGTAGAGCCTACTTGCAAGTCTCTCCGACCTTCACAAAAAAAGTTATTCAAGAATATCTCCTCAGATTTGGGGGAATTTCGTCGGTCGACCTCTTCCGAAGGTCGTACAAGCTCGGGGATGGTACCAATCGATCCGCAGGACCCAAATTAGTCCAGATGCAACCACTTTTCAAGTCTCTCCGACCTTCACAAAAAAAGTTATTCAAGAATATCTCTTTCTCCTATGTGCTTTCATCCCTAACCCTAACCCTAACCCTTCCGAAAGTCGGAGAAGCTCAAGGATGGTACCAATCGATGCGCGCTACCCCATTTAGTGGGGGTAGAGCCTACTTGCAAGTCTCTCCGACCTTCACAAAAAAAGTTATTCAAGAATATCTCTTTCTCCTATGTGCTTTCATCCCTAACCCTAACCCTAACCCTTCCGAAAGTCGGAGAAGCTCAAGGATGGTACCGATCGATGCGCGCTACCCCATTTAGTGGGGGTAGAGCCTACTTGCAAGTCTCTCCGACCTTCACAAAAAAAGTTATTCAAGAATATCTCTTTCTCCTATGTGCTTTCATCCCTAACCCTAACCCTAACCCTTCCGAAAGTCGGAGAAGCTCAAGGATGGTACCGATCGATGTGCGTTACCCCATTTAGTGGGGGTAGAGCCTACTTGCAAGTCTCTCCGACCTTCACAAAAAAAGTTATTCAAGAATATCTCTTTCTCCTATGTGCTTTCATCCCTAACCCTAACCCTAACCCTTCCGAAAGTCGGAGAAGCTCAAGGATGGTACTGATCAATGCGCGCAACCCCATTTAGTGGGGGTAGAGCCTACTTGCAAGTCTCTCCGACCTTCACAAAAAAAGTTATTCAAGAATATCTCCTCAGATTTGGGGGAATTTCGTCGGTCGACCTCTTCCGAAGGTCGTACAAGCTCGGGGATGGTACCAATCGATCCGCAGGACCCAAATTAGTCCAGATGCAACCACTTTCCAAGTCTCTCCGACCTTCACAAAAAAAGTTATTCAAGAATATCTCTTTCTCCTATGTGCTTTCATCCCTAACCCTAACCCTAACCCTTCCGAAAGTCGGAGAAGCTCAAGGATGGTACTGATCGATGCGCGCAACCCCATTTAGTGGGGGTAGAGCCTACTTGCAAGTCTCTCCGACCTTCACAAAAAAAGTTATTCAAGAATATCTCCTCAGATTTGGGGGAATTTCGTCGGTCGACCTCTTCCGAAGGTCGTACAAGCTCGGGGATGGTACCAATCGATCTGCAGGACCCAAATTAGTCCAGATGCAACCACTTTCCAAGTCTCTCCGACCTTCACAAAAAAAGTTATTCAAGAATATCTCTTTCTCCTATGTGCTTTCATCCCTAACCCTAACCCTAACCCTTCCGAAAGTCGGAGAAGCTCAAGGATGGTACCGATCGATGCGCGCTACCCCATTTAGTGGGGGTAGAGCCTACTTGCAAGTCTCTCCGACCTTCACAAAAAAAGTTATTCAAGAATATCTCTTTCTCCTATGTGCTTTCATCCCTAACCCTAACCCTAACCCTTCCGAAAGTCGGAGAAGCTCAAGGATGGTACCGATCGATGCGCGCTACCCCATTTAGTGGGGGTAAAGCCTACTTGCAAGTCTCTCCGACCTTCACAAAAAAAGTTATTCAAGAATATCTCCTCAGATTTGGGGGAATTTCGTCGGTCGACCTCTTCCGAAGGTCGTACAAGCTCGGGGATGGTACCAATCGATCCGCAGGACCCAAATTAGTCCAGATGCAACCACTTTCCAAGTCTCTCCGACCTTCACAAAAAAAGTTATTCAAGAATATCTCTTTCTCCTATGTGCTTTCATCCCTAACCCTAACCCTAACCCTTCCGAAAGTCGGAGAAGCTCAAGGATGGTACCGATCGATGCGCGCTACCCCATTTAGTGGGGGTAAAGCCTACTTGCAAGTCTCTCCGACCTTCACAAAAAAAGTTATTCAAGAATATCTCTTTCTCCTATGTGCTTTCATCCCTAACCCTAACCCTAACCCTTCCGAAAGTCGGAGAAGCTCAAGGATGGTACCGATCGATGCGCGCAACCCCATTTAGTGGGGGTAGAGCCTACTTGCAAGTCTCTCCGACCTTCACAAAAAAAGTTATTCAAGAATATCTCCTCAGATTTGGGGGAATTTCGTCGGTCGACCTCTTCCGAAGGTCGTACAAGCTCGGGGATGGTACCAATCGATCTGCAGGACCCAAATTAGTCCAGATGCAACCACTTTTCAAGTCTCTCCGACCTTCACAAAAAAAGTTATTCAAGAATATCTCTTTCTCCTATGTGCTTTCATCCCTAACCCTAACCCTAACCCTTCCGAAAGTCGGAGAAGCTCAAGGATGGTACCGATCGATGCGCGCTACCCCATTTAGTGGGGGTAGAGCCTACTTGCAAGTCTCTCCGACCTTCACAAAAAAAGTTATTCAAGAATATCTCTTTCTCCTATGTGCTTTCATCCCTAACCCTAACCCTAACCCTTCCGAAAGTCGGAGAAGCTCAAGGATGGTACCGATCGATGCGCGCTACCCCATTTAGTGGGGGTAGAGCCTACTTGCAAGTCTCTCCGACCTTCACAAAAAAAGTTATTCAAGAATATCTCTTTCTCCTATGTGCTTTCATCCCTAACCCTAACCCTAACCCTTCCGAAAGTCGGAGAAGCTCAAGGATGGTACTGATCGATGCGCGCAACCCCATTTAGTGGGGGTAGAGCCTACTTGCAAGTCTCTCCGACCTTCACAAAAAAAGTTATTCAAGAATATCTCCTCAGATTTGGGGGAATTTCGTCGGTCGACCTCTTCCGAAGGTCGTACAAGCTCGGGGATGGTACCAATCGATCCGCAGGACCCAAATTAGTCCAGATGCAACCACTTTTCAAGTCTCTCCGACCTTCACAAAAAAAGTTATTCAAGAATATCTCTTTCTCCTATGTGCTTTCATCCCTAACCCTAACCCTAACCCTTCCGAAAGTCGGAGAAGCTCAAGGATGGTACCGATCGATGCGCGCTACCCCATTTAGTGGGGGTAGAGCCTACTTGCAAGTCTCTCCGACCTTCACAAAAAAAGTTATTCAAGAATATCTCTTTCTCCTATGTGCTTTCATCCCTAACCCTAACCCTAACCCTTCCGAAAGTCGGAGAAGCTCAAGGATGGTACCGATCGATGCGCGCTACCCCATTTAGTGGGGGTAGAGCCTACTTGCAAGTCTCTCCGACCTTCACAAAAAAAGTTATTCAAGAATATCTCTTTCTCCTATGTGCTTTCATCCCTAACCCTAACCCTTCCGAAAGTCGGAGAAGCTCAAGGATGGTACTGATCGATGCGCGCTACCCCATTTAGTGGGGGTAGAGCCTACTTGCAAGTCTCTCCGACCTTCACAAAAAAGTTATTCAAGAATATCTCTTTCTCCTATGTGCTTTCATCCCTAACCCTAACCCTAACCCTTCCGAAAGTCGGAGAAGCTCAAGGATGGTACTGATCGATGCGCGCAACCCCATTTAGTGGGGGTAGAGCCTACTTGCAAGTCTCTCCGACCTTCACAAAAAAAGTTATTCAAGAATATCTCTTTCTCCTATGTGCTTTCATCCCTAACCCTAACCCTAACCCTTCCGAAAGTCGGAGAAGCTCAAGGATGGTACCGATCGATGCGCGCTACCCCATTTAGTGGGGGTAGAGCCTACTTGCAAGTCTCTCCGACCTTCACAAAAAAAGTTATTCAAGAATATCTCTTTCTCCTATGTGCTTTCATCCCTAACCCTAACCCTAACCCTTCCGAAAGTCGGAGAAGCTCAAGGATGGTACTGATCGATGCGCGCAACCCCATTTAGTGGGGGTAGAGCCTACTTGCAAGTCTCTCCGACCTTCACAAAAAAAGTTATTCAAGAATATCTCCTCAGATTTGGGGGAATTTCGTCGGTCGACCTCTTCCGAAGGTCGTACAAGCTCGGGGATGGTACCAATCGATCCGCAGGACCCAAATTAGTCCAGATGCAACCACTTTTCAAGTCTCTCCGACCTTCACAAAAAAAGTTATTCAAGAATATCTCTTTCTCCTATGTGCTTTCATCCCTAACCCTAACCCTAACCCTTCCGAAAGTCGGAGAAGCTCAAGGATGGTACCGATCGATGCGCGCTACCCCATTTAGTGGGGGTAGAGCCTACTTGCAAGTCTCTCCGACCTTCACAAAAAAAGTTATTCAAGAATATCTCTTTCTCCTATGTGCTTTCATCCCTAACCCTAACCCTAACCCTTCCGAAAGTCGGAGAAGCTCAAGGATGGTACCGATCGATGCGCGCTACCCCATTTAGTGGGGGTAGAGCCTACTTGCAAGTCTCTCCGACCTTCACAAAAAAAGTTATTCAAGAATATCTCTTTCTCCTATGTGCTTTCATCCCTAACCCTAACCCTAACCCTTCCGAAAGTCGGAGAAGCTCAAGGATGGTACCGATCGATGCGCGCTACCCCATTTAGTGGGGGTAGAGCCTACTTGCAAGTCTCTCCGACCTTCACAAAAAAAGTTATTCAAGAATATCTCTTTCTCCTATGTGCTTTCATCCCTAACCCTAACCCTAACCCTTCCGAAAGTCGGAGAAGCTCAAGGATGGTACTGATCGATGCGCGCAACCCCATTTAGTGGGGGTAGAGCCTACTTGCAAGTCTCTCCGACCTTCACAAAAAAAGTTATTCAAGAATATCTCCTCAGATTTGGGGGAATTTCGTCGGTCGACCTCTTCCGAAGGTCGTACAAGCTCGGGGATGGTACCAATCGATCCGCAGGACCCAAATTAGTCCAGATGCAACCACTTTCCAAGTCTCTCCGACCTTCACAAAAAAAGTTATTCAAGAATATCTCTTTCTCCTATGTGCTTTCATCCCTAACCCTAACCCTAACCCTTCCGAAAGTCGGAGAAGCTCAAGGATGGTACCGATCGATGCGCGCTACCCCATTTAGTGGGGGTAGAGCCTACTTGCAAGTCTCTCCGACCTTCACAAAAAAAGTTATTCAAGAATATCTCTTTCTCCTATGTGCTTTCATCCCTAACCCTAACCCTAACCCTTCCGAAAGTCGGAGAAGCTCAAGGATGGTACCGATCGATGCGCGCTACCCCATTTAGTGGGGGTAGAGCCTACTTGCAAGTCTCTCCGACCTTCACAAAAAAGTTTTTCAAGAATATCTCCTCAGATTTGGGGGAATTTCGTCGGTCGACCTCTTCCGAAGGTCGTACAAGCTCGGGGATGGTACCAATCGATCCGCAGGACCCAAATTAGTCCAGATGCAACCACTTTCCAAGTCTCTCCGACCTTCACAAAAAAAGTTATTCAAGAATATCTCTTTCTCCTATGTGCTTTCATCCCTAACCCTAACCCTAACCCTTCCGAAAGTCGGAGAAGCTCAAGGATGGTACCGATCGATGCGCGCTACCCCATTTAGTGGGGGTAAAGCCTACTTGCAAGTCTCTCCGACCTTCACAAAAAAAGTTATTCAAGAATATCTCTTTCTCCTATGTGCTTTCATCCCTAACCCTAACCCTAACCCTTCCGAAAGTCGGAGAAGCTCAAGGATGGTACCGATCGATGCGCGCAACCCCATTTAGTGGGGGTAGAGCCTACTTGCAAGTCTCTCCGACCTTCACAAAAAAAGTTATTCAAGAATATCTCCTCAGATTTGGGGGAATTTCGTCGGTCGACCTCTTCCGAAGGTCGTACAAGCTCGGGGATGGTACCAATCGATCCGCAGGACCCAAATTAGTCCAGATGCAACCACTTTTCAAGTCTCTCCGACCTTCACAAAAAAAGTTATTCAAGAATATCTCTTTCTCCTATGTGCTTTCATCCCTAACCCTAACCCTAACCCTTCCGAAAGTCGGAGAAGCTCAAGGATGGTACCGATCGATGCGCGCTACCCCATTTAGTGGGGGTAGAGCCTACTTGCAAGTCTCTCCGACCTTCACAAAAAAAGTTATTCAAGAATATCTCTTTCTCCTATGTGCTTTCATCCCTAACCCTAACCCTAACCCTTCCGAAAGTCGGAGAAGCTCAAGGATGGTACCGATCGATGTGCGCTACCCCATTTAGTGGGGGTAGAGCCTACTTGCAAGTCTCTCCGACCTTCACAAAAAAAGTTATTCAAGAATATCTCTTTCTCCTATGTGCTTTCATCCCTAACCCTAACCCTAACCCTTCCGAAAGTCGGAGAAGCTCAAGGATGGTACCGATCGATGCGCGTTACCCCATTTAGTGGGGGTAGAGCCTACTTGCAAGTCTCTCCGACCTTCACAAAAAAAGTTATTCAAGAATATCTCTTTCTCCTATGTGCTTTCATCCCTAACCCTAACCCTAACCCTTCCGAAAGTCGGAGAAGCTCAAGGATGGTACTGATCGATGCGCGCAACCCCATTTAGTGGGGGTAGAGCCTACTTGCAAGTCTCTCCGACCTTCACAAAAAAAGTTATTCAAGAATATCTCCTCAGATTTGGGGGAATTTCGTCGGTCGACCTCTTCCGAAGGTCGTACAAGCTCGGGGATGGTACCAATCGATCCGCAGGACCCAAATTAGTCCAGATGCAACCACTTTCCAAGTCTCTCCGACCTTCACAAAAAAAGTTATTCAAGAATATCTCTTTCTCCTATGTGCTTTCATCCCTAACCCTAACCCTAACCCTTCCGAAAGTCGGAGAAGCTCAAGGATGGTACTGATCGATGCGCGCAACCCCATTTAGTGGGGGTAGAGCCTACTTGCAAGTCTCTCCGACCTTCACAAAAAAAGTTATTCAAGAATATCTCCTCAGATTTGGGGGAATTTCGTCGGTCGACCTCTTCCGAAGGTCGTACAAGCTCGGGGATGGTACCAATCGATCCGCAGGACCCAAATTAGTCCAGATGCAACCACTTTCCAAGTCTCTCCGACCTTCACAAAAAAAGTTATTCAAGAATATCTCTTTCTCCTATGTGCTTTCATCCCTAACCCTAACCCTAACCCTTCCGAAAGTCGGAGAAGCTCAAGGATGGTACCGATCGATGCGCGCTACCCCATTTAGTGGGGGTAGAGCCTACTTGCAAGTCTCTCCGACCTTCACAAAAAAAGTTATTCAAGAATATCTCTTTCTCCTATGTGCTTTCATCCCTAACCCTAACCCTAACCCTTCCGAAAGTCGGAGAAGCTCAAGGATGGTACCGATCGATGCGCGCAACCCCATTTAGTGGGGGTAGAGCCTACTTGCAAGTCTCTCCGACCTTCACAAAAAAAGTTATTCAAGAATATCTCCTCAGATTTGGGGGAATTTCGTCGGTCGACCTCTTCCGAAGGTCGTACAAGCTCGGGGATGGTACCAATCGATCCGCAGGACCCAAATTAGTCCAGATGCAACCACTTTCCAAGTCTCTCCGACCTTCACAAAAAAAGTTATTCAAGAATATCTCTTTCTCCTATGTGCTTTCATCCCTAACCCTAACCCTAACCCTTCCGAAAGTCGGAGAAGCTCAAGGATGGTACCGATCGATGCGCGCTACCCCATTTAGTGGGGGTAAAGCCTACTTGCAAGTCTCTCCGACCTTCACAAAAAAAGTTATTCAAGAATATCTCTTTCTCCTATGTGCTTTCATCCCTAACCCTAACCCTAACCCTTCCGAAAGTCGGAGAAGCTCAAGGATGGTACCGATCGATGCGCGCAACCCCATTTAGTGGGGGTAGAGCCTACTTGCAAGTCTCTCCGACCTTCACAAAAAAAGTTATTCAAGAATATCTCCTCAGATTTGGGGGAATTTCGTCGGTCGACCTCTTCCGAAGGTCGTACAAGCTCGGGGATGGTACCAATCGATCCGCAGGACCCAAATTAGTCCAGATGCAACCACTTTCCAAGTCTCTCCGACCTTCACAAAAAAAGTTATTCAAGAATATCTCTTTCTCCTATGTGCTTTCATCCCTAACCCTAACCCTTCCGAAAGTCGGAGAAGCTCAAGGATGGTACCGATCGATGCGCGCTACCCCATTTAGTGGTGGTAGAGCCTACTTGCAAGTCTCTCCGACCTTCACAAAAAAAGTTATTCAAGAATATCTCCTCAGATTTGGGGGAATTTCGTCGGTCGACCTCTTTCGAAGGTCGTACAAGCTCGGGGATGGTACCAATCGATCCGCAGGACCCAAATTAGTCCAGATGCAAGCACTTTCCAAGTCTCTCCGACCTTCACAAAAAAAGTTATTCAAGAATATCTCTTTCTCCTATGTGCTTTCATCCCTAACCCTAACCCTAACCCTTCCGAAAGTCGGAGAAGCTCAAGGATGGTACCGATCGATGCGCGCTACCCCATTTAGTGGGGGTAGAGCCTACTTGCAAGTCTCTCCGACCTTCACAAAAAAAGTTATTCAAGAATATCTCTTTCTCCTATGTGCTTTCATCCCTAACCCTAACCCTAACCCTTCCGAAAGTCGGAGAAGCTCAAGGATGGTACCGATCGATGCGCGCTACCCCATTTAGTGGGGGTAGAGCCTACTTGCAAGTCTCTCCGACCTTCACAAAAAAAGTTATTCAAGAATATCTCTTTCTCCTATGTGCTTTCATCCCTAACCCTAACCCTTCCGAAAGTCGGAGAAGCTCAAGGATGGTACTGATCGATGCGCGCTACCCCATTTAGTGGGGGTAGAGCCTACTTGCAAGTCTCTCCGACCTTCACAAAAAAAGTTATTCAAGAATATCTCTTTCTCCTATGTGCTTTCATCCCTAACCCTAACCCTAACCCTTCCGAAAGTCGGAGAAGCTCAAGGATGGTACCGATCGATGCGCGCTACCCCATTTAGTGGGGGTAGAGCCTACTTGCAAGTCTCTCCGACCTTCACAAAAAAAGTTATTCAAGAATATCTCTTTCTCCTATGTGCTTTCATCCCTAACCCTAACCCTAACCCTTCCGAAAGTCGGAGAAGCTCAAGGATGGTACTGATCGATGCGCGCAACCCCATTTAGTGGGGGTAGAGCCTACTTGCAAGTCTCTCCGACCTTCACAAAAAAAGTTATTCAAGAATATCTCCTCAGATTTGGGGGAATTTCGTCGGTCGACCTCTTCCGAAGGTCGTACAAGCTCGGGGATGGTACCAATCGATCCGCAGGACCCAAATTAGTCCAGATGCAACCACTTTCCAAGTCTCTCCGACCTTCACAAAAAAAGTTATTCAAGAATATCTCTTTCTCCTATGTGCTTTCATCCCTAACCCTAACCCTAACCCTTCCGAAAGTCGGAGAAGCTCAAGGATGGTACCGATCGATGCGCGCTACCCCATTTAGTGGGGGTAGAGCCTACTTGCAAGTCTCTCCGACCTTCACAAAAAAAGTTATTCAAGAATATCTCTTTCTCCTATGTGCTTTCATCCCTAACCCTAACCCTAACCCTTCCGAAAGTCGGAGAAGCTCAAGGATGGTACCGATCGATGCGCGCTACCCCATTTAGTGGGGGTAGAGCCTACTTGCAAGTCTCTCCGACCTTCACAAAAAAGTTTTTCAAGAATATCTCCTCAGATTTGGGGGAATTTCGTCGGTCGACCTCTTCCGAAGGTCGTACAAGCTCGGGGATGGTACCAATCGATCCGCAGGACCCAAATTAGTCCAGATGCAACCACTTTCCAAGTCTCTCCGACCTTCACAAAAAAAGTTATTCAAGAATATCTCTTTCTCCTATGTGCTTTCATCCCTAACCCTAACCCTAACCCTTCCGAAAGTCGGAGAAGCTCAAGGATGGTACCGATCGATGCGCGCTACCCCATTTAGTGGGGGTAAAGCCTACTTGCAAGTCTCTCCGACCTTCACAAAAAAAGTTATTCAAGAATATCTCTTTCTCCTATGTGCTTTCATCCCTAACCCTAACCCTAACCCTTCCGAAAGTCGGAGAAGCTCAAGGATGGTACCGATCGATGCGCGCAACCCCATTTAGTGGGGGTAGAGCCTACTTGCAAGTCTCTCCGACCTTCACAAAAAAAGTTATTCAAGAATATCTCCTCAGATTTGGGGGAATTTCGTCGGTCGACCTCTTCCGAAGGTCGTACAAGCTCGGGGATGGTACCAATCGATCCGCAGGACCCAAATTAGTCCAGATGCAACCACTTTTCAAGTCTCTCCGACCTTCACAAAAAAAGTTATTCAAGAATATCTCTTTCTCCTATGTGCTTTCATCCCTAACCCTAACCCTAACCCTTCCGAAAGTCGGAGAAGCTCAAGGATGGTACCGATCGATGCGCGCTACCCCATTTAGTGGGGGTAGAGCCTACTTGCAAGTCTCTCCGACCTTCACAAAAAAAGTTATTCAAGAATATCTCTTTCTCCTATGTGCTTTCATCCCTAACCCTAACCCTAACCCTTCCGAAAGTCGGAGAAGCTCAAGGATGGTACCGATCGATGTGCGCTACCCCATTTAGTGGGGGTAGAGCCTACTTGCAAGTCTCTCCGACCTTCACAAAAAAAGTTATTCAAGAATATCTCTTTCTCCTATGTGCTTTCATCCCTAACCCTAACCCTAACCCTTCCGAAAGTCGGAGAAGCTCAAGGATGGTACCGATCGATGCGCGTTACCCCATTTAGTGGGGGTAGAGCCTACTTGCAAGTCTCTCCGACCTTCACAAAAAAAGTTATTCAAGAATATCTCTTTCTCCTATGTGCTTTCATCCCTAACCCTAACCCTAACCCTTCCGAAAGTCGGAGAAGCTCAAGGATGGTACTGATCGATGCGCGCAACCCCATTTAGTGGGGGTAGAGCCTACTTGCAAGTCTCTCCGACCTTCACAAAAAAAGTTATTCAAGAATATCTCCTCAGATTTGGGGGAATTTCGTCGGTCGACCTCTTCCGAAGGTCGTACAAGCTCGGGGATGGTACCAATCGATCCGCAGGACCCAAATTAGTCCAGATGCAACCACTTTCCAAGTCTCTCCGACCTTCACAAAAAAAGTTATTCAAGAATATCTCTTTCTCCTATGTGCTTTCATCCCTAACCCTAACCCTAACCCTTCCGAAAGTCGGAGAAGCTCAAGGATGGTACTGATCGATGCGCGCAACCCCATTTAGTGGGGGTAGAGCCTACTTGCAAGTCTCTCCGACCTTCACAAAAAAAGTTATTCAAGAATATCTCCTCAGATTTGGGGGAATTTCGTCGGTCGACCTCTTCCGAAGGTCGTACAAGCTCGGGGATGGTACCAATCGATCCGCAGGACCCAAATTAGTCCAGATGCAACCACTTTCCAAGTCTCTCCGACCTTCACAAAAAAAGTTATTCAAGAATATCTCTTTCTCCTATGTGCTTTCATCCCTAACCCTAACCCTAACCCTTCCGAAAGTCGGAGAAGCTCAAGGATGGTACCGATCGATGCGCGCTACCCCATTTAGTGGGGGTAGAGCCTACTTGCAAGTCTCTCCGACCTTCACAAAAAAAGTTATTCAAGAATATCTCTTTCTCCTATGTGCTTTCATCCCTAACCCTAACCCTAACCCTTCCGAAAGTCGGAGAAGCTCAAGGATGGTACCGATCGATGCGCGCAACCCCATTTAGTGGGGGTAGAGCCTACTTGCAAGTCTCTCCGACCTTCACAAAAAAAGTTATTCAAGAATATCTCCTCAGATTTGGGGGAATTTCGTCGGTCGACCTCTTCCGAAGGTCGTACAAGCTCGGGGATGGTACCAATCGATCCGCAGGACCCAAATTAGTCCAGATGCAACCACTTTCCAAGTCTCTCCGACCTTCACAAAAAAAGTTATTCAAGAATATCTCTTTCTCCTATGTGCTTTCATCCCTAACCCTAACCCTAACCCTTCCGAAAGTCGGAGAAGCTCAAGGATGGTACCGATCGATGCGCGCTACCCCATTTAGTGGGGGTAAAGCCTACTTGCAAGTCTCTCCGACCTTCACAAAAAAAGTTATTCAAGAATATCTCTTTCTCCTATGTGCTTTCATCCCTAACCCTAACCCTAACCCTTCCGAAAGTCGGAGAAGCTCAAGGATGGTACCGATCGATGCGCGCAACCCCATTTAGTGGGGGTAGAGCCTACTTGCAAGTCTCTCCGACCTTCACAAAAAAAGTTATTCAAGAATATCTCCTCAGATTTGGGGGAATTTCGTCGGTCGACCTCTTCCGAAGGTCGTACAAGCTCGGGGATGGTACCAATCGATCCGCAGGACCCAAATTAGTCCAGATGCAACCACTTTCCAAGTCTCTCCGACCTTCACAAAAAAAGTTATTCAAGAATATCTCTTTCTCCTATGTGCTTTCATCCCTAACCCTAACCCTTCCGAAAGTCGGAGAAGCTCAAGGATGGTACCGATCGATGCGCGCTACCCCATTTAGTGGTGGTAGAGCCTACTTGCAAGTCTCTCCGACCTTCACAAAAAAAGTTATTCAAGAATATCTCCTCAGATTTGGGGGAATTTCGTCGGTCGACCTCTTTCGAAGGTCGTACAAGCTCGGGGATGGTACCAATCGATCCGCAGGACCCAAATTAGTCCAGATGCAAGCACTTTCCAAGTCTCTCCGACCTTCACAAAAAAAGTTATTCAAGAATATCTCTTTCTCCTATGTGCTTTCATCCCTAACCCTAACCCTAACCCTTCCGAAAGTCGGAGAAGCTCAAGGATGGTACCGATCGATGCGCGCTACCCCATTTAGTGGGGGTAGAGCCTACTTGCAAGTCTCTCCGACCTTCACAAAAAAAGTTATTCAAGAATATCTCTTTCTCCTATGTGCTTTCATCCCTAACCCTAACCCTAACCCTTCCGAAAGTCGGAGAAGCTCAAGGATGGTACCGATCGATGCGCGCTACCCCATTTAGTGGGGGTAGAGCCTACTTGCAAGTCTCTCCGACCTTCACAAAAAAAGTTATTCAAGAATATCTCTTTCTCCTATGTGCTTTCATCCCTAACCCTAACCCTTCCGAAAGTCGGAGAAGCTCAAGGATGGTACTGATCGATGCGCGCTACCCCATTTAGTGGGGGTAGAGCCTACTTGCAAGTCTCTCCGACCTTCACAAAAAAAGTTATTCAAGAATATCTCTTTCTCCTATGTGCTTTCATCCCTAACCCTAACCCTAACCCTTCCGAAAGTCGGAGAAGCTCAAGGATAGTACTGATCGATGCGCGCAACCCCATTTAGTGGGGGTAGAGCCTACTTGCAAGTCTCTCCGACCTTCACAAAAAAAGTTATTCAAGAATATCTCTTTCTCCTATGTGCTTTCATCCCTAACCCTAACCCTAACCCTTCCGAAAGTCGGAGAAGCTCAAGGATGGTACCGATCGATGTGCGCTACCCCATTTAGTGGGGGTAGAGCCTACTTGCAAGTCTCTCCGACCTTCACAAAAAAAGTTATTCAAGAATATCTCTTTCTCCTATGTGCTTTCATCCCTAACCCTAACCCTAACCCTTCCGAAAGTCGGAGAAGCTCAAGGATGGTACCGATCGATGCGCGTTACCCCATTTAGTGGGGGTAGAGCCTACTTGCAAGTCTCTCCGACCTTCACAAAAAAAGTTATTCAAGAATATCTCTTTCTCCTATGTGCTTTCATCCCTAACCCTAACCCTAACCCTTCCGAAAGTCGGAGAAGCTCAAGGATGGTACTGATCGATGCGCGCAACCCCATTTAGTGGGGGTAGAGCCTACTTGCAAGTCTCTCCGACCTTCACAAAAAAAGTTATTCAAGAATATCTCCTCAGATTTGGGGGAATTTCGTCGGTCGACCTCTTCCGAAGGTCGTACAAGCTCGGGGATGGTACCAATCGATCCGCAGGACCCAAATTAGTCCAGATGCAACCACTTTCCAAGTCTCTCCGACCTTCACAAAAAAAGTTATTCAAGAATATCTCTTTCTCCTATGTGCTTTCATCCCTAACCCTAACCCTAACCCTTCCGAAAGTCGGAGAAGCTCAAGGATGGTACTGATCGATGCGCGCAACCCCATTTAGTGGGGGTAGAGCCTACTTGCAAGTCTCTCCGACCTTCACAAAAAAAGTTATTCAAGAATATCTCCTCAGATTTGGGGGAATTTCGTCGGTCGACCTCTTCCGAAGGTCGTACAAGCTCGGGGATGGTACCAATCGATCCGCAGGACCCAAATTAGTCCAGATGCAACCACTTTCCAAGTCTCTCCGACCTTCACAAAAAAAGTTATTCAAGAATATCTCTTTCTCCTATGTGCTTTCATCCCTAACCCTAACCCTAACCCTTCCGAAAGTCGGAGAAGCTCAAGGATGGTACTGATCGATGCGCGCAACCCCATTTAGTGGGGGTAGAGCCTACTTGCAAGTCTCTCCGACCTTCACAAAAAAAGTTATTCAAGAATATCTCCTCAGATTTGGGGGAATTTCGTCGGTCGACCTCTTCCGAAGGTCGTACAAGCTCGGGGATGGTACCAATCGATCTGCAGGACCCAAAATAGTCCAGATGCAACCACTTTCCAAGTCTCTCCGACCTTCACAAAAAAAGTTATTCAAGAATATCTCTTTCTCCTATGTGCTTTCATCCCTAACCCTAACCCTAACCCTTCCGAAAGTCGGAGAAGCTCAAGGATGGTACCGATCGATGCGCGCTACCCCATTTAGTGGGGGTAGAGCCTACTTGCAAGTCTCTCCGACCTTCACAAAAAAAGTTATTCAAGAATATCTCTTTCTCCTATGTGCTTTCATCCCTAACCCTAACCCTAACCCTTCCGAAAGTCGGAGAAGCTCAAGGATGGTACCGATCGATGCGCGCAACCCCATTTAGTGGGGGTAGAGCCTACTTGCAAGTCTCTCCGACCTTCACAAAAAAAGTTATTCAAGAATATCTCCTCAGATTTGGGGGAATTTCGTCGGTCGACCTCTTCCGAAGGTCGTACAAGCTCGGGGATGGTACCAATCGATCCGCAGGACCCAAATTAGTCCAGATGCAACCACTTTCCAAGTCTCTCCGACCTTCACAAAAAAAGTTATTCAAGAATATCTCTTTCTCCTATGTGCTTTCATCCCTAACCCTAACCCTAACCCTTCCGAAAGTCGGAGAAGCTCAAGGATGGTACCGATCGATGCGCGCTACCCCATTTAGTGGGGGTAAAGCCTACTTGCAAGTCTCTCCGACCTTCACAAAAAAAGTTATTCAAGAATATCTCTTTCTCCTATGTGCTTTCATCCCTAACCCTAACCCTAACCCTTCCGAAAGTCGGAGAAGCTCAAGGATGGTACCGATCGATGCGCGCAACCCCATTTAGTGGGGGTAGAGCCTACTTGCAAGTCTCTCCGACCTTCACAAAAAAAGTTATTCAAGAATATCTCCTCAGATTTGGGGGAATTTCGTCGGTCGACCTCTTCCGAAGGTCGTACAAGCTCGGGGATGGTACCAATCGATCCGCAGGACCCAAATTAGTCCAGATGCAACCACTTTCCAAGTCTCTCCGACCTTCACAAAAAAAGTTATTCAAGAATATCTCTTTCTCCTATGTGCTTTCATCCCTAACCCTAACCCTTCCGAAAGTCGGAGAAGCTCAAGGATGGTACCGATCGATGCGCGCTACCCCATTTAGTGGGGGTAGAGCCTACTTGCAAGTCTCTCCGACCTTCACAAAAAAAGTTATTCAAGAATATCTCCTCAGATTTGGGGGAATTTCGTCGGTCGACCTCTTTCGAAGGTCGTACAAGCTCGGGGATGGTACCAATCGATCCGCAGGACCCAAATTAGTCCAGATGCAAGCACTTTCCAAGTCTCTCCGACCTTCACAAAAAAAGTTATTCAAGAATATCTCTTTCTCCTATGTGCTTTCATCCCTAACCCTAACCCTAACCCTTCCGAAAGTCGGAGAAGCTCAAGGATGGTACCGATCGATGCGCGCTACCCCATTTAGTGGGGGTAGAGCCTACTTGCAAGTCTCTCCGACCTTCACAAAAAAAGTTATTCAAGAATATCTCTTTCTCCTATGTGCTTTCATCCCTAACCCTAACCCTAACCCTTCCGAAAGTCGGAGAAGCTCAAGGATGGTACCGATCGATGCGCGCTACCCCATTTAGTGGGGGTAGAGCCTACTTGCAAGTCTCTCCGACCTTCACAAAAAAAGTTATTCAAGAATATCTCTTTCTCCTATGTGCTTTCATCCCTAACCCTAACCCTTCCGAAAGTCGGAGAAGCTCAAGGATGGTACTGATCGATGCGCGCTACCCCATTTAGTGGGGGTAAAGCCTACTTGCAAGTCTCTCCGACCTTCACAAAAAAAGTTATTCAAGAATATCTCTTTCTCCTATGTGCTTTCATCCCTAACCCTAACCCTAACCCTTCCGAAAGTCGGAGAAGCTCAAGGATGGTACTGATCGATGCGCGCAACCCCATTTAGTGGGGGTAGAGCCTACTTGCAAGTCTCTCCGACCTTCACAAAAAAAGTTATTCAAGAATATCTCCTCAGATTTGGGGGAATTTCGTCGGTCGACCTCTTCCGAAGGTCGTACAAGCTCGGGGATGGTACCAATCGATCTGCAGGACCCAAATTAGTCCAGATGCAACCACTTTCCAAGTCTCTCCGACCTTCACAAAAAAAGTTATTCAAGAATATCTCTTTCTCCTATGTGCTTTCATCCCTAACCCTAACCCTAACCCTTCCGAAAGTCGGAGAAGCTCAAAGATGGTACCGATCGATGCGCGCTACCCCATTTAGTGGGGGTAGAGCCTACTTGCAAGTCTCTCCGACCTTCACAAAAAAAGTTATTCAAGAATATCTCCTCAGATTTGGGGGAATTTCGTCGGTCGACCTCTTCCGAAGGTCGTACAAGCTCGGGGATGGTACCAATCGATCCGCAGGACCCAAATTAGTCCAGATGCAACCACTTTTCAAGTCTCTCCGACCTTCACAAAAAAAGTTATTCAAGAATATCTCTTTCTCCTATGTGCTTTCATCCCTAACCCTAACCCTAACCCTTCCGAAAGTCGGAGAAGCTCAAGGATGGTACCGATCGATGCGCGCTACCCCATTTAGTGGGGGTAGAGCCTACTTGCAAGTCTCTCCGACCTTCACAAAAAAAGTTATTCAAGAATATCTCTTTCTCCTATGTGCTTTCATCCCTAACCCTAACCCTAACCCTTCCGAAAGTCGGAGAAGCTCAAGGATGGTACTGATCGATGCGCGCAACCCCATTTAGTGGGGGTAGAGCCTACTTGCAAGTCTCTCCGACCTTCACAAAAAAAGTTATTCAAGAATATCTCCTCAGATTTGGGGGAATTTCGTCGGTCGACCTCTTCCGAAGGTCGTACAAGCTCGGGGATGGTACCAATCGATCCGCAGGACCCAAATTAGTCCAGATGCAACCACTTTTCAAGTCTCTCCGACCTTCACAAAAAAAGTTATTCAAGAATATCTCTTTCTCCTATGTGCTTTCATCCCTAACCCTAACCCTAACCCTTCCGAAAGTCGGAGAAGCTCAAGGATGGTACCGATCGATGCGCGCTACCCCATTTAGTGGGGGTAGAGCCTACTTGCAAGTCTCTCCGACCTTCACAAAAAAAGTTATTCAAGAATATCTCTTTCTCCTATGTGCTTTCATCCCTAACCCTAACCCTAACCCTTCCGAAAGTCGGAGAAGCTCAAGGATGGTACCGATCGATGCGCGCTACCCCATTTAGTGGGGGTAGAGCCTACTTGCAAGTCTCTCCGACCTTCACAAAAAAAGTTATTCAAGAATATCTCTTTCTCCTATGTGCTTTCATCCCTAACCCTAACCCTAACCCTTCCGAAAGTCGGAGAAGCTCAAGGATGGTACCGATCGATGCGCGCTACCCCATTTAGTGGGGGTAGAGCCTACTTGCAAGTCTCTCCGACCTTCACAAAAAAAGTTATTCAAGAATATCTCTTTCTCCTATGTGCTTTCATCCCTAACCCTAACCCTAACCCTTCCGAAAGTCGGAGAAGCTCAAGGATGGTACTGATCGATGCGCGCAACCCCATTTAGTGGGGGTAGAGCCTACTTGCAAGTCTCTCCGACCTTCACAAAAAAAGTTATTCAAGAATATCTCCTCAGATTTGGGGGAATTTCGTCGGTCGACCTCTTCCGAAGGTCGTACAAGCTCGGGGATGGTACCAATCGATCCGCAGGACCCAAATTAGTCCAGATGCAACCACTTTTCAAGTCTCTCCGACCTTCACAAAAAAAGTTATTCAAGAATATCTCTTTCTCCTATGTGCTTTCATCCCTAACCCTAACCCTAACCCTTCCGAAAGTCGGAGAAGCTCAAGGATGGTACCGATCGATGCGCGCTACCCCATTTAGTGGGGGTAGAGCCTACTTGCAAGTCTCTCCGACCTTCACAAAAAAAGTTATTCAAGAATATCTCTTTCTCCTATGTGCTTTCATCCCTAACCCTAACCCTAACCCTTCCGAAAGTCGGAGAAGCTCAAGGATGGTACCGATCGATGCGCGCTACCCCATTTAGTGGGGGTAGAGCCTACTTGCAAGTCTCACCGACCTTCACAAAAAAAGTTATTCAAGAATATCTCTTTCTCCTATGTGCTTTCATCCCTAACCCTAACCCTAACCCTTCCGAAAGTCGGAGAAGCTCAAGGATGGTACCGATCGATGCGCGCTACCCCATTTAGTGGGGGTAGAGCCTACTTGCAAGTCTCTCCGACCTTCACAAAAAAAGTTATTCAAGAATATCTCTTTCTCCTATGTGCTTTCATCCCTAACCCTAACCCTAACCCTTCCGAAAGTCGGAGAAGCTCAAGGATGGTACTGATCAATGCGCGCAACCCCATTTAGTGGGGGTAGAGCCTACTTGCAAGTCTCTCCGACCTTCACAAAAAAAGTTATTCAAGAATATCTCCTCAGATTTGGGGGAATTTCGTCGGTCGACCTCTTCCGAATGTCGTACAAGCTCGGGGATGGTACCAATCGATCCGCAGGACCCAAATTAGTCCAGATGCAACCACTTTCCAAGTCTCTCCGACCTTCACAAAAAAAGTTATTCAAGAATATCTCTTTCTCCTATGTGCTTTCATCCCTAACCCTAACCCTAACCCTTCCGAAAGTCGGAGAAGCTCAAGGATGGTACTGATCGATGCGCGCAACCCCATTTAGTGGGGGTAGAGCCTACTTGCAAGTCTCTCCGACCTTCACAAAAAAAGTTATTCAAGAATATCTCCTCAGATTTGGGGGAATTTCGTCGGTCGACCTCTTCCGAAGGTCGTACAAGCTCGGGGATGGTACCAATCGATCCGCAGGACCCAAATTAGTCCAGATGCAACCACTTTCCAAGTCTCTCCGACCTTCACAAAAAAAGTTATTCAAGAATATCTCTTTCTCCTATGTGCTTTCATCCCTAACCCTAACCCTAACCCTTCCGAAAGTCGGAGAAGCTCAAGGATGGTACCGATCGATGCGCGCTACCCCATTTAGTGGGGGTAGAGCCTACTTGCAAGTCTCTCCGACCTTCACAAAAAAAGTTATTCAAGAATATCTCTTTCTCCTATGTGCTTTCATCCCTAACCCTAACCCTAACCCTTCCGAAAGTCGGAGAAGCTCAAGGATGGTACCGATCGATGCGCGCTACCCCATTTAGTGGGGGTAGAGCCTACTTGCAAGTCTCTCCGACCTTCACAAAAAAAGTTATTCAAGAATATCTCCTCAGATTTGGGGGAATTTCGTCGGTCGACCTCTTCCGAAGGTCGTACAAGCTCGGGGATGGTACCAATCGATCCGCAGGACCCAAATTAGTCCAGATGCAACCACTTTCCAAGTCTCTCCGACCTTCACAAAAAAAGTTATTCAAGAATATCTCTTTCTCCTATGTGCTTTCATCCCTAACCCTAACCCTAACCCTTCCGAAAGTCGGAGAAGCTCAAGGATGGTACCGATCGATGCGCGCTACCCCATTTAGTGGGGGTAAAGCCTACTTGCAAGTCTCTCTGACCTTCACAAAAAAAGTTATTCAAGAATATCTCTTTCTCCTATGTGCTTTCATCCCTAACCCTAACCCTAACCCTTCCGAAAGTCGGAGAAGCTCAAGGATGGTACCGATCGATGCGCGCAACCCCATTTAGTGGGGGTAGAGCCTACTTGCAAGTCTCTCCAACCTTCACAAAAAAAGTTATTCAAGAATATCTCCTCAGATTTGGGGGAATTTCGTCGGTCGACCTCTTCCGAAGGTCGTACAAGCTCGAGGATGGTACCAATCGATCCGCAGGACCCAAATTAGTCCAGATGCAACCACTTTTCAAGTCTCTCCGACCTTCACAAAAAAAGTTATTCAAGAATATCTCTTTCTCCTATGTGCTTTCATCCCTAACCCTAACCCTAACCCTTCCGAAAGTCGGAGAAGCTCAAGGATGGTACCGATCGATGCGCGCTACCCCATTTAGTGGGGGTAGAGCCTACTTGCAAGTCTCTCCGACCTTCACAAAAAAAGTTATTCAAGAATATCTCTTTCTCCTATGTGCTTTCATCCCTAACCCTAACCCTAACCCTTCCGAAAGTCGGAGAAGCTCAAGGATGGTACCGATCGATGCGCGCTACCCCATTTAGTGGGGGTAGAGCCTACTTGCAAGTCTCTCCGACCTTCACAAAAAAAGTTATTCAAGAATATCTCTTTCTCCTATGTGCTTTCATCCCTAACCCTAACCCTAACCCTTCCGAAAGTCGGAGAAGCTCAAGGATGGTACCGATCGATGCGCGCTACCCCATTTAGTGGGGGTAGAGCCTACTTGCAAGTCTCTCCGACCTTCACAAAAAAAGTTATTCAAGAATATCTCCTCAGATTTGGGGGAATTTCGTCGGTCGACCTCTTCCGAAGGTCGTACAAGCTCGGGGATGGTACCAATCGATCCGCAGGACCCAAATTAGTCCAGATGCAACCACTTTCCAAGTCTCTCCGACCTTCACAAAAAAAGTTATTCAAGAATATCTCTTTCTCCTATGTGCTTTCATCCCTAACCCTAACCCTAACCCTTCCGAAAGTCGGAGAAGCTCAAGGATGGTACCGATCGATGCGCGCTACCCCATTTAGTGGGGGTAAAGCCTACTTGCAAGTCTCTTTGACCTTCACAAAAAAAGTTATTCAAGAATATCTCTTTCTCCTATGTGCTTTCATCCCTAACCCTAACCCTAACCCTTCCGAAAGTCGGAGAAGCTCAAGGATGGTACCGATCGATGCGCGCAACCCCATTTAGTGGGGGTAGAGCCTACTTGCAAGTCTCTCCGACCTTCACAAAAAAAGTTATTCAAGAATATCTCCTCAGATTTGGGGGAATTTCGTCGGTCGACCTCTTCCGAAGGTCGTACAAGCTCGGGGATGGTACCAATCGATCCGCAGGACCCAAATTAGTCCAGATGCAACCACTTTTCAAGTCTCTCCGACCTTCACAAAAAAAGTTATTCAAGAATATCTCTTTCTCCTATGTGCTTTCATCCCTAACCCTAACCCTAACCCTTCCGAAAGTCGGAGAAGCTCAAGGATGGTACCGATCGATGCGCGCTACCCCATTTAGTGGGGGTAGAGCCTACTTGCAAGTCTCTCCGACCTTCACAAAAAAAGTTATTCAAGAATATCTCTTTCTCCTATGTGCTTTCATCCCTAACCCTAACCCTAACCCTTCCGAAAGTCGGAGAAGCTCAAGGATGGTACCGATCGATGCGCGCTACCCCATTTAGTGGGGGTAGAGCCTACTTGCAAGTCTCTCCGACCTTCACAAAAAAAGTTATTCAAGAATATCTCTTTCTCCTATGTGCTTTCATCCCTAACCCTAACCCTAACCCTTCCGAAAGTCGGAGAAGCTCAAGGATGGTACTGATCGATGCGCGCAACCCCATTTAGTGGGGGTAGAGCCTACTTGCAAGTCTCTCCGACCTTCACAAAAAAAGTTATTAAAGAATATCTCCTCAGATTTGGGGGAATTTCGTCGGTCGACCTCTTCCGAAGGTCGTACAAGCTCAAGGATGGTACCAATCGATCCGCAGGACCCAAATTAGTCCAGATGCAACCACTTTCCAAGTCTCTCCGACCTTCACAAAAAAAGTTATTCAAGAATATCTCTTTCTCCTATGTGCTTTCATCCCTAACCCTAACCCTAACCCTTCCGAAAGTCGGAGAAGCTCAAGGATGGTACTGATCGATGCGCGCAACCCCATTTAGTGGGGGTAGAGCCTACTTGCAAGTCTCTTCGACCTTCACAAAAAAAGTTATTCAAGAATATCTCCTCAGATTTGGGGGAATTTCGTCGGTCGACCTCTTCCGAAGGTCGTACAAGCTCGGGGATGGTACCAATCGATCCGCAGGACCCAAATTAGTCCAGATGCAACCACTTTTCAAGTCTCTCCGACCTTCACAAAAAAAGTTATTCAAGAATATCTCTTTCTCCTATGTGCTTTCATCCCTAACCCTAACCCTAACCCTTCCGAAAGTCGGAGAAGCTCAAGGATGGTACCGATCGATGCGCGCTACCCCATTTAGTGGGGGTAGAGCCTACTTGCAAGTCTCTCCGACCTTCACAAAAAAAGTTATTCAAGAATATCTCTTTCTCCTATGTGCTTTCATCCCTAACCCTAACCCTAACCCTTCCGAAAGTCGGAGAAGCTCAAGGATGGTACTGATCGATGCGCGCAACCCCATTTAGTGGGGGTAGAGCCTACTTGCAAGTCTCTCCGACCTTCACAAAAAAAGTTATTAAAGAATATCTCCTCAGATTTGGGGGAATTTCGTCGGTCGACCTCTTCCGAAGGTCGTACAAGCTCGGGGATGGTACCAATCGATCCGCAGGACCCAAATTAGTCCAGATGCAACCACTTTTCAAGTCTCTCCGACCTTCACAAAAAAAGTTATTCAAGAATATCTCTTTCTCCTATGTGCTTTCATCCCTAACCCTAACCCTAACCCTTCCGAAAGTCGGAGAAGCTCAAGGATGGTACTGATCGATGCGCGCAACCCCATTTAGTGGGGGTAGAGCCTACTTGCAAGTCTCTCCGACCTTCACAAAAAAAGTTATTCAAGAATATCTCCTCAGATTTGGGGGAATTTCGTCGGTCGACCTCTTCCGAAGGTCGTACAAGCTCGGGGATGGTACCAATCGATCCGCAGGACCCAAATTAGTCCAGATGCAACCACTTTCCAAGTCTCTCCGACCTTCACAAAAAAAGTTATTCAAGAATATCTCTTTCTCCTATGTGCTTTCATCCCTAACCCTAACCCTAACCCTTCCGAAAGTCGGAGAAGCTCAAGGATGGTACCGATCGATGCGCGCTACCCCATTTAGTGGGGGTAGAGCCTACTTGCAAGTCTCTCCGACCTTCACAAAAAAAGTTATTCAAGAATATCTCTTTCTCCTATGTGCTTTCATCCCTAACCCTAACCCTAACCCTTCCGAAAGTCGGAGAAGCTCAAGGATGGTACCGATCGATGCGCGCTACCCCATTTAGTGGGGGTAGAGCCTACTTGCAAGTCTCTCCGACCTTCACAAAAAAAGTTATTCAAGAATATCTCCTCAGATTTGGGGGAATTTCGTCGGTCGACCTCTTCCGAAGGTCGTACAAGCTCGGGGATGGTACCAATCGATCCGCAGGACCCAAATTAGTCCAGATGCAACCACTTTCCAAGTCTCTCCGACCTTCACAAAAAAAGTTATTCAAGAATATCTCTTTCTCCTATGTGCTTTCATCCCTAACCCTAACCCTAACCCTTCCGAAAGTCGGAGAAGCTCAAGGATGGTACCGATCGATGCGCGCTACCCCATTTAGTGGGGGTAAAGCCTACTTGCAAGTCTCTCCGACCTTCACAAAAAAAGTTATTCAAGAATATCTCTTTCTCCTATGTGCTTTCATCCCTAACCCTAACCCTAACCCTAACCCTTCCGAAAGTCGGAGAAGCTCAAGGATGGTACCGATCGATGCGCGCAACCCCATTTAGTGGGGGTAGAGCCTACTTGCAAGTCTCTCCGACCTTCACAAAAAAAGTTATTCAAGAAAATCTCCTCAGATTTGGGGGAATTTCGTCGGTCGACCTCTTCCGAAGGTCGTACAAGCTCGGGGATGGTACCAATCGATCCGCAGGACCCAAATTAGTCCAGATGCAACCACTTTTTAAGTCTCTCCGACCTTCACAAAAAAAGTTATTCAAGAATATCTCTTTCTCCTATGTGCTTTCATCCCTAACCCTAACCCTAACCCTTCCGAAAGTCGGAGAAGCTCAAGGATGGTACCGATCGATGCGCGCTACCCCATTTAGTGGGGGTAGAGCCTACTTGCAAGTCTCTCCGACCTTCACAAAAAAAGTTATTCAAGAATATCTCTTTCTCCTATGTGCTTTCATCCCTAACCCTAACCCTAACCCTTCCGAAAGTCGGAGAAGCTCAAGGATGGTACCGATCGATGTGCGCTACCCCATTTAGTGGGGGTAGAGCCTACTTGCAAGTCTCTCCGACCTTCACAAAAAAAGTTATTCAAGAATATCTCTTTCTCCTATGTGCTTTCATCCCTAACCCTAACCCTAACCCTTCCGAAAGTCGGAGAAGCTCAAGGATGGTACCGATCGATGCGCGTTACCCCATTTAGTGGGGGTAGAGCCTACTTGCAAGTCTCTCCGACCTTCACAAAAAAAGTTATTCAAGAATATCTCTTTCTCCTATGTGCTTTCATCCCTAACCCTAACCCTAACCCTTCCGAAAGTCGGAGAAGCTCAAGGATGGTACTGATCGATGCGCGCAACCCCATTTAGTGGGGGTAGAGCCTACTTGCAAGTCTCTCCGACCTTCACAAAAAAAGTTATTCAAGAATATCTCCTCAGATTTGGGGGAATTTCGTCGGTCGACCTCTTCCGAAGGTCGTACAAGCTCGGGAATGGTACCAATCGATCCGCAGGACCCAAATTAGTCCAGATGCAACCACTTTCCAAGTCTCTCCGACCTTCACAAAAAAAGTTATTCAAGAATATCTCTTTCTCCTATGTGCTTTCATCCCTAACCCTAACCCTAACCCTTCCGAAAGTCGGAGAAGCTCAAGGATGGTACTGATCGATGCGCGCAACCCCATTTAGTGGGGGTAGAGCCTACTTGCAAGTCTCTCCGACCTTCACAAAAAAAGTTATTCAAGAATATCTCCTCAGATTTGGGGGAATTTCGTCGGTCGACCTCTTCCGAAGGTCGTACAAGCTCGGGGATGGTACCAATCGATCCGCAGGACCCAAATTAGTCCAGATGCAACCACTTTCCAAGTCTCTCCGACCTTCACAAAAAACGTTATTCAAGAATATCTCTTTCTCCTATGTGCTTTCATCCCTAACCCTAACCCTAACCCTTCCGAAAGTCGGAGAAGCTCAAGGATGGTACCGATCGATGCGCGCTACCCCATTTAGTGGGGGTAGAGCCTACTTGCAAGTCTCTCCGACCTTCACAAAAAAAGTTATTCAAGAATATCTCTTTCTCCTATGTGCTTTCATCCCTAACCCTAACCCTAACCCTTCCGAAAGTCGGAGAAGCTCAAGGATGGTACCGATCGATGCGCGCAACCCCATTTAGTGGGGGTAGAGCCTACTTGCAAGTCTCTCCGACCTTCACAAAAAAAGTTATTCAAGAATATCTCCTCAGATTTGGGGGAATTTCGTCGGTCGACCTCTTCCGAAGGTCGTACAAGCTCGGGGATGGTACCAATCGATCCGCAGGACCCAAATTAGTCCAGATGCAACCACTTTCCAAGTCTCTCCGACCTTCACAAAAAAAGTTATTCAAGAATATCTCTTTCTCCTATGTGCTTTCATCCCTAACCCTAACCCTAACCCTTCCGAAAGTCGGAGAAGCTCAAGGATGGTACCGATCGATGCGCGCTACCCCATTTAGTGGGAGTAAAGCCTACTTGCAAGTCTCTCCGACCTTCACAAAAAAAGTTATTCAAGAATATCTCTTTCTCCTATGTGCTTTCATCCCTAACCCTAACCCTAACCCTTCCGAAAGTCGGAGAAGCTCAAGGATGGTACCGATCGATGCGCGCAACCCCATTTAGTGGGGGTAGAGCCTACTTGCAAGTCTCTCCGACCTTCACAAAAAAAGTTATTCAAGAATATCTCCTCAGATTTGGGGGAATTTCGTCGGTCGACCTCTTCCGAAGGTCGTACAAGCTCGGGGATGGTACCAATCGATCCGCAGGACCCAAATTAGTCCAGATGCAACCACTTTCCAAGTCTCTCCGACCTTCACAAAAAAAGTTATTCAAGAATATCTCTTTCTCCTATGTGCTTTCATCCCTAACCCTAACCCTTCCGAAAGTCGGAGAAGCTCAAGGATGGTACCGATCGATGCGCGCTACCCCATTTAGTGGGGGTAGAGCCTACTTGCAAGTCTCTCCGACCTTCACAAAAAAAGTTATTCAAGAATATCTCCTCAGATTTGGGGGAATTTCGTCGGTCGACCTCTTTCGAAGGTCGTACAAGCTCGGGGATGGTACCAATCGATCCGCAGGACCCAAATTAGTCCAGATGCAAGCACTTTCCAAGTCTCTCCGACCTTCACAAAAAAAGTTATTCAAGAATATCTCTTTCTCCTATGTGCTTTCATCCCTAACCCTAACCCTAACCCTTTCGAAAGTCGGAGAAGCTCAAGGATGGTACCGATCGATGCGCGCTACCCCATTTAGTGGGGGTAGAGCCTACTTGCAAGTCTCTCCGACCTTCACAAAAAAAGTTATTCAAGAATATCTCTTTCTCCTATGTGCTTTCATCCCTAACCCTAACCCTTCCGAAAGTCGGAGAAGCTCAAGGATGGTACTGATCGATGCGCGCTACCCCATTTAGTGGGGGTAGAGCCTACTTGCAAGTCTCTCCGACCTTCACAAAAAAAGTTATTCAAGAATATCTCTTTCTCCTATGTGCTTTCATCCCTAACCCTAACCCTAACCCTTCCGAAAGTCGGAGAAGCTCAAGGATGGTACCGATCGATGTGCGCTACCCCATTTAGTGGGGGTAGAGCCTACTTGCAAGTCTCTCCGACCTTCACAAAAAAAGTTATTCAAGAATATCTCTTTCTCCTATGTGCTTTCATCCCTAACCCTAACCCTAACCCTTCCGAAAGTCGGAGAAGCTCAAAGATGGTACCGATCGATGCGCGTTACCCCATTTAGTGGGGGTAGAGCCTACTTGCAAGTCTCTCCGACCTTCACAAAAAAAGTTATTCAAGAATATCTCTTTCTCCTATGTGCTTTCATCCCTAACCCTAACCCTAACCCTTCCGAAAGTCGGAGAAGCTCAAGGATGGTACTGATCGATGCGCGCAACCCCATTTAGTGGGGGTAGAGCCTACTTGCAAGTCTCTCCGACCTTCACAAAAAAAGTTATTCAAGAATATCTCCTCAGATTTGGGGGAATTTCGTCGGTCGACCTCTTCCGAAGGTCGTACAAGCTCGGGGATGGTACCAATCGATCCGCAGGACCCAAATTAGTCCAGATGCAACCACTTTCCAAGTCTCTCCGACCTTCACAAAAAAAGTTATTCAAGAATATCTCTTTCTCCTATGTGCTTTCATCCCTAACCCTAACCCTAACCCTTCCGAAAGTCGGAGAAGCTCAAGGATGGTACTGATCGATGCGCGCAACCCCATTTAGTGGGGGTAGAGCCTACTTGCAAGTCTCTCCGACCTTCACAAAAAAAGTTATTCAAGAATATCTCCTCAGATTTGGGGGAATTTCGTCGGTCGACCTCTTCCGAAGGTCGTACAAGCTCGGGGATGGTACCAATCGATCCGCAGGACCCAAATTAGTCCAGATGCAACCACTTTCCAAGTCTCTCCGACCTTCACAAAAAAAGTTATTCAAGAATATCTCTTTCTCCTATGTGCTTTCATCCCTAACCCTAACCCTAACCCTTCCGAAAGTCGGAGAAGCTCAAGGATGGTACTGATCGATGCGCGCAACCCCATTTAGTGGGGGTAGAGCCTACTTGCAAGTCTCTCCGACCTTCACAAAAAAAGTTATTCAAGAATATCTCCTCAGATTTGGGGGAATTTCGTCGGTCGACCTCTTCCGAAGGTCGTACAAGCTCGGGGATGGTACCAATCGATCCGCAGGACCCAAAATAGTCCAGATGCAACCACTTTCCAAGTCTCTCCGACCTTCACAAAAAAAGTTATTCAAGAATATCTCTTTCTCCTATGTGCTTTCATCCCTAACCCTAACCCTAACCCTTCCGAAAGTCGGAGAAGCTCAAGGATGGTACCGATCGATGCGCGCTACCCCATTTAGTGGGGGTAGAGCCTACTTGCAAGTCTCTCCGACCTTCACAAAAAAAGTTATTCAAGAATATCTCTTTCTCCTATGTGCTTTCATCCCTAACCCTAACCCTAACCCTTCCGAAAGTCGGAGAAGCTCAAGGATGGTACCGATCGATGCGCGCAACCCCATTTAGTGGGGGTAGAGCCTACTTGCAAGTCTCTCCGACCTTCACAAAAAAAGTTATTCAAGAATATCTCCTCAGATTTGGGGGAATTTCGTCGGTCGACCTCTTCCGAAGGTCGTACAAGCTCGGGGATGGTACCAATCGATCCGCAGGACCCAAATTAGTCCAGATGCAACCACTTTCCAAGTCTCTCCGACCTTCACAAAAAAAGTTATTCAAGAATATCTCTTTCTCCTATGTGCTTTCATCCCTAACCCTAACCCTAACCCTTCCGAAAGTCGGAGAAGCTCAAGGATGGTATCGATCGATGCGCGCTACCCCATTTAGTGGGGGTAAAGCCTACTTGCAAGTCTCTCCGACCTTCACAAAAAAAGTTATTCAAGAATATCTCTTTCTCCTATGTGCTTTCATCCCTAACCCTAACCCTAACCCTTCCGAAAGTCGGAGAAGCTCAAGGATGGTACCGATCGATGCGCGCAACCCCATTTAGTGGGGGTAGAGCCTACTTGCAAGTCTCTCCGACCTTCACAAAAAAAGTTATTCAAGAATATCTCCTCAGATTTGGGGGAATTTCGTCGGTCGACCTCTTCCGAAGGTCGTACAAGCTCGGGGATGGTACCAATCGATCCGCAGGACCCAAATTAGTCCAGATGCAACCACTTTCCAAGTCTCTCCGACCTTCACAAAAAAAGTTATTCAAGAATATCTCTTTCTCCTATGTGCTTTCATCCCTAACCCTAACCCTTCCGAAAGTCGGAGAAGCTCAAGGATGGTACCGATCGATGCGCGCTACCCCATTTAGTGGGGGTAGAGCCTACTTGCAAGTCTCTCCGACCTTCACAAAAAAAGTTATTCAAGAATATCTCCTCAGATTTGGGGGAATTTCGTCGGTCGACCTCTTTCGAAGGTCGTACAAGCTCGGGGATGGTACCAATCGATCCGCAGGACCCAAATTAGTCCAGATGCAAGCACTTTCCAAGTCTCTCCGACCTTCACAAAAAAAGTTATTCAAGAATATCTCTTTCTCCTATGTGCTTTCATCCCTAACCCTAACCCTAACCCTTCCGAAAGTCGGAGAAGCTCAAGGATGGTACCGATCGATGCGCGCTACCCCATTTAGTGGGGGTAGAGCCTACTTGCAAGTCTCTCCGACCTTCACAAAAAAAGTTATTCAAGAATATCTCTTTCTCCTATGTGCTTTCATCCCTAACCCTAACCCTAACCCTTCCGAAAGTCGGAGAAGCTCAAGGATGGTACCGATCGATGCGCGCTACCCCATTTAGTGGGGGTAGAGCCTACTTGCAAGTCTCTCCGACCTTCACAAAAAAAGTTATTCAAGAATATCTCTTTCTCCTATGTGCTTTCATCCCTAACCCTAACCCTTCCGAAAGTCGGAGAAGCTCAAGGATGGTACTGATCGATGCGCGCTACCCCATTTAGTGGGGGTAAAGCCTACTTGCAAGTCTCTCCGACCTTCACAAAAAAAGTTATTCAAGAATATCTCTTTCTCCTATGTGCTTTCATCCCTAACCCTAACCCTAACCCTTCCGAAAGTCGGAGAAGCTCAAGGATGGTACTGATCGATGCGCGCAACCCCATTTAGTGGGGGTAGAGCCTACTTGCAAGTCTCTCCGACCTTCACAAAAAAAGTTATTCAAGAATATCTCCTCAGATTTGGGGGAATTTCGTCGG